>NW_022107273.1:0-2512 GCF_000313985.2 Echinops telfairi
CTGTCTGAGTCTAGAAACTTCACAGAAGCCTGTTCTGTGTTAGAACCACACACAAGCCATGTGAACACTGTCAGAGGTGCTGTGGTGTCTACATGAAGTGCCCTGGTTAGGAATCGAACCCATGTCTTCCATGTGGAAGGTGAGATTTTCTACCACTGAACCACCAGTTGAAGGGGCAAGCAAACCACCTTCAAGAGATTCTTTTTTTCCCCCCATCTCAAAGAAGCCAGCTCTGGAAAAGCAGATGATAAACAAGAGAAATGTCATCGATAACAAAGCAAGTTCAACATTTGTGCCACCTATGCCAGGAATGATGCCCTCAGAGAAACCCATCCTGGCCCAGATAGGAGCAGTGATCTGTATTTTATTCTGGCCCTTTTATAAATGGCGGCGCTTCACCTGTTTGCCTCCCGGGAAAGCCTGAGGACTTCCACGACTCAGAATCAGAAGGACCCTTTGGAAATCAGTATGGCATGCCCTCAAACAATTGGAGATGGAAATACCATATGATTCAGCAAGCCCTCTACTTGGTGTATGCCCTTGGTATCCAGAAATAAAGAAGAGAGCAAGAACAGATATCTGCCCACCCACATTGATCACAGTACTATTTCCATAGCACGGAGATGGGGACAGCCTAAATGCCCGTTGAAGAGAGAATGGGGAAATAAAGGTTGGTACACACACACACACACACTGGAGGCACTGGGCTGCTCACTGCTAGGACAGCTCTTTGAACCCACAAGCCACTGCTCAGGAGGAAAAAAAGGCAGTCTGTTCCCATAAAGACCGATGGTCTTAGAAACCCAGAGGGTCGCTATGAGCGCCAATCCATTTGATGACAGTGGGTTTGGGTTGATGATGGAAACAATATTGGATATTTATACTTTAAGGATTGTTTTTATTTGCTTCCCAAGAAGTTCGCACCAAGACCAAGACCACTACTCAGAGTCATGCAGGGTAATCACAGATAAGGACTCATCAGCCTTCACCCCAACCTTCCTTGTTGATGGCCACCAAGGGGAAGAAGCTCTTTCTTTGCATCATGCCATCCGTCAGCATCCCCACTTTCAACCCTATAAACGGAGGAGTCGTGGACAAGTCTCAATAGTCTAGGACTTTGAGTCCCTTGCCCCCAGCCTGACAGGAAGTCTACATTGCTTTTGAGGATTCCCGTGTGGCCAGGGTAACAGAACCAGGCATGAGCTTGGGTTCTGTTGCCTACAAGGTCTCCCTTGGTCCAAGGTCAGCCAATAGCCCCTATGACACTCAGTAGTCACTCATTAGATATCTCAGACTCTAGAGAAGTCAATCATGGATCATGTAAGAACCTATCACTGAGACAATCCACGAGATTCCTTGATGACTTTTGGTGGCATAGCTCAAGAGTTCTACTTGCTGCCTGAGTAGGAACACTGCGATGATAACGATTCCAGTGTGGTAGGCCCTGGTCTCGTGCCCAGTTAGTCCTTTGCTTACAAGTTGAGTTGCTACTGCAAGATGAGTAGTTTGAAACTATCAGCCGCTTCATGGAAGAAAACTAATGTTACGCCCCTAAAGAGCTGCACTCTCAGAAACCCACCAGGGCAGACCTCCTCTGTCCTCTAGGGAAACTATGAGCCAGAACCCACTGGACAGCAGTGAGAGTTGGAACCATCCAGCAAGATCCTATCTCGATTTTACAGAAAGGAACTGACGTCCAGAGACAGGGGAGGAAACAATGGAAGACATAGAGTAGCTGGTGTTTCAAAGATGTCCTTGGTCTTAGCAGACCAGCTGATGCCAATGAATGGCTCCTACAGACCCCCAACTTCTGGAACACACTGACCAGCTAATCACTGGTGACCAGATGGGTTCTCACCCACCCTTCTCCCCAATTCAGAACAGGCTTGGTGCCCAGCATCACATGGTGGGAGCCAGTGGACCAGGGAGTGGGCCTTACCCCAAAGGCCAGCTAAGAGTTCCATCAGCTCTGGAAACAGAGGGTTATGACACATGGTAGCCATGGCAACAAGAAGCCAACCCAACACGGAACCATTCTGAGCCACTTTGAACTTGGAAACCAGGTGGCGGGCAAGAACTCTATCCTTACGGTAGCCTCACTCTAGCTCAGAGCCTGTGACTTAAGGAGGCCGTGGTCACCATGATCTGATGAGATTTCGTGAGATCTGAGGAAGCACCACTGACTTCTCAATCGCTCCCTTCCCACAGTCATGCTCCTGAAGCTCCCCGAGTAGACTGGCATGTCTGGTCCTCAGAGACTCCCAACTTAAATGCTGAGCCACTGGAAAGGTTGAATGCCGCCATCTGCCATGAGCATCAGAATAAAAGTAACTTCTATTGGGAGATGGGAGCAGACTTGGGAGGACCGTGGGCCAAGTGAGCTTTCAGAGGAATAAATGCAAGAAATGGCCACTTTCCTGGGGTGATGAGGCTCCTCAAAGGATCCCTGAGGACCTGCTAAGGGATTCTGTCAAGACGGTGGAAGGAAGGCCTGAGAGGCTTGTTCAGGCTG
>NW_022107274.1:0-2501 GCF_000313985.2 Echinops telfairi
CAACAAATGCCAGGACCAGAATTCTGCCCCCACTGCCCCCCAAAAAACAAAACACGTGTGGTACTTTCTGAGATACGCTTTGAGTATTTCTCTCCCTCTTTTAAAGCCGTTAGACAAATGCTTCCAGGCAGTTTGGAATCTGTGAGTCAATTCAGTGTGATTCCCTGGAGTTTTACATCTGTGTTCTCCCTGGGGCTTAAAGGGTTTTATGGCTGTAGCAGAGTACCTCATTTCGGACATCAGCTCTTGGGATTTAAATAAAAGTATTTAAATTGTGAGACAAACACACAAAAAGGAATCTTATTCCTCTAAAAGTCTTAGAGGTCTTAAAGATAAAAGTCAGCTAAGGATACCTAAATATTTTGTATTTTGCTTACCTGTACACACAAGGGTTCTTAGCATAAACATAATCTGGAGATAGTTTAAGGGGGACATTAGGATTGAATTTTTAGATTGAACCCTTGGTGAGGCGGAGACTCAATGGCACGATTATTACCTAATAAGTTGTTGATGTGACTTAGAGACCAATGCAATTCAGTTTCCTGTTTTAGTGTTTGCTGAAAATAACACTTAAGCTCTCTTGGAAAGACCTCTTCATTATTTTCTACCGTGGAGTATTTATGTACATATTTCCCCCTTACCAAGTTGCATTTATGACATGTGCTTCCTCATTTGTTATTAAATAAAGGCATGTACATCTATGAGTTACAACTTCTACTAGTACGAGAACTGGATTGATGCAAATTTAGCTGTATTACTGAACTGGATTGATGTAAATTTAGCTACACGATAAAAATGATGCTGTATTAAATCTTGCAATCTTCCTGAAAAAAAGGTACAGCCTCTTTTAGGCGTTTAAAGGTGTTAAAATGACTTGTTGCAAATGATTTCTACTTTTATGACACTGAGTTAGAATGTATGGTTGTATTACAATAATATGTATGGTACTGGCTATTGTCAAACCTTGGGGATGGGGCAATGGACTGTTTTTCTGTGCTGTTGATTCATTTTGTAAGATTAGGGGACACTTGATGTAAAAGGTGGTTCTGCAGAAATTTTATGGCAGTCAAGTTTGGAGAACTCAAGTTTTATGCCATGTGATTGCATGGTGGAGTTAAGGTGCTCTGAGTACAGGGATTTCTGGACAGTTTGTAAGAAATTCATAAGCCTCCTAAGATTATGTGCAAACACAGAATCATGTATATATATGATTATATATATGTAATTTGTCTAAGGGGAGAGTCTCTCTGTCAAGTCCAGAAAGATTAAGATTCAGAAAAAAAAGTATTTTTGACATCTTACTCACCTTGTTTCAAATCTTGATCCTGCTGCTTTGTAACTAGGTAAGGGGTAATGGCTTATGGTTTGTTTGTTTGTTTTCAATTTTGAAATACCAACGCCATTGTAGAGTGGGCTGCCTAGAGAGCGGATCACTGGTAATGAGCCCCTGGAGAATGTTCCAGGGAGGCTTGGGTTCAAAACCACACAAGCTTTGTAGGAACATGGAGCAGTTCTCCAGCGAGGCCAGGTGCAGAATTGTGTTTGTTCCCAGGCATGGTTTACTTTTTCAATGCAAAGGAGAAGCATCAGACTGAAGAAGCACACAGCAGCCAGCCCTCCGTCGGTTCTGCACCATGCACCAGAGAGTGGCCTGGCAGAGTCTTCGTGAGCTTCCCTGTAGGACAGGGCATTACAAACTGGAACTCCGAGTCCAGAAGAGCTGACAGGAGGTGCTAGTAGGAAATGAGTACCGACAGAGCTCATCGAAAGGATCGAGTTGATACTTTTTCACCCCGTGTGCAGTTCAATAAGGAAGAGTTTGTGGATAAAAACGCTTGGGGCTGTTCGATTACAGCCTCTGAACATGAGAGGACAACCTTCTGGGGGGAGCAGCGGGCAGGAGGGGGGCTGGGATCCATGTCCAGGTTTTCCTATTGATCTATTCTTTGGACGTCGTTTTTTTTCTCCCCAGGAAACAGGGGGAAACAAAATGCTTTTATGTCTAGAATTAGCAAGGATTCAGTGTGTTGGTACAATAATCTTTCCAAAGAAATTTTGGTGATGCATTTTCTACGATAGTTCCAGATATGCAAATGCCTCTACTGTTAATATGCATTCATTACATACCCCATCACGGCTGCTCCACTCTCCGCTAAGAAAGCAAGCATGTTAGCACCAATATCCAGACAGAAATACATGCTGAATTACAGACAAATATTCAGAGTCCATATCACCATGGCTTCCGCCTGGTAATCACTCATTCCTCAACAGTCACTGCCTCTCAGGTTCACATCCACAGCTCAGTGTTGCCACCAAGCTGATTGATACAATTTTTGCCTCTGGGGACATGAGATTTTAGAACAGATTTTTAAAACATGCCCAATGTCTGTCCGCATGCTTGTACATGGATGAGTAAGAGGTCTGGTTTCCTGCATTAAAAATCACCCCCAGGCAGCACAGGTAGAGTTTGATTCAGTTCCAGGGCAAGAGTACAGTAAGGT
>NW_022107275.1:0-2498 GCF_000313985.2 Echinops telfairi
CCTTACTGCTGCCACTGTTTGTCTCTGAAAGATCCTCTATCATGACAATCTTGTACAGAGTGATCTTAAATGAATACTGAATGTATGCAAGTCTAACATGACCAATGAAGTATATCATGTATAGACCAAAATAGTAAGAGGGGGCAGGGAATCTTAAAAAACTAAAGGATAGTTATATGGTTCATCAGTGGCATACCACATCCTGGATTTATCCTCCATTCCATGTGGCCCTTTTGAGAGGGACTGTCTAATTGTCTTGCAGGTGGATTTGGGGTCTTCACACCCCTTCGCATCGAGTTGGTTGTGTGTTTTTGAACTTCTGATACTTCTTCCCATCTATACCTTGTGATCACACAGGATGGTATGCTTCTTCCATATGGACTTTCTTGCTTCCTTGGTAGATGGCTGGTTGTTTAACTACAAGCTTTTAAGCTTCCAAATGCTGTAGTTTTTGATAGCTGGGCACCATTAGCTTTCTTCACCACATTTGCTTATGCACCAATTTTATCCTCAACAATCATGTCAGGAAGCTAGGTAGCATATACTGCCACATTACTAGAACAAACCATTCTTGTACTCAGGTAAGATTTAAGTAGAAACCCAAAGTCCATCTGTGGATAGCTAGTGTTTTCTTTGAAGGTGTCTGCAACAGATGTTCCTATTTTCCATATATAGTCATTATTCTTAAAGAGATAAAATATTTTGCTGACAGTGCTAGGTAGCTCAAAGTGCTGCATCCTGCAAATTACATATCAAAACCATAAGTTTCTAGAATGTTTTATATTATTTGATTGAACCTACTAAAACGAGGAAACACAGGAAGTGGAGTTCCAAATTTTACATCTCCCAGTATTTTTCTTCCACTAATACTGTTTCATTTTACAAATCAAAACAATTACATTGTGGACATCTGCAAGAAGGCATTCTCATTTGCAAGAAACTACATTTACAAAAACAAAGCACCAGGAAATGTGAGATGGAAAAGAGTCCTGTAGCTAAGCAACGGGTTGTCTTCTCTTCAGTAACCAAATTATCCAATCACACCCTCCCTCCCCATGGACTCTAGGGCTCTATAGTATTTCCATCATTTGACTTGAACTTGAGTCATTTCTGGGGTTTTTAACCTCAGGCAGCCAACACTATCTTGTCAATTTTATGGGGTATAGAGTTCCATCTAAGAATTGGTCACAGCACTTCTACTCTCTAGCAACCCATCCTATGAAATACTAATAAAAATATCATTCATGAAAAATATAAGTATCATGAAAAAGAGCAGCTTCAATAAAGAGAATTATTTATACATAAGATACACTAATATTTGTTCTACGTCTCATTCCATTTTCTTTCTCCACATGAAAATTTCTCAATGTCAAATATAAGCACATGCGTTTCTAACAAAAATTGGACATTAACGACAGACTTATCTGTATGGGCTCACCCAGGAGATGATTCTCAAAAAGAATACAGTCTATGCTAAACTCTCTGGATGTGTGTGCATTTTTGTTTCTTTCCTTTTTTTAATTATGGAAAATACCTTTAGAAATGTACACATATGCCAGGTACCCAGGACTTCTGGAACTTGGCAAACAATCCTTTTTCTTTTCTTTTTTTTTCTTTCAGAAACAATGCCATCTCACCAGATGGGTGTTAGTATGGACATGCCAGGAAATCAAACTGTACATCACGTTTCACAACAAGAGGGCAAAATCTTGTCCTGAACTGCTTGTCTGTGCCACTGGCTGAAGGAATATTCCATTCCACTTCCACAGGAACTTCTGGATACATACAACGACGTCCTTGTTCACCCTTGTTTGGTGGGCTTTGCATATATCATCGAGAATTTTACTGCTGTTGTGCTTCAAGATCATCTTTTTTTTTTTCTTCTTAACCTTGCATTTCCAAGAGTCCGAGGCCCCCTCAAAGATAGCTTATGAAAATAAAAACAAAATTAGGGAGATTTAAATGACATAGGAACCAATGGTTCTTTGGATACTTCCTCACTAACACTATAGAATTATAGAGGCTATAAAATTTAGGTTTAGTCACAACTTCTTTATGAATAGGTTTATAGTCATAATCAGGTTACCTGTTTAAAATTCCTTGTTCTTTTAATCCAAATAGTGAAATAAAATTTTAACATTATAAAATAAATATATTATTTGATGTAATGATGATAATAATTTTTTTGTTTTCCAGAATCTTAAAGTATGGAATATTATTTGGAATGTCTACTACTATTTAGTTCTAAGAAGTTTAATGCAGCAAATAGCAAACAAAGCTTAAACATAAAAATAATTTAACTCTAATGTAATCCAAGATGAAATATGCACAGGATACACATATTATATGTTACATAAAATCTTTGAAAAAATCTCATATTTTGATTTTTCCTAGTTTTTTTCTAGCTAGTTATTTTTCTATTACATACAGGTAATATTTTTATTGACAGAGCTCCTTCCATTATATCTCTACCCTTCCCATACAGTTCTGTTGTTCAG
>NW_022107276.1:0-2494 GCF_000313985.2 Echinops telfairi
TCCAACCTGGATATCCAGAGTGGTAACAGGAGATACTTCTTGGTCAACCATTAGAAGACAAAATTGCAGGTAAACATTCAATTAGCCTTAACAGCTAAAGATTCTGTCTAATTTATACAGGAAGGTAGGTAGCTGTTCCCTTCATGCTAATGGGTTTCCAGAGGAAGCTGGGCATTTTCCAGCAGCACGCAGGGAGAAATCAAAGAGATTTTGTTGCCACAGTCAGGTCTGCATATTGTAAGGCTATTCTCTCCAGTGTGGTACCCACCAGTCAGGCGTGGCTTTTAAAAATAAATTAATTAAAATAAAACAGAATTTAAAATGCTTTCCTAAGTGTACCACCCACATTTTAAGTGTTCACTAGCCACATGTGGTCTACGACTATGTATTAGACAGTACAGATATAGAATACTTACCTAGATGCTAAAAATCTTCCCCAGACAAGGTTGCTCTCTAAAGCAAGTTCATTGCTGGTGGTGATGTTAGCCTCAGAGGATAATAACTTGGGAGGAAGGGGTCCGAAAGCTACTAGTATCAGGGTGTAGAATGCAGAGCTGCTGGTAACTACCCCACAGAATACAAAAACAGCCCCCACAATAAAGGATTAGCCCACCCAACATCTCAATAATGCTGAGGTCGAGAAAAAACCTGTTGTAAAATAGTTATGCATAAGCACTGGCCAGTTGTTTTTTCAAAAACTAAATAGAATCACCTGGACATTTAAGAAATACATATATATGCTCAACCCTAACCGAGAGATTCTGATTTAAGGAAATCTGAAGCGAATTTAGAGAGTTGTGCTGTTAAAGAGCGTTCATTAAAGTGATTTTTGGGATTGGTCAGATTTAAGAGTTATTGTGTTAAAATAGACTGACTCAACTCATAATTCAGAAGGAAAACACATGGTAAACATTAGCAGCTCTCCCAGAATAGATTAATGATCACAAGGCCATTACCTCTTCATTTAATTTCTCCAATTACCTAGCTCTCAATTAATGGGGTCATTAAGCATTTAGGACTTGCATTAATTTTCCTTCTCCTTTTTTAATTATCTCATTTTGTATAAATCCCATTTGCAAATGATTCCATCTTGTTAAATATTGTACACTTGCTGTTTACAAACAGAGTAAATCACCCAGAAAATGTGAGGCAGCTGTCCGTGTTCACTGGTGTTTAATGGGAAATAGCTGAGCAAACAGAAGCACTCGTCCGTCCAACAAGGCAGAGTCATGGCTGATTCCAGTCAGTTCCTTGCCATCAACTCAGTACATGCATGCGGAATTCATTTTAAATAGTTTGAAATAACATCTTTTAAGATAAATACAATTCTAATGAAGTTAGGACAGTGTTTGACGGGATTCATTTTAGCTTTAACATTGTAACTTCTTTTCCACTTTCTACCACGTTTGCAGTTCATTAAAAAAGAATAGTCCCTGCTCTAAGGAAATATAAGGCACTATCACAGAGTAGCATAAATGAGACATAGACAACGATACTTTTAAGGAAAAATGCATTTATTTAAGAGATACAAAGTTGAGAGGTCGCAGAGATGTAGGAAGTTTTCACGGGAATGAAAGCACTTCTCATTAGCTCTTCACTCATTCGGTAAGTGTCTACTTTGCACTTTGTAGTAGATCTACCACACTCAGATCTGGGGATAAAAGAAACGATCTTTCTGCTCACAGAATTTCATTTCCTGGAGTCTAGAGAGTCAGTCAAGGAGTCATGGTGGCATAATGGCTAAGCACTGATTGCTCATCAAAAGGTGGCAGCACTGTGGGAGAAAAACTTGATTATCCATTTCCGTACAGACTACAGGCTTGGAAACCTTACAGGCAGCTCTCCTTTATGACACAAGGGGTCGCAATGAGTCGCATTCAACTCAGAAGCACCCAACAACCACAGTCTGCTGACAGCTATTTCCTGTGCACCTCTTATGTGCCAGGCATACAGACATTTATGATCCAAAGCGATGTGTTAAGATAAGGGAAGGACAAGGTACAATCGATTCCAGCTGGGGTTTTATCGCACTGACTCCTCCTTCCCAGGCATAGACATGCCTCTGATTTCGTTTGCAGGAAAGGGCCAAAGGGCGCCCACTCACCCTTAGTAATAATTAATCATGATGTTGAACCTCGCAACTATTTAATTGCCTGCTGCCATCAACTAGCGGATCACTAGGCTTAACTCTGCCCTCCTCCCAAAATAAATGAAGAATGGAAGCTAAGACTATGTTGGCATAAGCACCAGTCTGCTGATGTTAGGGAGCACTAAGTCAGCTCTGATGCAGACGACCCCAGGTATAGCAGAACAAGACACCACCCTGTCTTGCACCATTTTTGCAATTGTTATGTTAAAGCCCATTGTTGCAACCATTGTGTCAATCCATTTTGCCAAGGGGGTTCATCTTTTTGGCTCCCCCTCCACTTTACTAAGCATGATGTCCTTCTCCAGGGACTGGTCTCTCCTGATAACATGTCCATAGTACTTGAGA
>NW_022107277.1:0-2424 GCF_000313985.2 Echinops telfairi
GCCCGCGCCGCCGCGCCCGCCGCCCGCAGCGCGAGCCCCACGGGGTGAAAGAGAACACTGGCCTCTGAGCGATCAGATCGCTTTGCTGTGAAGTCCTCACCCGGCGCGACAGGAGCAACCGCGAGAAACCTGCAAAGAAGCTCGCCTCGGGCGAGCGGACAGCAGGACCGAGGGAGGTGTCTCTTCCCTCCCTCCTTCCGACCCAAAGCGAGGGAATCAAAGGAACCCGGGAGAAACGTGCCAATCGCAGCCTTTGTTCCCCTGACTTCTGCGAAAGCAAACCCACCGACCAGAGGGTTGTGGGGAAAGGCTGTCTACTGGAGGATTGGGGGCCATTGAGCGACAGATGACCACATGGTGAATGTTGGACAGGAAATTCGGCCGGAGCTCGGTTCTGCGGAAGTCGGTGGCACTTCCATTGCAATTGCGCATGCCATAAGCCTGCTGCGGGGGGTGGCTAGATGCTGCGCGGGTGCTGAGGCGAAGTGCTATTTTGCAGTTCATCAAGTCCACCCCTTTGTTGCAATAATTCCGATCCATAAGCCCCTGCAAGCGCCCCCATCACCGCTGATGCCACTTAGGAGCCAGAATAAAATAGTAAACTCTTGTGATAGTCGGTTGGCACTAAAATGGGGTGTGTGTGTGTGTGTGTGTGTGTGTGTGTGTGTGTGTGTGTTGGAAATTAGCAAGAGAATGGGCTTGGGTGTAGCCCTGTAGTCAATGTTAATGTAGCACTTTTAACTTGGGTATTTAAAAAGGCTCTTATACAAATTGCTGAATATTAAATGGAATCTTGGCAACATTTAATAGATGATGCTATTATCTGTCCTTTGAATTCCCCCAGTGAGGTCCTGGCAGGGCCAAAAAAGAAAAAGTGATGGTTTGTGTGGAGGGGGTGGGGTGGGATGCTCCACAAATCCAAAAACAGGTATAAAGAAACTTGTTTCATTTTGAACACAGCTATGACTTGGGCAGCTTTATTTCGATGCAATGACGATCCCAAAGAAAATTGGGGGGCGGGTGTCAGAGGGTGGGGGCATAAAAAAAGGCCATGGAAAAATGCCATTATTTCTTAATTCTATTTTTCGATGAATAGAAGCACCTTTGTCTTCTTACTTGACTACTGGCTTTGGGGTGCTTTACATTAACAAGGAATGTGTTATTGCATAACCAATGCTCTGGCAGATAACACTTGGTTTTACACAGGTCTTACTTTTCATTCGCACTTGAAACCCATATTCCTGTGCCAGCCAAATCCACATCTGGTCCCTGTCATGGAATGTGACAATGCTGAGCTTTGCAAACTGAAGGGGATTATCGATTACTCACCAGATCCAGGAATGCCTCCTAAAGGGGAAGTTATTCACATGCATCATGCTCACAGATCTTCCGTCATGAATCTCTTCCTTATCTCCGAGGTTACATGTAGTGGTATTCAAAGACGAATTCCCAACTCTCCCGTAGGGGTAGCTCTCGTGGGCTATTATTGCAACAAGTATTGATTTCACCCCAGGTCCCCCCTAAAACACAGACAGCAAGAGCCCTTCCAGGACTTGGAAAAAGAAACATCCCTGAGCCAGGCAGGTATGGGTCCATCCATTTAGATGCCACCAGTTCCGTCAACCAGTTCAATTGCGAAGCCTAGACAGTGGCAGATACTGTCCTGGTAAAAAGCCAACAGAATGGAACGCAAATTAGAGCATCCTCCCAGGAAGGACCCTGGAATGTGTGGAAAGGCAAGTCAAAAGACAGTTTCTTGTTATCCTTGTTAAAGAAGTGTTGGAAGGGAAGCGGAAAACTTCAGGGTGCTTTGCCATGCTGTCCTTTAGAAACGAGTGTTGCTTTTTCTTCTTTCGTAGGCACATATTCAGGTGTGGCCACTTCAACACGGCGCTGCCTTCTGAGTCCACAAACCCAACACCTGGGCAGAGGGACTAGACACCATGTATACCCAAAGCCAACTTCTTTACCCAGTCTCAGAACAGCTGGTTTTCAATTGCGAGCGTAGGAAGGCAGCGAGCAGCATCTGCTGAGCAGGACAGGATCACCCTTCACAGCTCGCATCATGACTTCAGAAGCGCTAGCGATGAAATGTATTTCTGCCGCCTAACCCCATAGTAAGGCTGCCTAAATGACTAAGCTATTGATCCGTTCGCTGCTCAGAAGCCCCTTTAATTCGTTGTTCTCAAAACCATGTGGGGGCTTTTCAGATTTTGCCTCTCAAAGAAAATGAATGTCACAGCTGCCGGTCAGATGTTGTCTAAGAATGCCTCCCCCCTTGCTGCCTGCCTTTTTTTTACTCCAGATTCAGTTCTCCAATAGGTGTCATGCAGTCTGATGCGCTGACATCTTCTGAAAGGGGCTCCTGCCCGAGCCACCCAGACAGAGCTCGATCGGTTTTCCAACACAATGGCAACAGGCTCC
>NW_022107278.1:0-2479 GCF_000313985.2 Echinops telfairi
TGGTTTATACTAAAATTGGAGCAGGAAAAACAACACAAAAGTCTATTTGGAACCTTATGTATTTGGCTGTAGTCTGGACTCCACTACTTATTACTAGGTAAACTTTGATAAGCCATTTGGGTTTTCAGCATGAATGTGGATCTGTTCATCAAATGGGATTAAAACGACCCTAAATGATCTCTCATGATTGGAATCTAAATCCTCATAAGTAACACAAGCATGATTCTGCTCAAAGATAAAAGCTATTTTATCAATTGTAAACAAGTTCAATTCAAATAAGTGGGCAATATGTTTGCAGAACACAGTGCAGTTCATTATTAATCAAAGTGCTGATTCCTGCCTTAAAGCAATGGAAATCAACCTGTCTGTTAGGATTGATTGGTCACACATTTATTTTTATTTATTTTTTTTTTTCACACATTTATTTTTGATAATTTGTTAAAGTAAATACTTTGGGGGGAAACATGAGAACACACACACAGTATGAAAATGTACCTTCAATTATAAGTGAAAGGCAAATAATCATATATAAAACCAAATATATATGTAGAGAATCTCATCTATTCAAATGCTAAGGTACTGTTTGAAAATCAAACAAATAAGTCCATCCCTTCAAATAGACGGTGGCTAATGCAGACTACAGTGATTACAGAGTAGAAAGGTACCATAGCATTTTTTATGACTGATATCCTTTTCCCCTGTGGAAGTAGATTGCCAGGTTATCCATGGTACACAGATGGGTTTTAATTGCTAACCTTGAGCTCAGTAGATGAACACAGACGATTTGGGTCATTTGGGGTCCTTTTGGATGCATCACAACATAGGTCATTTTTGAGAGAGTGGAGTCTCTGAAGAGATTTGCTTTTTAGACGTGTCTGTTTACACCTCCCACTGGTTTCACCGTACTCTTTGATTTCCAGTCTCAAAAATCCAAAGGATTCCCTTCCCTTTCTTTGCACGTTCATCATACTGTAGTGCCTTGTGTGTCATTATCGTGCTGGAAGCGTTTTCAAGTATCAGCAGGATCACCCAAAGGGAACAGATTTCAGGAGAATTCCAGATTATGAACGGACTACAACGAAGTCTACTTCAGAGGAATCAGCCATTGAAAACCACCGAATAACAGCAGAACATTATTAGACATGGTGCCAGAGATGAGCTTCTCCGGTAGGAAGAGAGTCAACATATGGCTGAGGAATAGCTGCCTTCTCAAAGGAAAGTCGATCGTAATGACACAAATGGAGGAAAGCTACAGGACGAAAGCCTTCAGAATCTTCATTTGTTGGCGGAGCACTCATTAAAATGAGAAGAAATACATACATCTATCTATTAATAATCAAATAAGAAATTAAAATGCATTGGTAATTAGAATGAAAAATTTAGAAATAAAGAGGAAACAACAGTAGTTGGAAAATAGGACCTGAGTGATATTAAAGAAGCTGGAGAGTATAAGATAGAATTTTGCAAGATCAAAGACTTCATTGCAAATATTTTTGTTTTCAACAACACAAAAGGAGACTATGCACATGGATTTTTCCAGATTTTATACACAAAACTCAAATTCCCACATCTTTAGGGAGACACCATGGAGAAGTTCAATATCAGTGGCTAAAATTAGGCCAGGGGCAGACTGTGGAATAAACATTTAATTGCTTATACTTAGATTCAGTTTAAAACTGTAGATCAAGTCTACATGATCCAAAATGTGACCTTGCATATATCCAAAATGAACTTCAGAACATCTCAAGAACATATATGACACATTGAACACTAATGACAGATGACCTTATAAGCGGTGGAATGACATCAAGAACATCATACATAAAGAAAGCAAAAGTTCATTTGAAAGTCAAAAAAGAAGGAAAAAATTAGTGTGGATGTCAGAAGAGACTCTGAATCTTGCTTTTAATTGTAGAGTAGCTTAGTCAAATGGAATAAATGATGAAGTCAAAAAGCTAAATAGAACATTTCAAAGGGAAGCTCAAGAGACGAAGTCAAATATTATAATGAAATATTCAAAATCTATAGTTAGAAAACAAAAAAGTAAAAACATGCTCAACAGATATGTTAAACTGAGTGAATTCAAGAAAAAAAAATTCAAGTCTCAAAATGCAATACTAACATATTCCAGGGGCAGATATTGAATGATACACGAAGCACCCAAAGTTGGAGAGTCGGAAAACTCACTATACCATAAGAACTAGTTGACATTCCACAATTTCACTTGGTAGCATCTGAGCAAGTACAAATGGTGCTAAACGAAGCTCAAACTGTATTGAAAGCACGATCCGAGAACAAGTCTCCCAGAACTGATGGAACACCAATTGAGTGTTTCAGCAAGCTGATGAAGTTCTGGCAGCACTTACTCATCTCTGGCAGGAAATTTGGAAGACAGCTACATGGCCTACTGACTGTAAGAGATCCATATTTGTACCCATCCAAAGAAAGGTAACACAACAGAATGCTCAAATTAAAAAAA
>NW_022107279.1:0-2472 GCF_000313985.2 Echinops telfairi
GTCACGCACCGCACGTTCGTGGGGAGCCTGGTGCTAAACCATTCGTAGACGACCTGCTTCTGGGTCGGGGTTTCGTACGTAGCAGAGCAGCTCCCTCGCTGCGATCTATTGAAAGTCAGCCCTCGACACAAGGGTTTGAAAAAACAAACAAACAAAAAGAAAATGTGGAAACTATGAACTTGATAACTTTCACCACATTTGGAAAATATTGGGATGTTGATTCTTCAAATGTTTCCCATTTTCTCTCCATGTTGGATACTTACTCTATGTTCGACCCTTTGATGTTATCTAATAACAGGCCGTTTGAAGGAGATTTGATGGCCCAATGGTTAAGTGTTAACATAAAATTTGGAAGTTAAAACTCACACAATGACTCTAGAGAACCCTGTGGGATAGTATTACTTGGTCACATGGGTCCTTATAATTTACCCTCAACTGGAACCTAAAGACGTCAACAATGGGATGCTAACTCTATTTCTCTTCTGTCTCTAAAATCTTATGTTCTTCAGTATTGATGATTACATGTGTTCTAGCTTCAAGTGCACTGATTTCTATCTTACTTCCTTTATAATTTTAACTCCATCCAGTTGGTTTTTATTATCAGATATTTTAGTTTTCCATTATAGATTTTTTCTTCAAATCTTTCTATTGTTTCCCCTATTTCTCCAAGTTGTTCTTAGCTGTCATACAGTCAGGTCCCGACTCCTGGTGATTTCATGCACACTGGAACTGTGCAGTTGTGAGCATTAGTGTTTAGCTGGCTGATTTTAAAAGTAGACGAAATAGATTGCCAGGACTATCTTCTTACTTTGTCTTATTCTGGGACCTCACTAAAACTGTTCAACGTAGTACCAATCCTACATGCCTTCACTGATAGATGAGTGGGGCTGAGCTTGAAGTACATTGCATTGGAATTGAACCTAACTTTTCCACATGAACGGTAACTATTTGATCACCAAACCTCTAATCTCTTTTATTTCTCTCAAAATTTACCCATTATTAAAAAAATCAAGTTCATTTTTCTTTACATCTCTAAGGATATTTGCAATCTCTTTCTCACTTATTTTCTAGTTCCTACATTTAGACTGTCTTGAAGTATTCTCATTTAATTTTCTTTTCAATTTAGAATGCATTCCCATTTCCTAGTCTTCTTTAGCTTAGGAAATTTTTGACTGCAATGTACAAAAGATTTGTTTTTCTGGTGGAAAACTATACATTTTCTAAAGGACATTTTTTCAGGTTATCTAATGATAGTTCCTTTTAGCTCTTCAGCAAATCTAGAAATTATAATATAACATATAGAGCTTCAAATTACATCATTTAGAACAAAACTTTTATTGTGAACTAGGTAAAGGTTTAGAGAGATGGACAACAATTTTGCATTTAGCAACTCTTACAAAATCTGTTTCTTCTCATACATTGGCATTCCCCAAAATCGCCATCACTTATTCCTCTTCTTCCCTGAATGTCCTGTTTCCACTACTCCTTCCCTCACCTCTGTGAACTTTGTCATTGATTAAACACTGCCCTTTGGCCTCAGATGGTTGAGTATTCTAAGGTACATATACCTCGATAGTGTTATTGTTCCCTGTATATACCTGTGTATTTCTTTACTAAATGATTGAGCCTTGGAGGTGAAATAGGTCCTGGATGTGAAGGTTAACTAAGGGCCATCCATAGGCTTCAGAACTCCACCAGTATCTAACAAGCAAACCTGGTTTTATTTCTGATTTTGAGTCCTGTTACACGTTTTCCTCAAACTCT
Organism: Echinops telfairi; assembly: GCF_000313985.2. NCBI lineage: Eukaryota > Metazoa > Chordata > Mammalia > Afrosoricida > Tenrecidae > Echinops > Echinops telfairi. The sequence goes on from NW_022107279.1 coordinate 1,765, forward strand.
TACCCTGACCCCCACCAAAATAATCGATCAAACAAACAAAAAACTCACTGTCAGCAAGTCTACCGCAACCAGGACATTCTACTGCAATCTTATTCAGAGCAGTCCGTAGTGATAACAACAAAGAAAACACACATCTAGTCTAGTTCTTCAAAAATCAGGTTGTTGGGGACTGATGGACGATTTATTTCTAGTGGCTTTGACCTTCATCCCTTCATCACTATGCTTTTATCCAGACAGGGAGGGACCAATAGTTGCATCTTAGAGGATTCCTCAAGAACTTTCAGACACCAAAGTAGAAGGAAGAATATTGTCTTTGTGGACTGTGTTTCTTGTTGTCAGGTGCCATCGGGTCGGTTCCAACCCAGAGTGGCCCTACGCACAGCAGAAGGAAACCGTGCCTTGTCCTGCACGATGCTCACAATTGTTCCTATGCTTGAGCCCCTTGCTGCAGCCACTGTCAATTCATCTTGTCGAGCACTTTACTCTTGTTCCCTGCCCCTCTGCTATACAAAACATGATGTCCTTTTCCTGGAACTGGTCTCCTGCTGTTGTTCAATGCCATTAAGTCAGTGAACAGTCAGCCAAGCTATGTAAAACAAAACTACATGTTGCCTGCTCTGGTAGCATCCCCATGATTATTGCTATGTTTGAATGCATTGTTGAGGCCACTGGATCAATCCATGTTATCATTGGAATGCCTCCTTTTTA
>NW_022107280.1:0-2444 GCF_000313985.2 Echinops telfairi
CTTTGGAGCTGTTCTTTCAAAGCATGGGATGTTTCCACAAGCTCTGTTTTTCCAGTCAGTCATGGCCCACGGCATAAATTTCACGGCGACCCCACTCATTCCCAAATCTTGCATTAAAATTCGCAGAACCAAGCTCCGAGATAGTCCAATTATCTCCCCCATCTCTTCAATGGCCCATCGCCACTTTAAGCATAAATGCATGAATTTTGTCAGCATTTCCATCCATTCAGCAGGCTCATGGATGTCCAGAATGAGGTTTGTCATTGATGAACATTTAACTTTTTTGAAATTAAAAAACCACTCATACACTTGAACTTTTCCCATAGTGTTTTCCTGGTAAGCTGTGTTCAACATCAAACAGTTTCTGAGACACTTTTCCTGAGCAGGACCAAAATTTCACAGCCACATGCCGTTCTCTTAAATCAGCCATCACAAAAAAATGAGGTTTAAGCAAAACTGCTTTCGCAAAAAATATATCCCTTTGACCAGAGAGAACCTTCCTAGGTGACACCACTCGATGCACTAACTCATAGTGAGTTGCTGGATGCTCACCTAGCGGGAAAATGCATACTAGAAAGCTCAGTCATAGTCAGGAGAGCGTATGCATTATGTAGTAACTAAATCTCAGGCCTGTAGTATTTAGGCCTGAATCAGAATGGGCAAGGGCACCTAACTTAAATATAGTGGTGGACCCACCACTTTGAAAGTGTGTCCACGCCATCTCTGAGTCAGGCACCACTGCCTGTTTCATACGAAGGTAAAATACCACCTGAAAGAGATTTGATTGCTACATGACATGTACACTTACTTAGTTTTCACATGTTACTAGAAGAAAGAGAGTCATCTGATGTTTAGAATCAAAATAGGTCTTCTGCTCACTGGGTTTTCTGGAAACTAGGTCCTGGATAGAAGTTGGGGTACTGGAGGTCTATTTATGAGTGCCCACGGGTGTCAACACCTGTAAAAGGGAAGGAAACACGAAGGTCAGAAAATAACTTGAAGTTTGGATATTAAAATGACGCATGAGCATCATCCCATATTGGGGCAATATGGAGAGGAATTTGTACTCTTATCTTCATTAGTCATTAGATACTGGCCATCAGGGAAAGAACTTGGAGTAAGGAGGCTTTCAGAAGTTGTGGAATACCAAGAGAGGTTACATACAGAAACTCTTAACTGACAGCACTGTTAGCATTTAGGACATCTTAGCATCTCCTCATTCATTACAGTCAACTCCTGGCATTGCTCCGATTCATTTTTCATATACATTTGAGGATCAGAAAATCTAGGTTTCCAGTGTTTCTCACTGATTAGATGAAATTTAAGAAATGTTTAGTACGCCAGCCACTCACTACAGCTGATATGATCAATCTCCCTCTTTGGTGTTTTTTTTTTAATAAGCCACTATTTTATTAAAGTATAGGATCACTTCAAAAAAATAAAGTGAGAAGGTGAGGTGAGAAGGTGATAAGGATACTTTAAGCATTAAGTGAAGTATCCTTCACTTAGCCATTCCCCTTGCAAGTTGAGAAGAGATGCTGTCCTCGCTTTAAAGGGCACTTGCAAAGGGAGGGAAGTCGCAGCTCTGCAGATGGTCAGGCAAGTTTCTAATCAGTTACTCCGTCCATCCCTGGAATCTCCCTCTTTGTTATGGATTAAATTTCATAGGCTTAAAGCACATTGAGGGATCCTGGTGATGTAACAATTAAGCACTTGGCTGCTAAACAAAAAATTGCTGGTCCAGACATACCAGCAACTCTTCAGGGGAAAAAGACCTCTGATCTGCTCATGTGAACATTATGGCCAAGAAAACCTGGTGTGAGTGTTCTGCTCTACGCGTCAGAATTGACTGGATAAAAACAACAGCAATAAAGCATATGAGGAGGTAATGCCCCCCCTATCAAAGGGAAAAAATTTTAAAGCTATGTATTTAAGTTTTTTTACAAAACAACCTTACCACCTTCAAAGCACTATCACACTTAATATACTTGTCAAATCTGTGATTCCATTCTTGGAAACATGTTTCAAACTCATCTGCTTGGTTGACTGACACCACCTCCATTGTTTTTTCCTTCACCTCCTCTAAGCCTTTAAGTCACTGTCCTTTCACGTCCCTCTGTATTCGTGGAAACAGAAAGAAGTCCCACAAAGTGAGGTCAGGTGAGTAAGATGTGTGGGGCAAGAGAGGCATGCTGTTTTTTGCCCAAAACTGGTGCACTGAGATGGCTGTGTGAGCAGGTGCATCGTAGTGATGGCAAAACTAGTCTCCTGTCTGCCACAAATCAGGCCTTTCTTTTTGCACCCAGTTACACAATCCTTTTCATAATCTCTAAATAGAAAGTTTAATTAACAGTCTGACCAAATGTATTATCCCCTTCACATCAAAAAAACAAAAACAAATGAGCATCGTCTTGAGCTTTGATTTTACTTGAAGAAAAAAAAAA
>NW_022107281.1:0-2467 GCF_000313985.2 Echinops telfairi
CATGTGCTCCCTTACCTGCCCTTGAAATGTCCAAGGAAAAAGCAGTCATATTTCCAGTTACAGTGTCTAGAAATGACAGTGCTTGCATCATTTCCCATTTGGATCCAAGTGAAAAGATTCCTCTCTGGAACCATGTAGCTAATGGATGAAAGAAAGGATCTTTGACTGACTGGTGTCTAGACCGTCATTTGTGATCGTTGTCACAATATTGGGGTCTTCTGGGAAACCTTGTGGTTATACTACTACTGAAACATGCCACTAAAGTCAAAATGCGTTGGTGGCTTCCAGTAGGTTTAAAGTTAGAGTGTTTTTTTTTGTATGGGAGTGGGGGTGGGGTTTGAAGTTGCATGGTCCCCATAGACTTTTTACTTGCTGACCAACTTATGTAAGTTAGTATGTATGTTAGTAGTATGTATGTAAGCAGCAGTGGCTCAACGATAGCATGCTTGAGTGATTTGGATCATCGAGATGTTTAAGGAAAGAATAGGCAGCTATTTGCAAAAGGAATTCACAGAGTTCCGGTGAGGGACCTGGGCTGGGTACTAGTGACCACGAAACCTTTTGTCAAGTCAATCAAGCTACTGGTGTCTTGTTAGTACACTAGGGTACTTCACTGTGGATGGATACGTGAGGTATTAGGGAGTGGGCAGAGGGTGGACATCCCATCCCCTGTCTTAACGATCGTCTGGTATGATTTGCTGTTTCCCTGTGTGCTAAAGCATAGGATAGACTGCCATTTCTGAAATGCAGGTGTTTGATTTCAGATCGACTACCACTACATCTCCTCCCAGGGCTTTCCGATTGAAGGTTGGGCTGTTGTGTACTACATCACTCACCTGTGAGTATACAAGATGATGCATGAATACTTACCTGGCAGGGGAGATACCATGATCATGAAGGTGGTTTTCCCAGGGCAAGGCTTATCCTTTGCACTCTGGATGTGCTGACCCCTGCAATTTCCCCAAATGTGGGGAACTCGACTGCATACTTTGTGGTAGTGGGGCACTGCATTCACACTCTCCCCTGACTTAAAAAAAAAGAAAAAGATAATGCATGAAATACTCAGGGCCTACAGGGAAAGTTGGGGAAACTGGTGGGGAAGGACAAGGTTCATGGAGCCTCACCCCCACGTGGCAGCCCATCTGGGTGTCTGCCATGCTGCAGCTGTGTGACACACAGGCAGCTGTCCACACTAGAGAACCTGGAACTGCTGGCATTATCCCAGTAGTGCTGCCGGCCTACTGTTTGCCTGAAATGGCCGGCTGCGTAGGTAGCAGGGTGCATAGCTAACTACCTGCGTGGCTGGCAGGAAAGAATGTGTTGCTCAGTTAGGAGACTTTCCAGAATGTGGCCACTTATCTTTTACAAGGAGCAGGCGAAGTCCTAGAATAACCGCTGTCATCTAAATTGCTGAGTGAGAGCCTGGGGAGACCCATTGCTAACTGTTCCCTTTCTCCTTTTCCAGTCTGAAAGGCGCACTGCTGTTCATCACCATTGCACTCATTGGCACAGGCTGGGCTTTCATTAAGCACATCCTTTCTGATAAAGACAAGAAGATCTTCATGATTGTCATCCCACTTCAGGTAAAGGAGTCCTCGTTCTGTTTGCCTGATTTCTCTTTCAGCACCCACCAGGGCTCAGCTTCAGGCCTCTAGGAAAAAGTCCGTTTACCAATTCCAGAAATCCAGCTTATATTATTTAGGATGGAAGATAGATACGCTAGACTTCTGATTGTGTGGATAAAAATCAAATCTATTCCATCGAATCCTTTGCCATTCTGTCTGGCATCAGCTGCCCATGCCACACTTCTTCCTCTGACCCTAACTACCCAGAAGTGGACTGGCCCTCACCAGGGAAAGGGTTCTGTCCTCCACACTGACAGATGGACTGCTGACCTCTGAGATGCCTGTTATAAGCTTGGGAGATCCCACACTTCTTCTGATCTGTTGGCTGTAAATTCAGGGTTTTGTCACTTCGCTTTAGGATGCCTGCCTTATGCGTGAGAGCCCCCTGGGCTCCCTCACTTCTGATCTGCTAGCTCAGATTTTCAACCCTAACTGCTCTCACTGCTCACTGGGGTTCAGTAAACTGCTGGGGTGACTCACAGAACTCATGGAAAGTGCTAGAGTTACAAGTGCAGTTTTATTCTAGGCTAAATATCAACGAGGAAGTGTAAGCACAAGGTCTGGGACGATTCCCCGGGTGAAGCTAAAAGAGAGGGTGTCACCTTCGCACGAGCACATGTCTTTTGTCTACCAGGAACCTCCTGGAGACTCAGTGTCCTGAGCCATGTTTGGGGGTCTCACTACTCATGAGGACTTCAGCCTCTCCATCTGAGGTGGGCTGGTATCAAGAGATGACACAGTAAATCTTTCTTATCTAATCATTCCCCACCTTAGTGTCACCTCACCACCTGTTGGCATAATGACCTTTAAGGTGAAGTCTGGAGTCTTATCAAAACCAAACT
>NW_022107282.1:0-2453 GCF_000313985.2 Echinops telfairi
CTACAACGTCGGCAGTACCAAGAAGGAGGGAAGGTAGAGGACTGCTGGTTTACATTCTCAGGGCCGAGGAAGGAGTCTGAATAGACCTCCCCAGAGTATCTTCATTTCAAAGGAGAATTATAAAGCGCCGTCATACTCACCCCACACGTACACACCCGCGCCCAAGTGTGCTGCTGCTGCTGCTGCTGCTGTTTGCTCTCCAGATACTGACTCCTGACAAGCAGTATTACTGCCCCAGGGGGTTTCAAGGTCCCAAAGGGTTTCTTTTGGAAGCAAACTCACAAGCATTCTTCCCAGGTGCCTCTAAAACACCCTGTCATCTAGTTGATTCTGTTTCCTATAGGACAGGGTAGAACGAAGTGCCCTGAGGGTTTTTCAGACTGTAAATCTGTACAAGAGTAGGGTTCATCGCTTATGATGAGCTACTGGTGGGTTTGAACTGCCAACCTTGCGATTAGCAACCCACTGCAGAACCCACTATATCAGTCTAGGTGGTTACCAACTTTGTGAGTAAAGCACCTAACCATCGGTAGCACTGAGGCACAATTGGGCAGTAATCAATAAGGCCTGCAGTTCTAAAGCACCAACTGTTTCTAGGGAGAAAGATGGGGCTTTCTACTCCAGTAAAGAGTTAAGTCTTGGGATCTCCCGGGGCAGTTCTCCTGAGCCCTGCAGGGTGGCTACGAGTTGGCGTTGACTGGGTGGCAGTCAGCGAGAGGAAAAGCCTGCAGCAGTGTGCTTTGGCTGTTGAAGAATAACTACACGAGCCGAGTGGCTTGAAACAATATGTGTTCTGAGGTTACTGGCATGCAGAAGTCTGAAATCAGTTTCCTGATAGAACTTAAGGTATTGGGAGGACAATTTTTCCAGATAATGAAGGGGGCAATCTGTTTCCTTGTCTCTTCTGGTGGCTGTCAGCATGCCTTGGCTTGTGGCCACATCACTCCCATCTCATGGCCTCCTCTGTTGGTGTCAAAGCTCTTTCTGCCTCTCTCTGCAGACCATTGTGATTTCGTGTAGGGAATACCTAGACAATCCACAAAAACCTCCCCTTCTCAAGCCCCCTGACTTAATCACAGCTGCAATTCTCTTTTGTCATATAAAATGTTTTCTCGGACTCTGGGGATTAGGACCAGGATGTCTTTGAGGACAGTCTTCAACCTACCACCGCCGACCATTTTTTCACTTGGCTACCCGACCCGAGAGGCACTTCCTTGCTACCTGATGGGAGGGGGCAGCAGGTCCGCTTGTCCTGCCTGCCGCATTAACTTGTGCTTCTAGGAACCTTCGTTCTCCTTTAAGTCACTCGTACTATGTATAATGATTTCCCAGTGATTTTGAGATTTAGCTAAATAAACCCCAGCAATGTCATAATGCTTAAGAAAATAACCAACATCACTGGGTGATAAAGGAAAATACACTTGCACTTTGGGGCCGAAGTGTCTTCGATTTGAATTCTGGTTTCGGCATCTGGTATTATGCCTGAGTTCTCTGCTAAGTTTCCTAAATGTCATAAAGCTGTTTCCCCCTAACAGAGCTACCAATAATTTTTGTGGCTATAAAATTTTAACAAACACAGCGTTTGCTAGCATTTAGTAGAAAAATCTAACCTCTTTTCTCTACATTCTGGCAACTTTCTTCTGTGGAAGAGTTAATTTTTCAAGGTGAGATCCACAAGGCCAGGAAATGCTTCCACTGATTTTGAAAAAAAATTTTTTTTATAAGGCAAGAACCCATCTGTGAAAAGGACTTTGTGGACTGGTGTTGGGTATGGGTTAATGTTGGACTTGTGGGCTTGGGGAGCATTGGGTTGGGATGTTTTCGTGATGCACATTTTCTTTGTATAAAACTCTATCTTATACATGAGTTGCTGTGGATTTGTTTCTCCAAAGTACCTAGACTAATACACCCAGGCGACACCATGTTTCAAGACAAACTTTCATTTACTTGTCATTAGAAATAAATATTTTACAATATATAGTTACATCGTTTTTGTGATTAATCAAGATGATTTAATTATGTTCAATTTGTGACAATAAAAATACATCCTGTATATCAGATATTTACATGACAATTCATAACAGTAGCAAAATGACGGTTATGAAGTAGCAACGAAAAGAGTTTCACGGTCGGGGGTCACCACCACAGGAGGCACTGGCATGAAAGGGTCACGGCATTACGAAGGCTGAGAACCACTGCTGTAGAAAGTCACGGAGGCAGGAAAGGGGCTCACTGACACTCACTGGGCAGCGGCAGACGAGAGACGGACACCTGAGTGTGAAACACTAGCTCTCCGCTAGAGGGTGGGTGTCTAGTACTGCTATCACAGAAATATCACAAGGGGGGGGCGTAGCAAACTGAAATTTATTTTTCACAGTTTTAAAGGTTAGAAGTCTGAATTCTAGAACGCTACCTATAGCAAAGGCTTTCTCGGCTGACTCCTAAGGAAGGTC
>NW_022107283.1:0-2389 GCF_000313985.2 Echinops telfairi
GATAGAGCGGAATCACTGGATGATCCTTGTCCTACTTGAATGACAATAATCAAGACCCACTGCCATTGGGCTGATTCTGACTCATAGCAGCCCTGTAGGACAGAGTAGAACATTTCTCTAGGAGATATAAGACTGTAAATCTCGATGGGAGCAAAGAGCCTCATTCTTCTTCCTGGTGAGCTTGCACTGCAAATCTTTCTGTTAGCAGTCCATTGTCTAACCCACATTGCCACATGAACAATACCCATTTTATTTGTCTTAAACCAATTTTCTTTTATGAGTGAAGAAAAACTGGGAAGTAAATAAATATAAGAGAAATGTCAGTGAAATTCCCCTAACCTTTGAATTACCAATAAAATAACAATATCAATATTAGTACTAATTATATGTAAGTAAATGAAATCAATGTATTTGTGTTTATACTGCCAGCTCCCCTTTTCTAAGTGTTTTATGTATCTTATTCAATCCTCACTCATAACATGCTTTTGAATAATGAACCAATAATTAGCTATCATTATAAACCCCACTTTAGGGCAGTAAAAAGGGGAAGAGATGTGATTGGAATCAATGGCAAACAAATTTATTTTAAATCACACTTCACTGATCTCTCCAGCAATTTTGGATACAAAGTCGAACTCTAGTTCCAATTTCTTGTTTTTGCTGAATTTTTTCGGTTGATAGATGATTTCAGCATTCCCTTCACATATTGTTATTGTTCTGTACCATAACACTATGTATTTGATATGCAACTCCTTTTTCTAAAGTGTTTATGTATATATGTGTATAAATACACAAAGTATTTGAGTAGCAGTATTGACCTGGTAATTTTAAGAAGACGTAAAACAAAGGCTACATTCCTGAGCAAAATAAATTTATTAATCCCATTGTGACTGTATGTAAGGTTGGATTCTCTAGAGAGGTAAAGCTAGTCATGCTTGTATGCATATGTAAACAGAACAAAATGTATACCAAGAAATGGCTTACACAGCGTAGAAGTAGGTAAATCCAGAACGTCCAAGTCCATAGGTCAGATATAAGCTGGCGGCTTCCCCTGACTCATGTAGCTGTGGAAGCTGGTAAACAGGAAGTAAGAGGATGCAACAGCAGGACCACAGGCTGGTGGTTGCAGAGGTAAATGAATCCAAGGTTGACATCTGCTGAGGGCTTCTGGGCTCGGCAGTCATAGAACAAGAGATCAATGAACCAGGCACAGGATACAGATCCAGCAGAAGGTGAAAGAGCAAGAGAACTAGGCTCTGAACAGAATCTCTGTCTCAGACAAAGGCCCCACCCCCCAGGAGGTGCTGTCAGGCTGCAACCTGATGGTTTGAGCCCTGCCCCTACTTTCACCCAGGAATGTCTAGTTGACATACACTCTAACCATCACAGATTAAAATGAGAAATCATGACTACAGCAGTCGACATCCACTCAATGGCCACGAGTTTGTTATTTATTAATGTGCAATCTTTGTCTAACGTTAAGTTTTAAAATGTGACATGAGTCTGTTTAGGTGGCCACTCACCCCAGGGCTCACTTCTCCACATTGTTTTCAGCAGCTCATCCTCGTTCGTTTACATGACCCTCCTGGATGGTGAAGCCTTCCCACCCACCACCCTCTGACCAACGGCCGTGGCCTGAGCAGACGGAATGTGTGGGTCGTTAGCTTTCAGTCCTGAGTTGAAAACCAAGAGGCACAATATGGAATTTGAGGTATTGAATGGAAACATCATGTTTCAGGGGCATGAAAGGAAGCAAATAAAGCATTGCTTGGGTGATGCTAAATAATAATGATAACAAATGAGAAGAGAAACAAACACATTCCTGGATAAAACTGTAATTGTTTCCTTCATAAATATAAACCACGTACATGTTTGTCCCTGCACCTGGAGGGAGAGACCATGGAAGAGTTAGGCTACTGGGAAAGGGGGGAAAATGGGGTAAGGATGGACTTTACATATGTACATGCCTATAAGAGGGAAGACCTTGTCCCTGGCTGTAGCACTTGATTTTGGCTTTTTCCGAGAAAACAGAGCGAATGAGTACTTTTTGTTAGGTCACAAAGAGCTCTTTATGTCGATAGTACTATTATACTAGTACTTTCAATAGGCAGCTAGACTGTGTGAAGATATGTGTAGGGGATTGGGTTGGTGGCTGTATCATGAGAGGGAAGGGATTGTTTATTTGGGGCACAGGTAAAAGATTCATTGCTGCATCATATCATAATTCTGTGGTGTGTGCATGAGTGTACGTGAGTTTGGGGTTACCCAGGAGAAATGGAGCAGATGGATGAGAGGTTGGTGGGTTCTCTGAGGCCACTTTTCTCATGCAGGTCTCAGAATTTGAAGAACTAGCTTCCTAAATAAGTGTAAAATTAAGGGCAAAAGCAAA
>NW_022107284.1:0-2447 GCF_000313985.2 Echinops telfairi
CAGATAGACACACACACACACACACACACACACACACACACACACGGTATGCTCAAAAGAAAATTTTGGATTTAAGAGGCGCAATCATAAGAAAGCGTGAGGAAAAGTATACCTAAAACAGCATTTTGTATGTGAGAGTACCTTAAAGGCCATATATTCCAAATGAAAGAACTCATTTGTTCTATTATTGAGCATCTGCCAGGCCTCTTACCCATTGCTGTCGAGCTGACTCTCACTCGTCCCAACCCATAGGGTTGAACCCACCAAAGCCTCAATTGTTACAGAAGTTAACGGCCCCTCTCTCCTGTGGAGCAGTTGAACAGTTAACTCAGTTTGCCTCTTGGTGAGCAGCCCACACATTAACCTGTGCTTCCTGGGAATCTGTATATCAGGTAGACAATCCAGATCCCCCTGAGAATCTTAGAGCCAGATTAAAAAAAAAAAGTATTTAAGTTTGGAACCCATGCCTCCAGCATAAAACCATGCTATTGTTTTTTAAAAAGTGTATGTGTTCGGGGGTCAGGAGTGGGGATGGGGGTGGGTTGCTACCGCAGTGGTGGAGGTAGAGGAGTGGGGAACAGGAATCCTAAAACGAGGATTTCCGTTCTTAAAATACTGCAAACTATGCTTCAAATAGGGGCCACGGGCTTCAGCAAACCAGTACTTTGAGGTTTATGGATCATTTACTTGCTTGAATGAAAATTATGTGAAACTTGACATCCGTATTTCTAACCGCACCAGTGGAACTACAGAACTGCACGTAGCATCTTTCCCAATACCAATCTTAGTAGTAACTAGTTACTCATAGTGTTACACAGTGACCGGTCATTGCATAGAAGCTACTCAGTGTATCAATAATTAATGTGGAAAAAGGCCTGTTAGGGAAGAGAATAAAATAGATGGCTCCTTGACCCACCTTAACAGAAGAAAACAAAACACTGCTCACCTTCTCAGTCTCCTCCACACTGGTGGATTTCACGGCACAAGGAGCTGGCCCCTCCTGGCTCTGGGCAAGGTCCTGTGGCACGCTCTGAGACGATGACATTGGAGGCAGTGGAGCCCGTCTCTTCTTGGGGGCATCTGATGGCAGGGTGTTTGAAATATACTGTTTGGAAATGGTATTGGACCTCGTAAAAGTCGGACGAGGCTTACTTATTAGAGGGGTTGCAGGGGCACTTGCAGTCTAATAAAGGATGAAAAAAAAAACTCCTTATAATTTCAAGATAAAAAGCACATGCAATGAAAAGAAATTAAGTACCTAATGAAGCAATTCATAAGAAAATGCAATACTTACTTGATCCCGCCTTTTCTTACTGCGTTGAAAAAAGCTGAAAAACCCTTTATTTTCTTTCTCCTTTAGCAAATCTAGGGTTTGTGGCGTTTGGCAGGACTCTAGAAGAGAAGAGAAGCACCTCACTTTTCACATGACGTTTCACGTAGACTTGCCATCTACTGCCTTCCCTTGAAGAAAGCATGGAATGACGACACTTACAGTCTACTCTGCATGGGGAGCACCGCTAGAGACTGTCTATATTGTATCTTACTGATTAGCCAGTGCAACAAGCAAAGCTAGGGTTATTTTTCCCATTTCACAGCAGAGGACATAGGAGCTTAAAGAAACTACAATACACACAGCCCACGGCCCAACACCCAGAAAATAACAGACCAGACATAAGCTCGGTTACTTGCGACTCAACAGTCTTGTGTTCTACATATAACGAACAAGATGTCAGATGCAAAGGTAAACACCAAAACACCTTGAATTGAATGAGACGTGAAGTCATTTCCATCGTCTGTCCTGCTGTTTACTTTGAATCATGGTTTTGACTCAGAGATAGACTCTCAAGAAATACTTTATTTTCTGAAATATGATTTGCCTTATAACTTAGTACCCTGTTGAAAGTTTAAAAAATGTTAAATTGTCCTCAAACCAGTGTTTCTCAGTGGGGGATACTTGACATGCTGAGGCCATTCTCCTTCCACAGCCGGGGGGGAAGGGGTGTGTACTATATGACTATAGGGGGTGGGGTGGGGAATGGGATTAAATGTCCTGCAATGCAGAGGACAACCTCCCACAGCAAGCATTACCCAAGTATAGAGTGTCAAGAATGTCTAGGTTCAGAAAACCTACTTCATTCAGAATGACAAATGCTAAGACACAAGACTCCATACAATGTCTTTCTATAAGTTTTTCCAGTTTTTCTCACTGGAAGAGCCTACAAATCTAACCTAGTAGCACTGAGCTTGCTTGGCCCGGCTGTCTCTACCATATCCCACTAAAATAATGACAAATACTTGGAAATGCCTGATTTTTTTCGTTTTATCAAGAACTGTACCAGGTGAGCCTGGAACATCTTTTCCCACCAGAAAGGACGATACCAACGTCCACTGAAGCCCTGTCACAGGAATCAAAAACCAATCTGATAGTGCTTCTTTGAAGAAAAGAC
>NW_022107285.1:0-2445 GCF_000313985.2 Echinops telfairi
AAGTTAGTTTTATTTGATCTGAAAAAAATAATAGTATGTATGGGTAAATACATACACTGTACATTATCAAAATGTAACACAACCAAGCTGATTAGATTTTCTCCTTCCCTCCTCAAGATACTGCCAGAAGTGGCCTTAACATGTAGGGAAAAGGAAAAACTGAACTACAACTAAAAGCTTCACAAAATCATTAATGACAAAAAAAATTGCCAAAAGGCATTACGGTGCTTCTTTTTATTATTTCACTCAGGATTCTCTAGGAAAGAAGTGTCCATCTTAGATGTTATAGATACAGCCTTTGAAAAGGCAAATCATCTCCTACAATGTCTTTCAATTGTAGAAATAGACCAGAGAAAAAGATTTAACACACGTTTTTGACATAACCTAAATGCAAGTCTAGAATAATTTGCTAAATGTCACAAGAGAGAGAGAAAAAGAGTAAATAACTGCCTTTAAGCTTAGCTATAATATTTTCTTCTATCTGTACTTATAAAATCACCCAAGTTGGCTAACAGAACCCAGTAAATCAAGAGGATTTAGCATTGTGGTTAATGGCTTGTTCTTTATGATCTGCACAAGTCTAGATATTGCAGCACATATTTTACATATGTAATTCTGCTTTGGGACTACTTTAAAACCAACATACAATATGCTGAATTAATAATGCTTATAAGCGTAATATATATGGGAAAAGTTTGAAAAACTCTTGATGAAAGGTGATATGTATTTATTAGGTGCCAGATGTTTGCCTTTAAAAGCCATTTTTATTAACCCACACTACTGAGATTTGTATTGAAGTGGTCTCTTTGTGGTCCCATATTGTTTAAAATATGTTCAGTGAAACCTAGGCACAATGGGGTGAATAAAAGAATAAGTACCTGTCTAAATTTTATATTTTTCTTTAAATTGCACCACTGGGATACATTTTTAATGCAGGTGCAGTGGATTAGACAGAAAATAATAAAAAGAGTTATATATTTCATATACAACTGCAGGTGTCAAAATGCACATATTGTTATTTTAAATATTTTCTTTTCTTTCTATTAGGAAGGGAATCATGATATCATGTGCTTACATATCATATTTCTTTTGAGGTGTTCAAAATGCTTTATAGTCATTAATTATTTTATATTTCCTGAGTACCCTGCACCCCATTATGCAGACCAGTAATGGGTTGGTTACCAAATGCTCATTCCCTTACTGTCTTCAGAATATTTCAACTCTTCTCTAGGGTTTTTCTGCTGCTAGTGACTGGCAAGGTTTCCACTTCTTTTGTGAACACTCAGGCAACATGAATTTTCTTCCCAAGTACAAGTCCGAGTCCACACAGCAATAATCTCCCTCAAATATTTGGGAATGTAAAAGAATCTAATACTGCCAGGCTTGGCTTATCACTGATGCTCTCATGGACCAGCTTCCTGACCTACTCCTGACCTATGCTCTGGTGGTTGGAAAAACCCATACCGATGCTGAATGCAGGAAGATCACAGACCTATGGGTGGACAGTCTTGTGGATCCAGTGGTGGTGGAAGAGTCTCAACACACACATGGGTTTCAACATGCTCTTTCAGCTACAGGGCTCTGGCTCTATCAGCATAGCTCCATGAGGCTTGTCAACAGGAATGTCTCACAGGGAGGGATGGGTCTGGCCTCCAGTGAGCTATTTATCTCCTTAGTGCTTTACAAATGAGATCATCAAGCTGTGACCTGATTGACAGGCTAAACTCCACCCCTTAACTCTTAATCTCAAATTGACACCAGATTTTGTATCTACCACCATAGTTATACCTAAAATGTCTATAAGAGTGTCTAACTCTCAGCAGCACTAAATAAATTTGTGTTGGCCATTAGTTCTCTTGACTCTACTGATCACTCCCTCACTGAAGTTTACAGTTTAGCAAGTGTACTGTTTTCTTCAGTGTAGTTTCTTCTGGCTCACATTTTTCCTTTGGTTGTCTATGGTTGCATGTATGTCTTGGCCCCCACTTTTAAAAGTGGGTTATATATTTTTAGTATTGTATAAGGAAATTTACTCTTACATCTGTTTTTTCTGAATTGTTCCCCTTTGAACATACAGATATTTTCATGTACTCAATGGTTTTTCTACACTAATATATCCTTACAGAGACCCCTAGAGGATCTCCCTGCTCTGATGAGATGGGACAGGGTCTTTCAAACTTACCAAAGAATTGATGAAAGAAAGCTGGTACTTTGGGTTTTACAACAGGGAACTTTCCTCTGCATCAAAGAGCACTGTTTCGTATTTATCAGGCAACCCATAATTTAGCAGAGGCCCCTCTGACTATACACAGAAAATAAGTGTTGTGAGATCCACGTATGTCAGACACACATTACTCGTACAATAATTGGGTCCCTATTGAGACTCTGATGGGATCAGAGATTTCTGTTTTACTGTGAATGCCTTGAGATCCACTCACTTATTTC
>NW_022107286.1:0-2380 GCF_000313985.2 Echinops telfairi
GTGATGATTTGGTTTTAGGCTAACTGGACATATCTGGATGAAGGTAGGGGTGGAACCCAGCCTATCAATCAGGTTTTAGTCCGCTAAAACCTCCTCAAGGGTGTGATCTTAAGAGAGACCCTGAGCAGAGCTGAGCTCTCTCTTGCGCCTTCACCTTTTGCTGGAAACTGCATGCTGTGTCTGGTCCACCAATCTCTTGTGTCCCTTTTGGGTCCCAGGAGCTGTCAGTGGACTGCCAACCTCAGGTTCATTCAGTTCTGCACACAGCAGCCTGCTTCCTCCTCGTCAGCTCCCGCTGCTGTATGAGCCATAAGAAGAATGCCAGCTAACATCTGATTTTTAGACTTGAACTAGACTGGGCTTATCTACTTCTACAACTGTGTAAGCCATTTCTGGATCTAAAACACTTTCTATATTCATACGCATACAAGTGTCACTGTTTTTGCTTCTCTAGAGAACCCAACTTAACTCAAGAAGTTAGATAACTAACCTCAATTTTTGTTACCTTTCCAAGATACAATTTTCAAATAACCTTTTGATCTTGTTTGATAACACAGATAACATGCATAACCACATGGACTGGGATGCTGCATGGAGAGTTTATGCAACACATCAGAGGTCATTTTGCAACATAATTTGAAATCTTATTGAGAATAAGGAATTTTATCCGTGAAGTTTCTTTTTAATTCAGCAGTGAAATGTTGTACTATTTATCTAAAAATTACCTAGTCAAATGATTGAGCATTATGCCTACCATGTGTTATTTATAATACTCTTTTTAGATTGGCCTCTCAGTAATGTTGCATTCTTTTCTAACGTCCAGAAACTAGTCCATGTGAGAAGAGCTATTGTTCTTTGATAATTACTCAGCTGTTCTCTGGATAGTATCGCTCGTGTATTATATTATTTAGTAATTTCTTTCTTTAAATAGGAATAGCAAGTAAACACAGGTGGAGATTTTCTAAATATAAAGTGTAGTTATTTAAAACTGGAATGTGCAATTTTATCACATTAATGTTTCCATTTAAGAAAGATGAAAAACTAATGCTAATTATTCCAAGGAAAGAAAGATAACAAAACAATAAACTCGCTGCCTTCAATCAATTCCACGTACAGCCACACTACAGGACAGGGTAGAATTGCCCCAGTGGATTTCTCAAACTGTACCCATTTATGGAAGTAGAAAGCCTCATCTTTCTCCCTGTGGAGTGCATGATGGGTTTAAACTCTTGACTTTGAAGTAAACACCTTAATGTACACCTAAAGCTTTCTTATATATTAAAGTATTAAATTCTTCCCTTTAAGAGCCATGAGCATCCATCGGCCTATAATAGTAATAAATAATGAAGTAATTAGTGTGCTTCCTTATCTTGGGAAAATGTAAACCAGTAAATGCAATAACTGAGAAAATGTTTTGTTTCTTTGTAAATTTGTGTAGCAAGGGGAAGGACAATAGGGACTATGGGCTGTTGATATAAATTCAAGTTTGGAATTTTCCCTCCATAAAATTAGTTGGGTTTTTTGACATATATTTTATTTTCATTGTTGTTATTGAGACTATATGCAGCAAAACATCACAATTTCTACATGCACGATTCAGTAATACTGATTTATTCTACAATTTATACAATCATTTTTGTTTGTATTCTTTTTAATGATATGTTATACAAGTTGTCTAAGAATGACTTGCATTTTCAACTCACTTAAAAGTGTGTGGGACAAATAAGACAAGGGAAAACAAGTCACATATAATGAAACCCTAGAACACCTTTGTGATTTCCACGATCTGCAAATAATTATGAGGACTGCTCTCTCAATTTACTACCCTCAGGCAGAAAAAAGGAGCTTTGGATGATCCAATGATTTTCCATAATTAAAGTGGGAAGATATAAGTCCATTTAAGATCTTGGTGCAAAAAACGCTGAACCTTCAGTGCAAGGTGTGAAAGAAGAAAATGGAAGTGTCCAAAAGAGGAGAATCCGCTTGCTCAGCCCTACCACCTGGAGATAGAGCCAGCTGAGCATCTCAGAACTTAGTGGTCTTGATGGCTGTCCTTTCTCAAGCCAGTCCTGCTTACCGTCATAGGTTTAGTTGTAATCTCAAAAAAGATAACACCTAGATCCTGTGGTTGTTTCCGTATTTTGGAAAAGTCATCTTTTCAGATGTTTTTAAGTTGAGGATTTTGAGCTGAGATTATTATGGGTCCTAAGTCACAACTGTCCCCCTAAGCAATTTGTGGAGGATGAACGAGGGGAAAGGAGGAGAACATTCGGTGAGAAAAGTTGGGTTGGAGTGATGCCGCCACCACCTAAGAATACCTGGAGACACCAGGAGCTGGAAACAGGAAGTACGGATCATCTTGTAGAGCCTTCAGGGATCT
>NW_022107287.1:0-2435 GCF_000313985.2 Echinops telfairi
ACATGAGTATGTTCATTTGTACAATTAAGATCACTGGATGCATGAAAGCCAAGATAGAAACAGTAATAAGAGTAATGATTTCCTGGGAGTATGGGAAGAGACGAGGTGTGTTTGGGATGGGGAGAGAGGAGTTGACAGTAATGATGAATGTATAACCCCTCTCAAGGGGAATAAACAATAGGAGTGTTGGTGAACAAATATATTGGATTGTGTGAGACATGGAAGACAATAAGAAGACGAATATATAACATAACAAGGGTTCCTGGGAGCTAAGGCGGGAAGGGAGGGGATAAGGGGGGCTGATTATCTAGGAGCTCAAGTAGAAAGAAAAGGTTCTGCAACTGAGGGCAGCAGCAATTGTACAACTATGCTTGATCTAATTGAATTTTGAAAAGTTACATCATTTGTAGTAGTTCCCAATAAAATGATTTTAAAAAATAGCATCTAAAAATAAATAAATAAAGCAGAAAGTATCAAAATCTATAACATATAAAATGGATCAAAATGGAGGGCAAATGATAAGGTGTGATATTTTAACCCAATTGCATTTGCAATAATCCACTTTACAATTCACACTGTCTGATAGCAAGACTATTCACATCCTTGGTCAATGGTCAGAGGGGATTCATAGAAGTCTTAATCCACTTGGAGACACTGCAATGAATTTGGGACTTGTGCTGTCACCCATAGCCTTCTGCAAACTAGGTGTTCATCATTTAGTACTGCTCCTTCCTCCAGATTATTGTTGTTATTTACAATACTTGGATCACACAGCGTGATATGCTTCTTTCATGTGGATTTAACAGAAACCTCACCCAGATGGCCTCTTGTTTGAAGACAAACCATTAAGACCCCAAGTGTTATTCTTTCTGACAACAGGGGTACCATTTAATTTCTTCACTACATTTTGCTATACAACCTGTATCATCAGTGCTCTCTACATGACTCTAAGTACGGAGTAGAAACGTGTCATAAGAAACAACTGTTCTGAGACTAGGGCTACATTTAGCATGACCTCAAAACCCACTTATATATCTACGATTTATACACAGCTGGTTCACTTTAGAGACATCAGTATCATTTTATTGGAAAACCATACAAATCATTCTCATAGAACATAAAGTAATTCTACTGATTATATCATTAATTTAGCCAATGGTATCTGCTGACTTAATTGGTGTTCCCTACTTTATCTCTCTAGTTTCTAATACAGACACTATACACACTATAAACTTATAGACAAAATTCATGATTATGTTAGTCTGGGTAAACTTGGGAAACAAATCCACAGAAACTCATATATGTATAAGAGAGAGTTTTATATAAAGGGTAAGTATACATTCAGAAAGCATCCCAACCCCAAGCCCATAAGTTCGACTTAGCCCATATGTCTGACACCAATCTACCAAGTCCACCTCAAACTCACAAGACACACACAATAACACTGAATTCAGGAGGATCACAGGCCAGTGGATAGAAAGTCTTTGAATCCAGTGGCATTGTAAGCATCTCAGCACTGACAGGGGCCTCCACACGGCTTCTCCAGCACCCAGGGCTGCATCAGGGTAAGTCTGTGTGGCTTCTCCTGAGGGATGTCTTGCAGGAAGTGAGCCTTGCCAGCTGAGCAGAGAACTGGCTAAGGCAGCTGCACCCTGGTCCAACCATCAGAGAGCAAGAGACCCGAGAAACAGAAAGGCGAGGCTCACCAAGCCATTTATCTCCCCTCCCTTCAATTAACCCCACACGTGTTTAACAGCCAGGTTGACAATAACCCTCAACTATCTCAATGATTAAAGGGTTTATTAAGGAAGTTACCACGTTGTAATGCTGGTGAGAAATGCTTAGGGTACTCGTGTCAGCGAACACACTACAAAATTTCAGGTCTGGTCATAAATGCCCTAAGGGGCATACCGCTCTGCTGTGTGCCTCAACGGGACATTCAGCTCAAGTTCCGTGGGTTACCAAATCCACTTCACTGGATTATACACCCAGAGGCACCTCATTCCAGGGAGCCTTAGCTCAAGTCACTGAGCTTCTGTGGGTCAGCAGGTCCAATTCCCCAAATAAGTGCTCAGCCTCTTGCACAAAACCCTTCACCTCGAATTGCTCCCTGTGTTGGGAAGTTCATCACTCTGCTCCATGCTGACTCTTGGTTCTGCTGCTGCTCTTATGATGTCATCAGCTACCATCTGGATCCAGGAAATTCACTGCACAGGGTCTTAGGTCCAGAAAATACACTGATACACTCCACTCCGGGTTCTTGCTGGTAATAAGAGCCACCCTCCGGCTGCTCAGGGGGCTCATTTTATATACAGCAGGATGACACTCCAGAGAATCCTGTTTGTAATTGCTCCCAGGTGAATCCTATCAGTATCTTCCCTCACAGGGGTCGCCCGATTCAAAACAGTAGCAAAATGACAGTTACGAAGTAGCAA
>NW_022107288.1:0-2378 GCF_000313985.2 Echinops telfairi
GTGCTTCATGACTAAGTTTATTTAAGGTCTGGACGTTGGTTTCCACAGAAACATTTGTTGGTCGGGTGGCCTTTGCTGAGTGACTTGATGGCCAGAATCACAGCCCTTCCTTTCTGAGCTGAGCCTTAATTTCCTGTGATTATATCCCCCCCCTTCAACAGACATTCCATCAACAAGTATTTATTGAGTTCCTGTTACACGGCAGGCACTGTGCTGGGAGTGGGGCCTCCATCTCCACCCTTAGGAGTGGGGAAGATGAGAGTCAAAAGAGACAGACTGACAAACAGCAGGCTGGCTGGGGGAAGGAGAGGGTGCTGCAGTCGAGCTGAGAAATGACAAAGTAGCCCAGGGAAGGCGCTTGGGGACAGCTCTCCCAGAGTACTGACATTCTGCTCGGAAGGGAGAAGAGAAGAGACCCTTGTGACTGGTCTGAAATGGGTGAGCTAGGAAAGAGGCCCTGGTTGAAGTGTGGTGAATGGACATACCTGGCCTCTGTCACCAGTCCACCTCTCCCTGGCTGGACCACATACAGAGAGCTGACTGTTGGACTTTTTTTTTAAAAAATCATTTTGTTGGGGGCTCATACAACTCATCACAATCCATACATACATCCCTTGTGTCAAGCACATTTGTACATCTGTTGCCATCATCATTCTCAAAACATTTGCTTTCTACTTGAGCCCTTGGTATCAGCTCCTCATTTTTCCCCTCCCTCCCTCATGAACCCTTGATAATTTATAAATTATTATTTTGTCATAAGTTGGACTTTTATCAGAAACATTGCATCAGCCTGTGCTTAGCCGCCTTCTCCCTCTCTCTTGTTCACACTTGCACACACAGACACAGACAGACACACACACACACACTGACAAAGTTGGGGGATGGGTTAGTGTTATGGCTGGAAGGACCCGAAGGTGAGAAAGCCATAGCTGTGGCTGGAATTCCAAACAACTGTGTCCAATCTAGGAGCCTTGGTGGCATAGGGGGTTATGTGTTGAACAGCAAGTCAGCTGTTCAAATCCTCTGGTTACTCTGTAGAAGAAAGATGAGGCTTTCTGCTCCTATAAAGATTTAGAGCCTCAGAAACCCAAAGAAGCAGTTCTCTGTCCTGTAGGGTTCCTATGAGTCAGAATCAGCTGGAAGGCAGTGGGTGGGTTTGGGTGTTCGATCTGATAACTTTATCTCTTCTCTCACATGCACTAGTCTCTTCTCCTGGGAACCCCAAGCTAGAGGAGATAGCCTCCCATAGGTACCAGGTCCCAACCAGATGATGACACAAGTGGGAATACTTGGAACACAGGCTCCTTTACAGCACACAGGTTCACACACAGGACATAGGTACATCCCCAGCACACAGGTACATACAGCATTGGTGCCCCTACCATGCACAGGTATATACAGCACAGACACACTTGCCCTATACATGGCACACAGTCACAAGGGCACCCAATTTGGTGCATGTACACTTTCAAGTTCACAGAAAAACTAGCGTCTAGATGTTGACAGCCTCCGCGGCGGAACCCCGCCTCCACTCACTCCTCTTCAGCCTCCAGCGCCACTTCGTATCTCTTCAGTCCCGACATGTCCCAGGCTGCGGACGTTACCTGGGGAGGAGTAGCAGCATTGGAGCGAGGACTCCCCAGTCCCGGGTCCCCGCTCTGCCAGTCTCATGACGAGGCTGACTTGTGCTCAACCAATATGCGGCCGACGTCTCCGGGAAACCTTTTCGGGGTGGGACTGAAGATTGGGGAGACACTAGAAGTTAAAAGGGTTTGGAGACCGGCCCACTCGCAAGCATGGGATGCCTCGGGGTCAGGGTAAGGGCTTTGGTGGTAATGGGGCTGGGAAAATTGGGCCCCTGGGGGAGGACTTGGGGACCTGTCGTCACCTGGAGGGGGGGCTGTGGGGCTGGCGTAGTTAAACTCCCGCCCTCCCTGGCTCCACCCCGGAAACGAAATGTTGCTTTACGTCACAGGGACCGGGTCGCGCACTCGGGGTGGGGCTTGCCTATCACCCGGAAGGGGTGGAGCCAGGCCCAGTAGTTAAAAGGGACCAAGTCACGTTTTTCATTCAGAGGGGGCGGGGTCAAATGTCATGCGAGAGGGTGGAGTCCAGTGCTGTTCTTCCCGCCATCTCGTTTCAGCCTGACTTCTAGCTTGCTGACTGTCCTTGGCTATGCCTCCCCCATGTATGGGTTCAGATGGTAGGGACTCCCAGAGGGGGTCCCTGTCAAAACCATCCAGGCTATGGAAACTGTAAGGGTTTTTGGGGCGCGAAGCGGAATTAAAGATCCAATTGGTTAAAGTTTTAGAAGCAGGCTTTATTGAGAAGCTTGCGGAAGGGTTCAATAACTCACGTATTGAGCTAATGAAACCGCG
>NW_022107289.1:0-2321 GCF_000313985.2 Echinops telfairi
AGGGGGAGTGCGGAATGGAGACCCAAAGCCCATCTGTAGGCAACTGGACATCCCTTTACAGAAGGGTCTCGGGGAGAAGACAAGCCAGTCAGGGTGCAGTATCGCACTGACAAAACATACAACTTTCCTCTAGTTCTTTAATGCTTCCTCCCCCTCACACTATAATGACCCTAATTCTACCTTAAAAATCTGGCTAGACCAGAACATGTGCACGAGTACAGATAAGAGCTGAAAACACAGGGAATCCAGGACAGATCAACCCCTCATGACCAGTATTGCAAGTAGTTATACCAGGAGGGTGAGAGAGGGGGAACTGATCACAATGATCTACCTATAACCCCCTCCCAGGAGATGGACAACAGAAAAGTGGGTGAAGGGAGACACCGGACAGTGTAAGACTTGAAAAAATAATAATCTACAAATTATCAAGGGTTCATGAGGGAGGGAAGGAAAAAATGAGAAGCTGATACCAAGGGTTCAAGTAGAAAGAAAATATTTTGAAAATGACGATGCCAACAAATGTACAAATGTGCTTGACACAATGGATGTATGTATGGATTGTGATAAGAGTTGTACGAGCCCCCAATAAAATGCTTTAAAAACAAAACAAAACTACTTATTTGCATTCACTTAGTCTAAGGATGTCCTGGGAGCTTTAGAAAGTTCATGGAAAAATTCCATTACCTTTTAATTCCATTTTCCCATAAAAATTTGGAAGCCTCCTTGTTGGATAAAGTTAACAGTAATACCTGATAAAACATACGTCTTGTTAACTAGTGGTGATTCCTGGGGAGTCTGGGCTTGGGGTGGGGGTGGGGTGTGTGTAAGTGGGAGCAGTACAGGGTAAGGGAGGGCAGCCATTCTCCAAGCATCCTGTGCAAGGAGTGAGCAGGCCATGGTTGGGCAGTTGCTTTTCTACCGCTCCTCCTCTCTTCGGCAGTCCCCCCACTTGGCCACTCCATCTAGTCTCCCTAGAATCCTTCTTTCCCAGGGCCTGTGCTCTTTTCCTTCCTCCGGAGAGTAACACAGGAAGGAGCAAGACAGGGGCATGTACTCAGTTGAATCAAGGGTTAAAAATAATGGCCCACCTCAGGGCAGCTGTTTCTTGGCCAACCCAAAGCTACTTGGGGTTCAACAAAGGTAAGAGGGGTTTTTGTTATCATATCATTCCCTTAATTGCTGCCAAGGATAGCCTCTGGAAATGTAAAATCTTTCAAACTTTAAGAAGAAAGGACTGTATGTAGTTTTCAAAAATACCTTATAAAAGTACCTTCATCAATGGCAGTATTTGGCCCAAACTTTTGAAATTGTATTTTCATTTCCCAGAAAACCAAACTTTAAAAGAGCTACACCATCTCTATGTATACCAATGCAAAACAGACATTATTCTTTGCAGCAATGCCATGTTGTTGAGTCAGACTGCATGCAGTCAAAAGGATTCTTTCTGAAAGGCTGGGATCCAGATGCATGCCTGACACCCCACTCCAGAATGAAAGAGAACAGGCTTTTCTTATAAAATTCACAAAAACACTTTGGAGAGAGGTTATGATTCATTTCACGTTATAATCACCGTTATAGGTCTGACATTGGGTTCACTGTCTTATAGCTCATATTATTAAGACACTGAAGACCCCAATGGAGGTGAATTGTCCATATACAATGCCTTTTTCTATGTATGCCTCCCCTTTGTGGCTGGCAAGGCAGAGAGATGGAGTTCAGTGTTCATATTTTGTTACTAGTTTAGTAGCCTGGATATGACCCTGATGACCTGCTAGTTACCCACGCTCTCACTGATGCCAAATAAGTATGTCATCTCAAAAGTCATGCAGTTGCTTTTGTAACACTCCACCTAGTGAGCAAAAAGTTCTGGTTTTAATGACCCCCAGGACATATATAAAACTACTTATTTTCCAAGGACAAGGGAACAATAAATGATCTAAAATCAATGGTGAGGAGGGTGTAGGAGGCCTTGATCAAAGGCAATGGTGAGCAATTTGATCATAGATCAAATACTGAGAGGAATTACTGAAACCCAAATGAAGGCCGAACATGATAGTGGGACAAGAGGAAAGTAAAAGGAAATAGAGGAAAGAACTAGGTGGCAAAGGACATTTATAGAGGTCTAAATGCAGGCATGTACATATATAAATATATTTATAGACGATGGGGAAATAGATCTATGTACATATATTTATAGGTTTAGTATTAAAGTAGTAGATGGACATTGGGCCTCTACTCAAGTACTCCCTCAACGCAAGAACAATTTGTTCTAATAACCTAGCATTCTATGATGGACACCTTCCCAACATGATCACTGAAGA
>NW_022107290.1:0-1772 GCF_000313985.2 Echinops telfairi
TTTAATTGTGTGACCTATGAACTACATTGGTTATAAGCCTCTGGTGATCTCCTTCTATCCATAACAGGGTGGAACAAAAGTGGTTACTAAACAGGGCGCATTGGAAAGATGAGGGTAGAGAGCCAAAGGGATGAAGCGGACTTGAACAGTTCAAACGTGGTCACATGATCCCCCCTCGGATACATACTGAACCTGATCTGGTTTTCAGCATTTTCTGTATTTTTGTTTGGTCGTATTAGGGTTTATCTCAAAGGCGTTATCTCATTGGGGGTCACCCTCTTGAAGTTGTTACATGTTCTTCTGTTTTGTGGTATATGAGCCCCAGGACTGATGAACTTTTAGGGAAAGAAAGACCCAGGGTTTGGGGTGAGTGGGGGGTACAGTGGTGGTAGGGGTGGTGTCAAAGGGAGACTATGCCAAGAAGTCAGGAGAAAAAAGAATGCTTGGAGACCGATGATGGTAGCAGTTGTTCAATACTGCTTGATGTGACTGAACTATGAAATATGATATATGTATTAACTCCCAATTAATAATAGTTTTTATGTTAAAAAGAAAAAACTCCAGTGAGCTTACCAAAAGGATTTAGGAGGCAATTCGAAAACAAAAAACAAAAAGAAACATTCACTATAAAAGCTAGAATGTTCAAAGTATATATGTTGCAAGGTGCTATATCTACCACATTTAAATTCCTACATTCACACTAAGCGTAATACGATCCTGTTTCTATGGTCTTTATAGTTGTGTCCTGTAATTTCACCAGTAGATCAGGTAGGACTTTGCAAATAAAATGCTTGTGTTCCACCGAGCAGACTGGGCAGCTTTGCTAACATCATAAATAAAGTGCATGGCACTCCTGTGGGACTGGGCGACCATATAAACAAGAACACTGACAAGCTGTGTGTCAGGGTTGGATCCTCTCACCACAATGACTCAATCTGTATCCCCGAAGCTGGATTCTATGAAGAGCTTGGTGCCAGGATTGGAAGAAGATTCCACAGAGATTTATGGCCGATAAATCCCACTGGATCAGTCCATTCTGTTCCACAGAGCCACGATGTGTCAAACGTCAGTTGCTATCAATGTGCGTTTGGGGGGAGATTTTTTAGGGGTTAATTGAACAAAGTGTAAAGCAAATGTCTGAGTCATTTTTGCGCTAAATACTTTATAGTATTAAAAAAAAGTCCAAATTGTTTAGGCATGATAGGCATCAAGAAAATGATGATAAATTTTATGGACAAGCCCAGAGATATTAAGTCTTCCCAAATTTGGTGAGCCCATGCTCTGGCAATTGACTAAGGGAGATTTTATCTTCTTAGGTCACAGCAGGATTTTAATAAATTGGTTCTTGTATAATTAGTGTCTTTACTTAGAATGTTCTCCTAGGTTAAGTCTTCTAAAAGTAATGAATCAGAGATTTTATTGACAGAACTGACTACAGAACATTGATTCAAAAGTACACATTTACAATTGATTAAATCAATCAGTTGAACATATCTCAGAACAATTCGGCCTGACCAGCATATGCAGCGCAGAATCTAAAGCTAACCCTCAGTTCATTTGTGTCACCCCTGATGGAACCTTGCATTAAAAGTGTTAATGTCCCTGATTAAATCTTATAGTTTAAATCTGTTGGATTAAATGTAATGAGGGATATAGCAGTGAATAATAAAAAATATATTTATGCTTTTTTCTTTTTTTCCCCCTAGAAACAACATTTATTATCTGCACACAGACGGGGCTTAAGCCCGCGGGGAGGGAGTCTTGGGGGGTGA
>NW_022107290.1:2548-4469 GCF_000313985.2 Echinops telfairi
TCAGCAGTTTTGTAAGGTGTCCCTGCCATGTCACTGTGGCTCCTGCCAGCCAGCCTGGGCCCCTTTCCAGCTGCCCTGGGTGCTCCAGAAGCCAGCGCAGTAGGTGGTCCAGCCCATCTCGAATCTCCTCATCCAGGAGCTGGTACCGATCCACATACCCGTCTCTGAGGTCAAAGTTGGGGCCTGGGCCATTGATAGGTGTGGGCTGTAGCAGCACAGGGCCCGGGGATCTCCATGGTACTGGCGTTGTGCATCTAGGGAGAAGCAGCCCAGTTCAGAGGGGTGCAGGTAGGCAGGAAAGGGCCCAGAGTACAGGGCAGGGTCCCTGCGCAGGGAGGGTGCTGGGCGGAGGCATTTGTTCCGAAGTTCAGCCTCTTCGATCTTCTCAGCTCCTCTCTTGGTCTCTCTGGACTCTATGTAGTTCTCAAAGCTCCGACTTCCACCGCCACAAGGTAATGACGCCAGGGCCAGCGCGTAAGACCCCGGCGAGGGTCGCAAAGGTAGTACCTAGTTCTGCTTCCGATGACACAGCCATCGGTCACAGCGGGGTAAACCCTCTGGAAGCCGGCTCCGGGACCTCCTTTTTCCTTATCATAACAAAAATCATTGGTAATATTTTGCACAATGCTTAAAGCGGGTCTTCCCATTGTATCAATGTGTGAAGTGATCCCACAGCTCTATAGCAAGCATGATAATCTAGGGAACAATAAAATTTACTCACAGGAAAATCTGATACTGATCCATTTACAGTTTGGCACTCAATGTATAAATTATAGTTTAGATATGTAGGTCAGTGTATTTACAGACTGCATTACCTCATATTTATAGAATTGCGAAAACTATTACGGCTGCAAAAACAACTATGAATCAATTGGACTTTAAAAGAAGAATACATACAAAAGAAAGAATTGACACTCAATTACTAAAATGTTTGTTATTATGTGTAATTCAAGGTAAAAAAATCAATAAACACAAAAGAGTTGAATTAATTTGAAATTATAAAGAAGAATTTAAATTTGAATTTACATTTTCTATTATTCACAGTTATCAATTAGCTGTGATATGCCAATGGCACGACCTTGCTTGTTGAAAGTGAGGAGGACTTGAAGCACTTATGGATGAAAATAAAAACTGAAGTCTGCAGTACAGTTTATAGCACAATTAAAAGAAAGCCCGAATCCTCATACCTGGAATAATAAATCACGTCATGAAAAAATATATCTAAATTTATCGAGGATCTCCTATTGCTTGGATCTACGGCCAATGATTATGGAAAAAACAGTAAAGAAATCAAATGATATGTCACATTGGTTGAATCTGTTGCATATTGTTCTAGGTACCCTCAAGATTCTTCCAAATCATAGCAACTCTATGTACACCGTAGCGAAACACTTCAAGTCCCATGCATCCTCACAATTGGCCTTAGGTTTTAGCTCATTGTTGCAGCCACTGTGCCAATCCACCCTGCCAACGGCCTTCCTCTTTCAGTTCCCCTCTATTCTCCCAAGCTGGCACTTCTCCAAGGAATGATCAATTCTGATAAAGTGTCCAAAATATATAAAAAGTCTCACCATCTTTTCCTGTAAGGAGCATTCTGGCTGTACTTCTTCATCTTCTTTTTAATCATTTTATTGGGGGCTCATACAGCTCTTATCACAATCCATACATACATCCATTGTATCAAGCACATTGTACATCATCATTTTCAAAACATTTTCTTTCTACTTGAGGCCTTGTTATCAGCTCATTTTCCCCTCCCCCACCCTACCCCCTTTATGAATCCTTGATAACTTATAAATTTTTTTTGTTCATGTCTTACACCAACCTCTGTCTCCCTTCACCCACTTTTCGGTTTTCAGTCCCCCTGGGAGGGAGTTATATGTCAATCATTGTGATCCATTCTACCTTCCCCTTCCCCTCC
>NW_022107290.1:4569-5809 GCF_000313985.2 Echinops telfairi
GTAGTTTAGATTGCTATATATTTGATTATCCTTGTAGTCAAACCTCAGCATCTTTGATAATAAAGGTAGAAAAGCAAATGAAGGCCCAAAACAGTGTATAGCATGCTTCTTCCATGTGGGCTTTGTTGCTTCTGAGCTACATGGCTGCTTGTTTATCTTCAAGCTTTTAAGACCCCAGATGCTATATCTTTTGATAGCCAGGCACCTTCAGCTTTCTTCACCACATTTACTTATGCACCCATTTTGTCTTCAGTGATCATGTTGGGAAGGTGAGCATCACAGAATGCTGTGTTATTAGACCAAAGTGCTCTTGTATCAAGAGAATTCTTGAGTAAAGGCATAATATCCATCTTCTACCTTAATACTTAACATATACATATATGTACAAAGATCTATTTCCCTATCATTGTATATAAATATATTTACATATGTACATGCCTGTATTTAGACCTCTATCAATGTCCTTTGCCTCCTAGTGGTGACGGGAGGTCCTGCCTGGCTCATGGCCTCCA
The DNA here is from genome assembly GCF_000313985.2 of Echinops telfairi. Lineage (NCBI taxonomy): Eukaryota > Metazoa > Chordata > Mammalia > Afrosoricida > Tenrecidae > Echinops > Echinops telfairi. Next base: position 5,082 of record NW_022107290.1, read on the forward strand.
CGTACCACCTCGGCAGGGAGACATAGGGTGCATCTCGATGTACAAACACGGTGACCGGGCTGCCAGTCCCAGGAGAAGAGGTGGACCAGCCTGGGGTCATCCTGGACCACCGTGCTCTGGGCAGAACTAAGGAAGGCGCCACAGAAATTCACGCACATGGAGGGTTTCAGCCTTCACGGTCATTCCTGACATTTTCAAACATCTCCATGGTGGGAAAGGTCTTGATTGGGAAGACATTAAACCCTCGGGGTTTCGGAAACCAGCCATGACATTTGGGACCCCAGGCAGGAACGACTGAGCCCACCATTTCAGGAGCTTGTGTCTGCAGCAGCACCTCCACTGCCCAGTGCTGTGCACCTCCTTGGTGGTCTTGAACTACATAGCAGGCTGGGGGCTAATGGATGGCCATGGGAGTCTGTGCAGTCCACTGCCCCCGAGAAGAGCAGAGGGTGGCTCCCCAGAAGGCCTCGTTGGTGTTAACTTCCCTGGGGAGCCGCCAGGCTTGTCTGCGCACATGTAATGCTCAAACTTGTACCCCAGGTACATGAGCTCCCAGAGGAGGGGTAGCCGCTAAGCCTCTGGGCCCGGGCAGCCGGTGTCTCCACCTCACTCAGGTACAGCGTCCCCTGGAACCGGGAGGCAGCCAGCTGCCAGGCCTCTGGTCGCTCATAGGGTGTTGTCAGCAGTTTTGTAAGGTGTCCCTGCCATGTCACTGTGGCTCCTGCCAG
>NW_022107291.1:0-2418 GCF_000313985.2 Echinops telfairi
TACATGTGCTTAGAGTGTGGGCGAAGCTTTAGTCAGAAAGCAGGCCTTCTTCTTCACCAAGTGACACACTCAGGGAAGAAGCCACATGTGTGCAGTGAGTGTGGGCGAGGCTTTAGCCAAAAGTCAAATCTTATCACACACCAGAGGACGCACTCTGGTGAGAAACCTTTCATGTGTCTCGAGTGTGGCCATGGCTTCCGCCAGAAAGCAGGTCTTCTTGTCCACCAGGGGACACATTCAGGGCTGAGATCACATGTGTGCAAGGAGTGTGGGCGAGGTTTCAGCCACAGGTCAACTCTCATCACACACGAGAGGGCACACTCAGGAGAGAAGCCATATGTGTGCAAGGTTTGTGCACGAGGCTTTACCCGAAACTCAAGTCTCCTTATGCACCAAAAAATACATTCAAGGGAGAAGCCTTATGTTTGCAGCGAGGGTGGCCAAGACTTTAACCGGAAATCATATCTTCTTATGCACCAGAGGACACACTCTGGAGAGAAGTCATATGAGGAGGTTTCGAAAAGTTTGTGGAAAAATCCCATTATCTTTTAATGCCATTTTTCCATGAACTTTTTTTGAAGTCCTGTCATGTGTAGGCAAGTAGTGTGAATGAGGTGGTAAGTACACATTAAAAGCATCAAACACCACAGGGTACACTCAGGTGAAAAAAGTTAAATGGGGGGCAGGGCTGAGACGGAATCTGCCCTCTGAGATTGACAGGAGGCAGAGCTGAGAGAGCTGCTGCACTGCAGGAGGGAGACTTCGCCTACGAGTTTCGTGACCCTGAGTTGTACTCAGTTCCTTAATAAGCCATTTAACTGTAAGTATGTTGGGGGGGGGGGGGTGCACGCGCACACATCTGTGTGGCTGTTGCAATAGATCATTGAATCTACAGGAGAAGAGTGAGGGTCATGGGGAGGCTGGCTGATGTCAGTTTGTGAAAAGGATGGAGGGCAGAGGTATGTCTGCCCTCCGTCCTCTGGGAATTAGGCTTAGGCTGATCCTGATCGTTATCCACCCAAAGTCGGGCTGGTTCGGACCTCACTACGCCATTGTCACTCACACGTTGCCTCCTACATCTGGAAACCACCCAGACTTGGTGACTGGTAATTTTGGTCCATTTTTATTATAAAGGATATTTCCACGTTTCATAGAAAGTGTTATTTCCAAATAATAAAGTATTATAGGAAGTATATGGCTTAGAGTTTTCGTAAAACAAACAGACTAACTATAATAGAAATTGTTCACCAAGGAGAAGCAGTATCTGACTGACATGTTTGGTTTGGGCTCTCAGGATTGCAGTGCTCAAACCCACTAACCACTGAATTGATTCAAACTCATGATGAGCCTATAGGACAGAGCTGCCCTACAGGATTCCAAGGCTGTAAATGATTATTGAATCAGACCAACACCCCTTTCTCTCTTTGGATAATGGGTTTGAACCTGTTGACCGTTTGGTTAGCAGCCAAGCACATTAACTACTGTGCCATCAGGGCACCTTCTGGATTCCAGTAGAGTGTAATTTGTAAGAATGTAACATAAAGGAATTACTAATGGGAAACACCATGTCATATATTATCAAATACAAGTGTGACAAGATTGTTGCTTGTTGCCAAACGGTCATTTCTTATACATGATGGCCCCTGTGTGCAAAGTAGGACCAGTCCACAGTTTCCGAGCTGTAACCTCTGAAACAGGTCGCCAGGCCTGTCTTCTGAACTGCCATGCTTTTGGGTAATAGTCCAGCGCTTTACTGTGTCACCCAGAGGAAAATAAGGGAAGTCAGCACAGCCCATACAATCCCATCAAAGCTGCTCTAATGGAAAACTTTTTCTCTCCAGCAGAACTAAAGCCAGAAACCTCCCCCTGGTCCTCCTGCCTCCTGGCTTTCTCCTGCCAGCAGTTCCTCAGGCAGCACGTGCTTCAGATCTTCCCAGCCTTGTGTGCAGACGATCACTTCCATCTAAGGAATGCCAGCTCAGAACCCCAGAGGCACCCAGAGCAGCAGCATTCTGAGCAGAGTTGTGAAAACGCACAAGGGTGGGACAGAGAAGAGGTCTTCAAACCCTCGTGTGGGCGCAGAGCGGGGAGAGAGACTTCAAGGGCTTTCTCCAGCCCAGCCTGGGGAGGGTCAGCAAGCACCAGAGAAGACAGCCCAGTGGTAGGAATGGAGCCCCAATCAGCCCAAAAGGTGAAGTCTGTGGAAAGAGACAAAACATTGAAGGAATCAGCAGCCTCAAGACTTGGAGCAGTCAGTTATAGAGAAGATGTGGCAGACGTTGGCCTGAAACCAAAGTTCACCACAAACCAGAAGACCCTCTCCCAGGAGAAGCCACATGTGTGCAATGAGTGTGGGCGAGGCTTTAGCCAAAAGTCAAATCTTATCACACACCAGAGAACACACTCAGGTGAGAAGCC
>NW_022107292.1:0-2362 GCF_000313985.2 Echinops telfairi
CAATGGAGGCTGTTGTTCCTCACCAACCCAGAAGGCCCCGGTTCCACTGCTGGGTCCCAAGCTACAGAGGTTTCGCAGCCATTTGTAAACCGGACATCTTCCCACCAGTCTCCTGAGCCACCCTGAGTTCAGTATGGGGAGGCTATTTGTGGAGAGTTTAATGAGCATGATTAATGGCCACTCCTACCTAGCGCTGGCTGTGTGAGGATGTGAAACAAGTGGCTGCTTAGAGAATGTCTACAGGATTTCTAGTACTTGCATTTATTTCTTTTTAAATCACCCTGTACTTCCCTTGGTGGTATAATCTTTTACATTCCTTTACTTACCTAAAGGTTGATGGTTCAGACGCACCCGATGGAATCTTGGGAATCTGTCCATACAGGCTGCAGTCAAGAAAGCCCTGTGGGGCACAACTATGTTCTGGAAGCCATGGTGTCCCTGTGAGTCAGAATCAACTCTTCAAAAATGGGTTGGATTGGGGGCATTTTTGTTTTCTTTCCTTACTTTTTCTTCAATCTAATCTTTTTTCTCTCAAACCAAACCCTGCCATCGAGTAGAATTGTCTCTGTGGGTTTCTGGGGCTGTTAATCTTTATGAGAGTTAAAAGCTTTATATTTCTCCATGGAGTGGCCCATAGTTTTAAACTACTGACCTTTTTTTGGCTAGAAGCTCCACAGGTATCCTTCTACACCACCAGGGTTCCTTTTTTAAAGGAAATAAGAACTTTGGGAGATAAAAATGCCAACATTACTCATGAGAAACTCATACCTGGAAAATCCTTTTTTAAAACATCAATGTCTGGCTCCATCTCAGACAATTGAAACCATGTCTTCAGTGGTGGGGTCTGAGTCTCTGAAGTTTGAAGATCTTCCCAAGTGGCTTGACTGTATATCAAGGGTTAAGTTCTGTTGGCCTAAGGAGAGAGACAGAATGATATACAGATAGAGGCACATAATTCCATTAAAGCCACAGTAGATGGCCAGGACAGACAACCATCCCTAGTAAGGACATGGGGCATAGAGTGAAATGAGATCCCTCTAGATGGTTTGTGGGAGAGGGGGCATACAGTGGGGACTGAGGTGCAGGGAGCAGCACCACAAATCTAACAAACAGACTATCCCCATCAAAAAATCTAATCCGGGTCATGTGTTCTGAGAAACTCAAAATATGGGACAACAGAAACATAGTACAAGGTCTTTCACTCACAGAGTTTAAAACCTGTTATATAAACAAAGCAATTAAAACACCTTGGTACTGGTACAAAAGATAAATATGAAGATCAATGGATTAGACTTGAGAACCCAGAAATACACCAATTACATACAGACACCTGATTTTCAATAAAGAACTAAAACACACCAAATGAGATAACCTTTCCATAAATGGTGCTGGGGAAAAACGGATCTCCCTCCACTTGTAAAAGAATGAAACAGAGGGAAGGGGAAGGGGGAGGGAGGGGGAATAATGAGGAGCTGATATTAAGAGTTCAAGTAGAAAGCAAATATTTTGAGAATGATGATGGCAACAAATGTACAATTGTGCTTGACACAATGGATGTGTGTATGGATTGTGATGAGAATTGTATGAGGCCCCAATGAAATGATTAAGAAAAAAAAAAGAATGAAACAGGACCCAGGTGCAAAAATGAACTCAAAATGTATGAAGACTTAAGCAGAAACCCTAAAACTATAAAGACCATCAATGAAAAACTAGGGACAAACTTAAGGGCTGTAATAAAGGCATAAATATACTACACAACATAATGAAAAGTATCCGCACTATAGAAGACAAAATCAAGGACCGGACTTTCTAAAATATTACATTTATGCACACCAAAAGACCACCCAAATAGCTTTTTTAAAGCCCACAGATCAGGAAAAACATATTTTGTAATGATACATCAGATAAAGGGCTAATTTTAAAAATCTATACAAAACTAAAACATGTAAAAATGCCAATAACCCAATCCAAAAAATGTGCATAAGACATGAAAAGACAATTTACTAATGATGGCATCCAAGCAGCCAACAACCATATGAAGAAATGTTTGAGTTCATTCCCAACAAGAGAAATACAAATTAAAACAACAGTGAGATATTGTCTCACATGGACACTCTTAGCAAAATTCAAAAAAATAGAAAATCGTGAATTCTGGAGAGAATGTGGAGTGATTGGGACGTTCACACATTGCTGGTAGGACTGGAGAATCGTGCAACGACAATAGAAATCAGTATGGCACTTCATTGAACACACCGGATGGTCCTGCAATCTCCGTACTGGGCATAGAGCCTAATGAAATAAAAATGCAACATAAAGAGACATACGCCTATGTTTATTGTAGCAATTTCCAAAAATATGGAAA
>NW_022107293.1:0-2373 GCF_000313985.2 Echinops telfairi
ATATAGTATGAGGGTAAATAAAAGCATATTGCTCCTGGGGCTCCAGTTCATTGGATTATTTAAAATAAACCTGTCTCTTTGATCAGTCAGTGGATGGCTGCAGACAAGTCCTCTCAGTAACACACTAGTCTTAGTTTCCTTCGGATGTCTCAAAAAAAGATACTTTTAGTTTCATCAGGAAAAAAAAATTAGGTCAGTACTAATACCAAATTTTGAACCAAACTCAAATTAGCACCTCCCCAAAGTATTGAAGTTTTTCAACAAGTTTACAGGAATTTTATACCACAAAAACCTAGAGTTTTTGATGGATCAAGCACTTGAAAGAGGGCTGGGATGACTGTAAAGCTGAGCCAAGAGAGGAACGACCATAAACCTTGATGAATAAAGAAACTGTGGCTGAGGTCTAGCCACTGATGGAAGAACAGATATCATCGATGTGATAGCTACTAAAGTTGGGAGTTTACGTGGTTTGTCATTTTCCATTTAAAGCAAACATCATGGCCTTAACGAGCTTTCAGCTTGATGGGTGCACAAAGAGTTGATCTTTTCATCAATTTTTTTACTCAAGATCAAGATAATAAAAATGTTTTTCTTAAATGAATTATAACCATTATGGGTTTGGGGTTTATCTTTATGACCCAGAGATCAAGGTCCACTCAAAACTATGGCTTCCTAAAAGATCTGCTGAGTGAGTTAAATTGAAGGCTAAGAGGTTGGCTCAGAAAGTTATGGCGGCTGAGCTTCCGATGGGAATAATATCATTAGTTTCCTGCAGGACAGAAGAGGGACATTGGGGCTTCTTTAAATGATTTCTTGAGAAAAAAGGCCAGGAAAATTGCACTGAAGGTTTTTCTTTCTTATCACAATAATGCTCTTGCTTATTCTTCAAGGGTAGCAAGGGTGTTCTAAAAGAATTTCACTGGGAAACCTTATCATCCACCCAAGAGTTCTGCTCTTATCTTTTCCAACTTCTTTTTGTTCCCCAAACTCAAAGAACATTTGAAGGGAACATCCTTTGAGTCGCTTGACGATGCCACACATTTTGACTTGATATAAATTGGGGAGCACAGGCATGGTGAGATGAAAACACTGCTTCCAGAAATGTATAGCTCTATCAACTTAAAAAAAAAAAAAAAGAAACACACTGCCATTGAAGCAATTGTGAGTCCTAGTGACCCTGCAGGGCAGGCTTGAACTGCCCCCCATGGGTGTCTGAGACTGTAACTCTGTCACTGTTGTTCAGTCCCATTGAGTTGCTTACAGAGAGACCCTCTACATAACAGAACAAACCACTGCTCAATTCTGAACCCTCTTCCCAGTACAGGGATAGAAGGTCTCTCCTTTCTCACGTGGAGCGGCTGTTGGTTTCCAATTGCTGACCTTGTATTTAACAACCCAATATATAGCTCACCACGCCTTCAAAGCACTATCGAGACCTACCACATAGAACATATGTTGTGAGACAACAGATTCCTATTTTGATATATTTTTGGTTAATAAAAGTGTTTATGATTCTATAGCAATATTTTTTGATGTGTGTTTATATTAGAATCATACAAATGCCATGACTGTTTAACGTTAGTTAGTAGGTCCAGAAGACTTCATAGTGCTGTTGTCTACAGAAAACATTTTAAAGTTGTGAGAGGGATTCTTTTGCCTAGCTTTTTCCTGCCTTCCCAAGTCTACAGTCCCGTAGGAGAATGTAGGAGGAGAAAGCATCCAACAGATCGACTTGAGGAAGCTGCTTCTTTTATCCATTGAAGGAATCCAGCATTGCTATTATTGACATGTCATAAATTACGATACCATACTTCATATCTGAATATTTAGGGAAAAAGTTCAGTATGTTAAGAATTCTCCCCATTACCCCTCCAAAGCCAGTGTAAAGAAGAGCTGGCTGGTTCAGTTGTCTATTATTCAATCATCCTGAGACGGGAGTCAATCTGGGATACAGCAGAGGAAATGACAAATTAGATGATACAAAAACAGACGAGTCTACACTAGAGAAAAGTTATTATCTAGGCAGTCATGGAATCAGAAACTTTAAGAACAAAACAAACAAAAATACTTAAAGCTCAATGCTAAATTTTCCACTTCTTTTTACTTTGTCGTATAAATGATAAGCATAGCTAGTTAGTAAATTATTCATGTCATAGTAGTGGTCCAACCAATTTTATCTCACTTTGTTTTCTTTGCAGACTCATGCACTTTCCGTTCGCTTTAGCTGAACCACGCTCTCTTTGGAGAGGCCCGAGCGCGGAGCAAAAAGTAAGTCCTGTCCGGAACTGCGGTGTTTTCCATCGAACTGAGCTCTGTTGGCCTTTGAATTTTAGTTTCACAAAGAAGAGCAGTTTGGGTCACCACGGTCCCTTG
>NW_022107294.1:0-2405 GCF_000313985.2 Echinops telfairi
GTCTTAAAATACTTGATGCATCTAAAACTTAGTTTTATGCGGGGCAGCATTATTATAAACTTGTTGCAAAGCACCAATGATTTGAGATTTCCACTACAGTTTTGTTAAAAATCTGTTATTAGCCTTGATCTCAAAATCATCCTTCACACACCCCCACTTTTTTAAAAAAGTATCCTTTTTTAAAAAAAACATTGTGGTGCTAACTACAAGGTCAGTTTGAAAATGAGGCTTTTTTTCTCATGTAAAGAGTTACAACATCGGAAACCCACAGGGGCAGTTCTACTCTGCTTTATAGGGTTGCTATGAGTCAAAACTGACTCTCAGCAGTGAGTTTAGTTTTATTTGGTATGGAGGCCAACACAAGTGTACTGGGAGAACTTACCTACAACCATCCACTGATCACAGATAAACTTAAACACAGTATGTTTGGAATAAACTCATGTATGTGCGGCCTGGAATCTTAACAGCAGTACTGTTTGACTCACCCCTTTATAAATAAAAACCCACCTTAGTAAGGAAAGTGGTTGAATGAATTAGGATAAGTCCAACAAGGAAGTAGTACGAAGTGAAGAAAGAATGAAGAAGCTCTCCATGAAATCATTTCCAAGATCTACGGCTTAATGGGGAAGGGGATGGGGGTGGGGGTGAGGGCGCATTTCAAAAAATATCTAAAGAATGCAACGCTTCATGTAAGAAATAAAAGGATGTAAGGAAATATTAATGTATGCAATACAGGAAGGGCAATCCTTCAAATTAAATTAAGTGAAAGAGTTAAAAACCAAGTAAAAGTAAGAGATAAAAATTTTTTAAAAAGAAAAACAAATTTAAAAAATAAAATGTTTAAAATTAAGTGCAAATAAGGAATGAAATGGAATTACAGTAGAAGTAAGAGGAGGGAGGGACACTTCTCAATATATAGTTTTATATATAACATCTTAACCTTTGTTTTAACAGTTCTGATTCTCAGAACCAAGATAATGCTTCACTTATCCAAAATATAAATAAACAGGATGGATGGGGGAAAAAAGAAATACAAAAGCAAACAAAACATTTCTTCCAAATCATCTGTGGATAGATCTGAACACCAACTTTTTAGTAAGTAGCTGAGCACTTAACCATTTGCTCCACTCAGGTACTCTAAAATTGAATACAAACAGCCTAAATGAATCATAAAACAACACTGGAGAAGTAACTCAGACAAAAACTAAGCTAAATAACTTTGGAAAACAGCATTCTGACCATTGATAATTTTGCCTGTGGCAATTATTCCGATGTTGTTTGGTGCTGTCAAGTCCGGTCCGACTCATAGTGACTGTGTACAGCAGAGCAAAACGCTGCCAGTCCCGTGCCAGCCTCACAATAGTCCTTATATTTGAGCCGATTGTTGCAGCCACTTTGTCAATTTTTTTTTCTTTTTCTGAGCCTCACATTTTCATTTATTTATTTTCCTCCTCTTTGAAAAGAAAAGCACATTGAATCAAAAGGAGTGAGTTTTTACATCCTTTTGGTTTTGTTTTTTTTTTAACATGTCAGTATTTTACATTGCTAGATATACAAACATCGGGATTAATTGCCACAGGCAAAATTATCAACAGATGTTAAAATCAGTGAGTGAAAGTATAACAGGAAACAGGCTATTTGCTTGGTTTCAAAGTATGCCTCTAAGTAACTTAATGGTGGAAAACCTGACAGACATCACTTAAATAAGTGATCGGTGTTACTAAATGCAGTTTATTCTGATTACTTGGATAAATTACATTCAGTAACCTCCTTGAATGAGCAGGTTTTATTTCTAAATTCAATAAGTGTTGGAGAAAAGGCAGCCAGGCAAAATACAAACTGTAATAAAAATATGAAACACAAGCTCCAGAACCTTCAGAGGGTCACATGGAAACACCCCTTTAGAAACAGAAACTTGTAAGCAAAAAACCAAAGGATTGTGTCTCAGTATTCACCAAGACATACCAAAATCAAACTTCCCAAAACCGAAAACAAGGGAGACTCCTTGAGAGCAGCTCAGGAAATAAGAAGTCACCTACAAAGAAAATCAAAGAGTAATACCTGGCTTTTCAGCAGAAACCAAGCAGGAAAGAAGGCAATAGGAAGACAGAAAACAAACAACCAAAACTTACCAAGAATTCTAAATATAGCAAAATTGCCCCTCAAATAACAGTGACAAAATTAGGGCATTTCCAGATAACATTTTTTTTAATTTGTAAAAACCAGGCCATCCTTATAAGCAATACTAAAGGGAGTTCTTTGGAGAACCAGTAACAGTTGACAGCAACCTGAGATTAGCATACATGACATCACCACCCAAACTTCAACTTAGATATAGAAGTATCCAAAGTAAAAGAAACTGTAAAAAACTGAAAATGGGGAACCAAGTGTATCAAACTATAACA
>NW_022107295.1:0-2386 GCF_000313985.2 Echinops telfairi
CACTTCTTTTGGTATAGTGGCCTGTTCTTGCTTATGGATGCAGTGTCTCACTCATTCAACCCATTGTACTTGTTGAGCACCTACCATGTACCAGTCATAAGCACTGAGGATAGAACAATAAATAATACGGGGTCCCTGCCCTCCTTGAGCTTACATTCTTACTTTCTGAGCAGGACAGATGGAAAGTAAGAAAATAAATATTATATATACCCATGATTATGCGTTGAGCTGCAACCTGAAAGGTCAGAGCTTGAAACCACCAACTGCTCTGAGGGAGCATGACAGTCTTGGAAACACAGGAGCAGCACGACCCTGCCCGACAGCATCACCGTGAGTTGGTACCAACTCAATGCCCTTGACACAATGGATGGATGAATGAATTGTGATGAGAGTTGCACAAGCCCCCAATAATGTGATTTTTAAAAAAGAAAGAAAGGGATGCTGTTGTCAGTACCACCAGATCAGTTTCCACTCACAGCAGCCCTATGCACAACAGAACACAATAGTGCCCAGTAGGTCTTGCACCATCTTCACAATCGCATGTGTGGGTGTGGGTGTACATGTACATGTATCAAAAATATTTTATTCACGGAAAGGTTTCATTATCTTCTAGTTCTTTCTTTTCAAGACATTATCTAGACACCCACGCTCTCTTTTGTAGAGAGAAAAAAGAAAACAAGACAAAACCAATCTGGGGAAATATTAGGAAGCTGACGAACCTGGATGAAGGCTATCTGGGTGACTTTTGTTGTATTGTTCTTTCCACTTTCTGAAGTCCGAATGAGGTGGGGGAAGAATCTGTTGCTGGCCTACCCCTCGCCCTGTGAATAAAGCACTAAACCGTCAACGCAAACCTGCCGCCCCCATGGTTGGTGGTGTAGGGAGGGCTGGAGCTTTGCGGCCCTGAGCCCCCTCTCTCTCCTCCACCCACACTCTAAGAATGTACCCACCTTGGGCCCAGCCTTTCACTCAGTCCTGCTTGGTGTGCCAGATGGCAGAGAGAGGCCCCCTCCAACCCCCAGACAGATTTGTGACTGCTTCAGATACTCACCAACCCTGGCCTCACTACTGGTGGCATTTGGTCTGAGACTTGTTCCACTGTCAGCATTCCATCCAGCAGCAAAGTTGGGTGGGTGGACACACACACAGCACACCCACCACCACCTGCCTCTCGCACCATTCACCAAAAATAACCCGACACTCACGTCATGCCATTTGGCAAGAACAAGTCACTGAATGTGGAATGTGTGTCTAAACTCCAAAGAGGCGTATAATGATGTCATGTGGGGGTGAAAGAAGCAAGGGGTGGAACAGTGGGTCATCGTTTGGAACCATCCACATGGACTGAAAGAAACACACAAGGGGGAGGAAGAAGAAAGGGGCAGAGAAGGAGTAAGGGGGGAGGGAAAAGAATTTTTAAACCTCTCTCTTTCTTCATTGAATATGTATATGTGATTCTACTTATTAAAAAAATATACACACACAAAATCTGAAAAGGTAGATACGGAACTCTTTAAAATGGTGATTTGGGGAGTGTGTTTGAAGGCTGAGGTGAGATTCCACTTTTTCCTTTTCCTCCAGATATATTATTTTTGTGATTTACTCTATCTTAATTTTGACTTCTTAATAAAAAAAAAACCGAAGGCAAAAGACGACTCTGCCTTAGGAGAGAAGACTCTGAGGTTCACACTGGCCATCTGCAGCCTGGCTGCAAGTCAGTAAAACCGGTCTGTGCCAAATCTGGCCCATCAACCTGTTTGTGCTGATAAAATTATATTGGAATGCAATCATTTCCATTCGACGACTTACTACTTACGGCCGCTTTTTCAAACAGAACAAGGGGATAGTGTGTGGTTTAAAAGCAAGGAAGGTATGTGGCAAGGTTGTGTCCTTTCCCCATACTAATTCAATCTGTATTCTAGGTGCCGTATATACGCAAGTATAAGCCAACCCGACTATCAGCCGAGGCACCCAATTTTACCACAAAAACTGCATAGAAAATGTGCTGGAAAACTCGGCTTCTCCACGAGTCTATACGGTAAATCATCAAGAAGATGGTCTCTGGGAAGAAGAAGAATGAGCACGGAGGAAGAACAGCCTGTGTTCATACACAAGCTTGCTTGCTGGAATCGAGGAGGGCTTGGCGAGCTTACTGAGGAAGATCAAACAACACAGCCTCCGATACGGATTGCACCTCAACGTAAAGAAAAGAAAGATCTTCACAACTCGACCAATAAACCACATCACGATAAACATAGAAAAGATAGACGTTATTGAAGATTTCATTTTACTTGGATCCTCAATCAATACCCCTGGAAGCAGCGATCAAGAAATCAAATGTCATGTTGTATTGGGTAAATATGCTGCAAAGGACCTCTTGAGGCTG
>NW_022107296.1:0-2396 GCF_000313985.2 Echinops telfairi
ACCATTTTTTGATTCATCGATATTGATGGTCTTTGTTCTCTTGACTCATCTTTCACGTCTTCCTGACATTCTCTAAGACGCTCAATCTGCCTAGAAACTGTTTATGTTTGCCTTTATTCCTGGAAGGGATTGGAAAGTTTCTATGGTTTGGGAAGATGTCTACTTGAGTTTTGTTAAAATTTTGCTACTAGCCCTGATCTCAAAATCATTTTCCCTCCCCATGGTACAAAGAATATTCTTTTTTTAAAAAAGGTACCATAAAGAGACTGAAGCAAATGTACTGCTGAGATAACTTTTCTGCAGCCATCTACAGGTCACAGAGACATGCTTAAACACAGGGAATATATCTGGCATGTATGAACCAGAACCTTAGTCGCAACAGTTTCTGACTTAGCCTTGTACAGGGAAACTGTGAGAAGATACGGTGTAATTTAGGGTGATGGAGAGGGTAGATGTTTTAGGTATAAGCTTAAGCAATGAATGTGTAGAGTCTGGGCTCCATGCGAGGCCCATACACCTGAAGTGCAGGTGCCATTCTTCTATCAGCAGGGATATGCATGTTGGTGTGATGCTAAAAAGTTTTCACTGGAGTTTCCAGACTAAGACAGATGAGAAAGAAAGGCTAACGATCCACTTAAAAGAAATATATGACAATGAGAAATTGACCTATCTGCATGTATTTATACGCTTAGCATTAAGATAGCAGATGGACATTGGGCCTCTACTCAAGTACTAGCCCTAAGCCCAGAGCAGATGGTTGTGAAAGAGCCATAAAGGAAGTGCTAGATTTGGGCTGATGAAAAGAATGGAGGGCACGTCAGAGAGACTACAGGATGCAAATATCAGGAGTTCAGACAGACCACACCTTGTTTATGGGCAGCAAAAAGGCGCCTGTGCTTTGATTAGCCTTCTCCAGGGGAAGGTACAGCAGCACAGAGCCTGGAAAGACAGGTTGAGTCTGGATTGTGAAATGCTTGAAAAGTGGATTGGGTAAGCACCAGAACAATTTGTCCCTGAACAAGATCCCACAAAGAACTGGAGAAACCAAACGCCAAACACGTAGTTCCAGCTGTAGCGGATGATGGATGCTGGTGAATACTTTTGCAGCTGGTTGAATTGAATCCATGGTTGGTTGAACCCATGATGGTCATCTTAGTTAATTTTTTCCCAGTTCCCTTCTATGATCAGCCATGTCTTATTGATAGACTGTGTGAGATCAGAAAGTATCTCTCAGAACACATTTTTTGGGACTCCACTTCCATCTGGTGGCCTTTGTATTATGAACCATATGGCCACGCAATACAACGTTTAAAGCATCGCAGGTGTGGGGTCCAAGGTTATTTTTATATACTGGAAGCTTTGGTCTTCCACATCAGCTGAGGGTCCCCATCCAAACCAGGGTGCAATCTTGGTTGTTCTCCCACATCTGCCATAAATTGCTACATGCACTTCAGTGTTCTGAGCAGACTCGAAATTCATACTGGAAAACACTGCATGTCAAGACAAGGGAGTACTCTGGACTCCCAAGACTTAAGAGAGACTCTGGCAAAAACTGTCCTAAAACAGGGTTTTCCACATGAATGAGGGGAGGAGATACCACAGGGAGATGGGGCTAGGTCAGGCTTGGGTGCGCAGAGCCTGGGGGACATACCATACTTTCATACCTCCATCCTCTTTCCCTTCCACTTCACTCATATGTCTTTATGCAGAAGTATAAGGGTAAGTTGAAACATATTACTATAAAATTACAGAGCCTTTCATTAAACAAAAATAGAAAACTGTAAAGCTATTATCTTTCAAAATAGCTTCCATCGAAGTCAACACCCTAGTAATGGCAGGGACTTCATCTCTCTCGTCTTTCCGCTAAGAATGCTGCACTCTCTGATTTACCCCACATCCAAGGGCAGTTTTGACATCCTGAAGGAGCTCAAACCATGTCCCCTACACCATTCTCTGAGTTCAGGAAACAGAAATAAGAAGCCCGAAGACGAGATCAGGGCTGGATGACGGATGGGGTGACGTTTTCCAGCATAATTCTCATAGGACAACCTTTGCAACCTTTAAGTAAGAGTTGCATTATCCTTCTTGGGGCGGGGGCAGGAGGGGGCGATCCTTATCATATCTTTCCTGGCCTTTTTCTCATAGATGCAGTTTTCCATTTTCTCCCCTCTGCCCACTACCCCCTCCCCCTTAAAAAAATAATAAACCCTGTGGTCATCCTGTGTCCTTTGAGAAAACCACGACTACTGCTTTGGCATTCCTAAAGATAATCCCTGCCCCCTTTCTGAGCTGAATGAACTAGCCCAGCAGTTCCCCGTGGAAGCCACTGTTTGGATTAGGCCTGGCTCTCTGTATCACATTGGTGAATATTGGACTCATCCCTGGTTATGATGCGC
>NW_022107297.1:0-2391 GCF_000313985.2 Echinops telfairi
GCTAGATGGACTTATAGTAGAGGAGAAATGTTTGTTGCTTTGCATCAGAAGGGAGTCCTCGTCAAAGGGAATACAATGAAAGAAGAACAGCACACTTTCTGTCTATAGCAATGATCTAGTCATATGTAAAACTGCCATTGATTCAATGCCCGCTCACAGTCACTCTATAGGACAGAGAGAACTGCTCCTGGGAGTTTCAGCGACTACCTGTTTACTGGACTAGAAAGCCCCATCTTTCTCCTGTACGACGGCTGGAGGTTTCAAATTGCAGACCTTGTGGATCTCAGTCCAGAGCATAACCACTATGCCACCAGGGCTCCTACCAATTGCATATGAAAGACAAGAAATCAGTTCCAGCAGGGCTATTTCTTAAGTGAACGGTTTTCTCGCTCCTTTCCTTTTTTTTTTTAAGTGTGGGAGGCAGGGTTCTCTAGAGAAACAAAACCAGGACACTTATGACTATATATATGGATAAATTTATATAGCAAGAATGAATATAACAGCTAATTAGTCTACACAACAGTACAGAGGGCTCAGTTCAACTCACTTTTGGGGAACAATTAATATACTGAAGGTCCCTCAACTCACACCGGCTGCTGGTCTAAGGTCAAGGAAGAAGACAGCATTGTCTGCCCTCAGGCAAGACAAGCAGGTGTGGTAGCAACAGCAGGAAAATGAGAAAGTGAGGCGTAGCAGAGGCCAGTCACTCTGGAGCAAAGTGTGGTAAAGTTGGTCTTGATGGAACCTCAAGCGCTAGTGATGCATGCACAGCAAGGCAACCAGAGTCAGGGTTGGCTCGGTCCATAACAGTGCAGCACATGGTTGAAGCAACGGAGTAGCTTAGGCAGTAGAGCACTGGTCTGATCACCAGAGAGGAAAAGGGAAGGGGGACAGTCTTGGAAGGGGGACATTTATGGAGTCACCCTCCAATCAAGCTGCCACCTGATTAAGCTCTGCCCACATGTTCCTATGGAAGCCTACTTGGCACAAAAAAACCTAATTATCACATAAGTAACCAAGAAAGTCTGGAAAACTACTGAAAACTGATCGAGCTAAACTTGTGCATTTGTTTTTAAGAGACTGCATTACAGAAATATTTGAAAAATATAACAAAAAATCAGATTTATTAACTATACATTGTAAAACATTGTAAAACTGGTTGTAACATCATGTTAGTAATGTATTTTTCCTGTAAATTAATTTACCCTTAAGAATATGCAAGATTTGATAATCTGATCATGATTATTTAAATATCCCTTTCTGCTTATAAATTGTTGGTATAGTAAAAAATAATACCGATTACCTTATGTCAAACCTAGAGACTGCTGGAATGATTAGTCAGGTAATCAAGTCATCCCCCACTATGGAAAATGAGCAATATTTGAAATGTTTTATTACCCCCCCCCAAAATGATAATCCGTGGAAACAATAAAAATTGGAATTTCTCAAAAATATTGTTATGAAATTGAATCTTACAGATAGTTTCAAAAGAAGCACAGGATTAGAACATGCATGTATTCATTAACAAGAACAAAGTCCTGATATTACTCAAATTAAAAGAGTATGGCTAAAAGGATATTTAAAATATTTTGTATACAAGTTAGCAATCCTAATTCTGTATTTCATCCTACTTACCCTAAAATAATATTGCATGAATCCTAAAAGTAAAATTCAGGAATATTTAAGTTTTGCTCAAGTAACCTAATCTATCTTTTGTATGATTCATCTTTGAGATGATAACTTTTAATAATATTCTTCCCACAAATAATCATGCTTCCCCCCACCTGTGGTGACGGCATTGGATTGTATATTAAGTTGTACTTTATTGTTTGTTATTTAACTTTTTGATTTATTAAGAAATAATCTTACTAAGCTGGAGGAAAAAAGAGAAGAAACCAAGCAACACATTGAATTGGGGAAATTTGGGGTACATGACCTGTTTAAAGAATAAAGCTGTGAGTAGTAAGCTTTGAGGAGTAAGGTGTGCCTGACCGAAGCCATGGTATTTTCACACACTTCATATGCATGTGAAAGCTGAACAATGAATAAGGAAAGACGAAGAAGAATTGAGGATTTTGAATCATGCTATTGGCGAAGAACATTGAAAGTACTGTGGAACTACAAGAAGAAGAATCTATCTTGGAAAAAGTACAGCTGGAATGCTCCTTCAAAGGATGGTGCTAAGAGTTCACCTCACACACTTTGGACAGGTTATCAGAGGAGACCAGTGCCTGAAAAAGGACATCATGCTCGGTAAACTGGGGGGTCAGTGAAAAAGATAAGTGCTCTCAGTGAGATGGATCGGCATAGAAGCTGCCACCACAAGATCACACATCAACATGATGGTGAGAACGGGGTATAAGGCAATGTCTCACTCTGTGTCTCTAGGAC
>NW_022107298.1:0-2382 GCF_000313985.2 Echinops telfairi
AAAAAAAAAAAAAAAAAGCCAACCCAAGAATCTTCTACTCTAAACTATTAAAATAAACAGCAAGGTAAGAGTCTTCCAGACAAAGAAAAACCCAAATAATACGCAACAAGACACCCAACTCTGCAGAAAATCCATGCTGACTCACTATGGTCAAGACATACCTATAGCCCAGGAGACTGCCCTATAGCACAATTCCACACAGAAGTCAACGAACCTAAAACAACTACCATGATCACATTGCCTCAGAGGGAAAAGAAGGCAAGAATGAAGTCTTACACACAAACACAGCACTCTGATATGAAGAAAGATAGAAAAATACCCAACACAAAATGTACAAGATGACAGCAATGAAACCACAGATTATAACTATGAATGTCAACTGCCTCAACTCACCCATTGAAAGACAAAGGTTAGCATACTGGTTCAGAAAACATAACCCCATCAATCTGTTGCCTACAAGAGACACAAACATTTTAAGCTTGCAGACAAAAATAGAATTAGAGGTGTGTGTGTGTGTGTGTGTGTCTGTGTGTGTACTTTGGCGCAAAGGAGGGCGAAGAAATAATAGAATGAGAATAAAAGGCTGGTGGAAAAAAATGTAAGTCAAATGGCAACCTCAAAAAGCAGGAGTTGCAATCCTAATATCTTACAAAATTGACCTCAAGGTGCTCAAAGGATCAGTAGACCAGTGAGTATAACAAATATTTACGTGCCTAATGAGAGACCCACAAAACTCATCAAACTATTGAAAAGATGGAAAAAGAAATCACAGATTCAACAATCATAGAAGGTGACTTTAATGCACTGCTATACGAGAAAAATAGATCACTGGGAAAGAAGCTCATCAAGGAGGCTACAGAACTAAACACTACAATTAGGCAACTGGACCTGATAGGCATTTATAGAGCTTTACATCCAAATGCAAAAACATTTGCATTCTTTTCAAGTGCACATGGTTCATTTTCAAAAAATAGACCACATGCTGGGACACAAATAATGCCTGAATAAATTCAAACTCATAGAGATTACTCAGAGGTCCTTCTTAGACCACCACACCATAAAGCTGGAGATCAACAAAAGGACAACCAGAAAAACCAGGACAAACAATTGGAGGATGAATAATGATCTTCTGTGACATAAATGGGTACTTGCCCAGATTATAGAGGAAGTTAGGAAGTTTCTATAAACTAATGAGTATGAGAATACAACATACCAAAACCTATGGTATAAAGCAAAATATGCTATTAGAGGAATCTTGATAGAGATTAATGCATATATGCAAAAGGAAGAGAGACTTTTGACTGATACACTATCACCAAACCTCCAGCAACCAGAACAGAGTCAAAAAAAGAGCTCCTCCAATAGAAAATCATAAAAATCAGGGTAGAGTTAAATGAGTGGGAAAGCAAGAAGACAATGCAAAATATCAATGCAGTAAA
Source organism: Echinops telfairi (assembly GCF_000313985.2). NCBI lineage: Eukaryota > Metazoa > Chordata > Mammalia > Afrosoricida > Tenrecidae > Echinops > Echinops telfairi. The sequence continues at coordinate 1,440 of NW_022107298.1, forward strand.
ACCTGGTCTTTGAAAGCATTAACAGAATTGACAAAACACTTGAAAGCCTAACCAAGAAAAGGATGAAACAGGGGAAGTCACAAAGGACCCCAACAAGATTAAAAGTATAATCACAAAGTACTCTGAAAATCTGTATTCTAATGAATTCAACAACATGGAAGACATGGACAAACACTTGGAATAATAATTCCTCCTTATATTTTTCCAGATAGAGGTCAAGAACCTCAACAGATCCATAGCAAAAGAAGAAATAGATATGGTTATCAAGAATCTACCAATGAAAAAAGCTCCTGGACCAAATGGCTTCATGGGAGAATACTATCAACCATTTAGGGAAGAGTTGACACTGATCTTTCACAAATTATTCCAGAACATAGAAAAAATATGGCAAACTCCCAAATGCATTCTATGAAACCAGTATAACTTTGATACCCAAACAGGGAAAGGATCCCACAGGAATAGAAAAATACAGACAATTATCTCTAATGAACATAAGTGCCAAAATCCTTAACAATATATTGGCCAGTAGAATGCAAAAGTATATAAAATACATCATCCACCATGATCAGGTGGGATTCATTCCAGGGAAGCAGGGATGGTTCAACATCTGAAAATCCATCAACACTTTTCACCACATTAATAATAAAAGGAATAAGAATCACACGAGGATACCATGTTTCCCCAAAAGTAAGACATACCCCGAAAATAAGATCTAATCGCACTTTTGCCTCTCACTGAAATATAAGATATCCCCCTAAAATAAGACCTCCCCAAAACATAAGGCCTCCCCAATAATAAGGCCCCCCCAAAGCTACCAGAACTCTGGACTCTGGACCATAGCGGCGGGCACCACCTCGCAACACATTGTTGGCTGCAGCGCAGCCCGAGCAGACAGGAAGTGCGAGTAAATGTACCATAGATTATGAGTAAATGTACCATAGAT
>NW_022107299.1:0-2341 GCF_000313985.2 Echinops telfairi
GAAAGACCTGAAAAGCTCCCGAATGGAACAACAATTCAGAATGCTTCCCCAGGAGGCATCCCCTGTGAAGGAACCTCCCAAGGCAAACTTCAGTGAAAATAATCTGGGCTCGCTTACGCTTACTCCAATGAAGACAAAAATCCCAAGCTATCAGCTTTCACCAAGTAACTTCCCAAGTGTAAGTAAGCGTAGAGATCGCGCTTCTCAACAGCAACAGACCAACTCCATCAGAAACTACTTCCAGCCGTCCACCCCCAAAAGGTACAGGTTTAATTACTCTACTCCTGTCGCCGAAGGATGTACTATTTTAATTGTAGAATGGTACTGGCTGTATTCTGTGTTCTGGTTAAGTTCATTTCTGTGGAGAGCCGTGGCCTTTTGACCTCATTCACTTTAATAACTGCCCTAATAGCCTCCTCTCTATAATCATTAGATAAGATCTCCCTTCCTCTTCCTTTTTCCATGAGGAGCCTGGTGGCTTAGTGGACTGATCACCCAAGGTTAGGGATGAGTTGGGTGATAACCACAAGGTTAGATTTCAAAACCACCAGCCGCTCCACAGGAAAAAGACGAGGTTTTCCACTCCTGTGAAGCTCTCGTCTGGGAACCCACAGGGGCAGTTGTATCCTGCCCTTACGGGGTTCCTGGAGTCAGAGTCCACTCGACAGGGTGCGTTTGCTTTGAGGTCCTTTCTGTTTCTTAGCTCGTCTGTTCCTTCATCTCCTGTGCCTCTCGTCCGCTTCCCTCTACTCCTTGGTTGAAGCAGCGCTTTCCCAGGTGGGGTTCCAGAATACCCCTTCTGACTCTTCTTGTTCTCCTCACGTCCTTCCAGCGCTTAGTTTCTCAATTTTTCTATCTTCTTTCCCATCCTTTTCTCATTTGTCAATGCTGTCACATTTTCATTTTGTCAGACTTTTCCTTGATCTCTTTTTCCCTTAGCTACTGCCTCTTCTCTTTCTTCATAGTCTGTGTTAAATTTCTCCAAAAAGAAGGTTATTCTCCTAGCTTCCATTTCTGCACGAACTCTTTCTTAACGTGAGTATTTATCTGGCGATGACAAAGGAGTTAGTAGAATTACTCGCTTGTGCCCTCTTGGCAGCACTCGGCTGTGGACCTTTCTCAAGGGCACCCCTCTGGGTTTGGCGGTGTCCGTCCTGCTTCCTCTGCCTTCCCTCCTGCTCTTAGCCCCCCGCACTCTTAGCCCCCCGCACTCTGCCCTGCCGGCTTCATGCATGAAGCCTGCATGCAAAGGACCAGCATGCCTGGTGATAACATCTCTGTGAAGCTCACTTCCCTCCCCCCCCCCACCCCGGAATTTCCTGTTGTTGTCCCAGATAGTATCCTGAAAGTCCTTCTTACTCACTGTTTGGATTTCTGTTTGATCAGCAGGGGTTTGCCTACCAGAATCTCCACTCTTCCTTCTCTGCTTATTTTCAAAGTCATATAAATTCTGCCTATTTCTGTTGCCAGTGTTCTGTTTCATTAGCCCATCATGTGATGTTCCCAGGAAGGAGGGAGGGGAAAAATGAGGACCTAATGTCGGGGGTTTAAGTGGAGAGAAAATGCTTTGAGATGATGTACAAATGCGCTTTACACACAATTGTGTATGTGTATGTGTATGGATTGCGATAACAGTTGTATGAGCCCCTAATAAAATGTTTTTTTAAAAAAAAGAAAATGTAGTTTTTGGTGACTCTTTACTTGAAGAGGGGATTCCTTAGGGAGAGAATAGTAGTAGCTCTTTCATAGTCTTTGATATCTCTTTAAGACTAGGCATTGTATTTTAAATATTCCATAACAGAGTATTCATTTTGAAGGATACTTTTACAGAACTATATAGGTATTACTACATAAAACCATATTTATCTTAATTTTACTGCATCTGCATTTTATATTGAGACCAGATTTAGCCTTTTTGAAGGGAAACTCTTATTTTGAAAGTCATTTGGATGGCCCCTTTACTGGTTTGTGTGTATACTGTGGATAGCAAAGGTTGCATAGTATCTATTCAACTATAGGTTCTAGAATTATGTATGTGTGTGTTTGTAATATTTATGGTGGTTTGGCATTTCATTTCTGTTCTAGAGACTGCCATCTGGGCTGCCTATAGCCATCTAAGATAGCCAAAGCAATCTAGATGACCCCTTACATGTGATACTGGAGTGAGTGAATTACTCTTTTTCTGATTTCCTTTTTTTTAAAAATAGTTTTATTAGGGGCTCATACAACTCTTATCATAACCCATACATGCATCAATTGTGTAAAGCATATTTATACATTCATTGCCCTCATCATTCTCAAAATATTTGCTCTCCACTTAAGCCCCTGGCATCAGGTCCTC
>NW_022107300.1:0-2318 GCF_000313985.2 Echinops telfairi
AAAACAAAAAAATAATAATTTTATGGTTGGGGGGTCACCACAACATGAGGAACTGTATGAAAGGGTCGCGGCAATAGGAAGGTTGAGAACCACTGTTCTAGACCATCCTAGAAGTGGAGGTGATTGGAGCTGGGATTCTGAAGATGAGAGGTTGAGGCCTGGAGAGGGGACCAGGACCGTCCCAGGGCCAAGGACAGCCAGGCCTGTCTGAGCAAGTGAGTGCAGCTTGGGAGGGTGGGTGGGGGCAGTAGGAGGGGCCTGTGTGTCCTCTGTCCACACTCAGTTCAGCCTGCTGGGCAGTGAGGGGTGTGTCCAGACATTGCTGGGCTACAGGGGAGCTGGAGCAGCCAGTTTCAATCCTGGGCACAGTCTGGGGTGGCGTGGGTCCGGCGGGAGCACCAGGGCCAGGCTGGCTGTGGGGATGCCTCCAGCTTGTGTCCCTTCTTGTGGCACCCCCCCTGCCCAGGACCTGTTGGCAGCCCTGCACACAACAGAGGGTGGCCACGCCAGCTATCAGGAGGCCTCAGGGGCAGAAGGCCAATGGCAGGAGCCAGGGCCGGGCTGTGTGGTGGCAGCCTCTCCTGTGCCCTGGCTGGCAGGGCCCCTTGGCCCAGGTGGTTTGTCCTCCTGCCTGCTGGCTCTGCCTCAGGTGCAGGCCCGGCACCCCTCATCGGGCCCCTGCACCCTCCGTCCCCAGGGCTCTCTTGCCGGCCGAGCACAGGAGCCATTGACGTTGACACCCTCGCCTTTAATTGGCAATTTTGTTGAATGTATTCACGACAGCCTGGACGCTGGGGTTCACAGGGCCTCAGGAGGCCCGCCGTGAAATCATTTTGAAACGCGTGTCAGGTTCTTCTCTTCCTGCCGGGGCGGCCATCTGGCGAGACGAGGGCTGGTCAGCACACTGGCCCAGGGAACCACTGCTAAGCCGCTCCTGGGGGTCCTCACGCAGCTCGAGGGAAAGGCTCTGGGTTGGGGCAGGTGGGGGGAGGAAGGCTATGTGACCCCAGGGCACGGAGTCGCCCTCCCTGCTCTGCTCAGGCCCTGCCAGTACGCCCTGTCCACCTGCCTGCAGCGGGGTTCCTTCTGCCGTAGGTCCTCCCTAGGCCATGATGGGGCTCTGTGCATGCCTGTGTGTGTTATGCGTGTGCAGGCTTCATGATCTTGTACACATATGTACAGGAGTGAGTGTAGACCACATGATCCTGCGCACATGAACATGCGTAAGTGCCGACCATGTGAGTCCGTGTATATGTACACATGTATACAGGCCGTGGGATTGTGTACATACATGCACATGTGTTCAAGCAGGCCCTGAGCCCTGTGCACATCTGCAGATGTGCATTTTCTGAATGCAAGTTGTCTGACCCTGTGCTTGTGTACATGCATGAATGCACAGTGTAGCCCTGTGCAAACGTACACACATGTGCAGGCCACATGGTGCTATGCACACGTCCACACATGTTCATGCTGACTGTGTGGTCCTGTGCACATGTTCACATATATGTGTGTGGTGTGTGTGCAGGCCATGAAATCCTTGCACAAGTGTACATGTGTGAGTGCAGGCACGTGATCCTATGCATATTTACACACCTGTGCGTGTGCAAGTCTGGTGACCCTATGCACATATACACACGTGTGTGCAGGCCCCGTGGTCTTGTGCACACGTGGTGCTGTGTGCCTGCGGATCATGCGGCCCTGTGTACATGTGCAGAGTCGTGTGGCCCCCGGTGCCTGCGAGCCCAGGGCATGGTTGTGTGCGTGTGTGCCGTCACGGGACCCTGGGCCACAATGCTCGTTCATGTGAGTGTGCTTCTGTGCCAGGGTTCCTGTGTGAGTGTGCGCGCTTACGCATGTACCTGCCTGCGAAGCAGCAGCCGCCAAGCCACCACCCCAGCTCGCCCGCCCGGGGCAGGCCAGCGCAGCTCTGCTCTGCTCAGCGCGGTCGTCATTCGGAGGTGCAGGCTCCTGCCTAGGGGGACTCGGGCGCGGGGCAGCCTGGTGGCACAGTGGTGGAGCGCTCAGTCGCCGAGAAGGTGTGGGTTTGAATCTGCGCGTGGCTGGGTTTCGGGAAAGACGGCGGCCTCAGAGGCCCTATGAGCAGCTCTGCTCGGCCGCCAGGGTCCCTGTCTTTAGCGCCGAGGCCACAGGCCAGGAGAGAGCGAGGGGGGGAGAGGGAGAGGGAGGGAGCTGGCAAGCCGGACACGCACGGAGCCCCGCCCACTTTGCCCGCGTCCCGTCGGCGGAACTGGTCACGTGGCCCCCTGGCTGCAAGGAGCGCTGGGGGGAGAGGGAGAGGGAGGGAGCTGGCAAGCCGG
>NW_022107301.1:0-2376 GCF_000313985.2 Echinops telfairi
TGGCTTCATGGCAGTGACTCTGTTTCTCATTTATTGACAAGTAATACAGAAAATGACAAGTTTTTTTTTAATAGCAACAAATTCATCTCCTTTGTACACTATTATAGCATTTACTCATTTAAAAAAAGTCACAGTATGGCTCCGCACAGGATGTGAGCCTATTCCAGCTATGCATCTGTTGAAGTTTGGGCTGAAGGTTTAGATGTTTATTAGCTACTTTGAGTTGTAGTTTCTAATACGTCTGTAATATTCTGTAAAATTGTAAATTTTACTTCTGTAAAATTCTCCCTGTGTTTTCGCTTTCCTTGGCTACTCTTTTAACCTCCTCCCCCAACTTCCAACATTGTCCAGGTACATTGATGTTCTTTATTTCTTCTGACAGATACACCACGATTGAGATAAAATTGATACAGGTATAACTCACTGCCATGGAGTCAGTCCTGACTCATAGCAATCCCCTCTGGGTTCTGAGACAGTAACTGTTTACAGGAATAGAAAGCCCCATCTTTCTCCTGAGATGGTTTTGAACTGACGACCATGGAGATCACAGCCAACGCTTAACCACTACAGGACCAGGGCTCCTCCCCATACAATGTTTTGTTTTCTCATCCAAGAATAAAATCCTGACTCTATGATACCAATTCCATTTCACAAAAAGATGACCTGTCTAATGACATCTGGGGTTGCCATTTCACTGACTCATTACTTCATATACTTTATTTATCATATACCCTGGAGGATCACAAGTAGATAAGGTGAATGGTCTTATCACCACTTTATAGATAGTGGAAGTAACAGGAGTGTTGAGTGCCGGGGCAAGGCTAGAACTTTAAACTCCTGGTCTAGTGCTCATCCAAAGGCAATGTTCAGTTCTAGTTTCACAAACCTAAGTGATTCTAGCCTACCCAACAATTACCAAGTGTTGAAATGGTCACATTTTCTGTCATCTAAATACTTGCAATCCATTTGATTGACATAAATGTCGATTAGAGCATTTACACTGATTTTCTTAACTCAAAACTCATTAGCCAACCCAGGTCACTTCTGAATCATTTAAAATTCTTAGAACTCCTCTACACCTGAGCGCTGACTCTCTTATTTTGGTATCAGAATAAGAGTAATTTTAAGAGCGAGGGAGCTAAATGAGCATACTGATACAGAGTATGGCAGCAATTCTATATTTGAAGTCAATTCTATGTTGCCAGATGAGTATGCTTAGAAACCCAGTCTAACCTATCTGTCCTCAACTTTATAGTTTAGATCCATTGTCATTAAACACCAAGTCTTGTTGAAGTTCAGGTTTCTCCAGGACAGTTTCTTCTACAAGTATTGGGATGACTCACTCCTCCATTTCTCTTGCATCTGTGGCCATAACACAATAGCCTCATCATGGAGGATGCCGACCCTAGGTAGTAGTATCAGGTATTTATTGAGATCACTTAGTGTTCTCAGCACTCTGCATGCATTTTCTCACTACCTGAGGCAGGTGCCATTGTGAGCTCCCTTTTTCCTGAGAAGATTGTTGAAGCCCCAAGAAGTTCACAACTAGGCAGGGTCACACAGATAAGAAGAGAATAGTTCAAAGCAAGCCCAAGTCTTCTAACTCTAGCGCCTGAACACTTGTTACCTGTGCACTGTACTTTCGTCCTGGTCCCCTGCTCAAGAATGTGCGATGATCACCCATGGCCTACTCTACAAAGCAAGATTTCAAGATCCTAATGATCTGATAAAACAGAAACCATTCCAACCTCATTTTCTAATATGTGCTAGCAAGTAGGCACATACTTTATAGCCATACAATCATACTAGCAGCCCTATACTTCAGGGGGTGAATGTATAAAAAACATTCCACAGGTAAAGTTCTGGGGCAACATAATGGTTTACAACCCAAGACCCCCTATGGAAGAGCTGTAGTCTGGCCCACAGGATCACAATGAATTGGAATCAATGTTAAGATACACAACCACATGGAAAAGGTCCCTTTCCCCCGCCTCTTCCAATCTCGATCCCTTTAGTTCCCTCCGTCCTTTTTCTTTTCTTTCTTTCTTTTTTAATGCATTGAAAAAGCTTATATTTAGCAGTCGCCAGCTGGACTCAGTTTAGAGGATTCCAGTTTTGTTGGCAACATCTAATGCATCATAGTCAGGGACAGTCAAACATATGCTTTCTCACTGTCAGACCTGATCAAGGTGTTGACCTTGATTGACTACCTGAATGTCATAGAACTGCTTCACAGCCTGTTTGATCTGGTGCTTGTGGCCCTTGATCTCCATAACGAACACAAGTGTGTTGTTATCTTCCGTGTTCTTCACGGAGGACGCCGTGGTCATGGGGCACTTGATGAAGGCAGAGTGGCCAGCTTGTTTCTCCTGGGAC
>NW_022107302.1:0-2316 GCF_000313985.2 Echinops telfairi
GTGGGAAAGCTATGACAAGAGTAATTTAAAAAGAATATCTTACATGTTGCTGGGGCCACACTCACAGAAGCCCAAGTGGACATTCCAGGAGTGGTCTGGGGAGCTGAAGGATTCCTGGAGAGTGTACTGAAGGTGGCTGTCATCTCAACCACAGTCACACTGGGACCAGTGTTCACTGACCCAGTTATCTCAACACTCGTAGTTTTCAGGATAGTGCTTGGACTTGCTCCTGTCCCATTACTGGTTTCAGGCAGTGTTGTGGTCTGTGGTGGTACCACAGTCACAGTGGCTGCAGTGGTTGTCCTGGAAGTTTCTGGGAGTCCAACGGAGGTCACGGGTGCTGTGGGCTCTGTGCTCCAGGAAGCTGCAGTACTTTGCTCTCCAGCTGGTGTAGGGCTGGTGACAGGTCCAAGTACACCAGGAGAAACAGTCCAAAATGGAATGGCTGTGCTGGCCTTTTCTGCAAGGCTGATGGTCTGTAAACCTGTGGTCTCTGATAGATGGGAGGAAAGAGTTGAAGTGGCATTCGATGAACTGGCCTCTGTCCCAGGAGGAGTGGCGAGTGAAGATGTCACCGTGGGAATTCCAGGTGAAACTGTAGGTGATTGATCATATCTACTGGTCTCCGTGCTGGGTATGGTGAACTGAGAGGATGTTGTCTCTGCTACACGAAGGTCAGGAGTCTGAGATGGATAGGCTGTGCTCTCCTCTACTCTGGGTGTGATGGCTGGTGAGGCTGTTGTCTCGGCCAAATGAAGTGAAACAGTGGAAGCAGAAAGAGCTGGGCTTGGCTCTGCACTTAGGTGGGTGGCCAAGAAGGGTGTGGTCTCTGGTTCACTAGGAGACGTGAACATTGGAAGAGTTGTACTTCTCTGTCCCCTACCAGAGCTAGTAGCCATCCCTGGTATTAGAGGAGAGGCCGACTGAGTTGACAGAGATGAAAACCCATCCAAAGTATGGGTGATTGGGGGGATTGTAGTGTCTTGGTCACCATCAGTCAGAGTTGTAGCAGTTGTAGTTGTCTCTGCTACAGAATTGCTGGGCGAGGAGGTCATCATTCCCGGTCCACCAGGGTACAGAGTCAACATTGGAACGGATGAACTGGATTCGGTCATAGTGTCGGTGACTGGAGAAGCAGACGTGCCTGGTTGATGCAGTGGCACAGTCATAGTTGGAAGACTGGCACTGCTCTCTGTTCCAGAGCTAGTGACCAATGAGGTCGCCACCCCTGTTACACCCGTGGAAAGCACTGGCAGAGTTGAAATGGCTGAGCTAGACTCAGTCCCAGGATGACTGGCCCATGAGGATGCGCTTTCTTGTTGACCAGGAGAAACAGTCAGAGTTGGTGTAGCTGTGCTAGTCTCTGTGCCAGATGTAGTCATCAATGAGGTCATCACCCCTGGTGTGCCGGGGGTAGCAGTCAGAGTTGGAACGGTTGAACTGGATTCAACACCAGGATGAGTGATTGGTGAGCTTGTGGTTTCTAGCTTTCCAGGAGAAACAGTCAGGGGTAGAACACCTGTACTTGTTTGTGCCCCAGAGCTAGAGACCAATGATGTCACCACCCCCGTTACACCAGTAGAAAGCACTGGCACAGTTGAAATGGCTGAGCTGGACTCAGTCCCAGGATGACTGGCCCATGAGGAGGTGGTTTCTTCTTGACCCTGAGAAACAGTCATAGTTGGAGCAGCTGTACTGGTCTCTGTGCCAGAAGTAGTTAACAATGAGGTCATCATCTCTGGTACACTAGGGGAAACGGTCATAGTTGGAATAGCTGGACTGGATGAAACACCAGGATAAGTAACCGGTAAGCTTGTGGTTTCTAGCTTTCCAGGAGAAACAGTCAGGGGTGAAACACCTGTACTTATTTGTGCCCCAGAGCTAGTGATCAATGAAGTTACCACCACTGTTTCACCAGTGGAAACCACTGGAAGAACTGAAATGGTTGAGCTGGACTCAGTCCCAGGGTGACTGGCCAATGAGGCTGTGGTTTCTTGTTGACCAGGGGAAACAGCCAAAGTTGGAGTAGCTGTACTGGTCTCTGTGCCTGAAGTAGTCAACAATGAGGTCATCATCCCTAGTACAGGAGGGGAAACAGTCAGAGCTGGAACAGCTGAACTGGACTTAGCACCAGAAGGGGTAACAGGTAAGTTTGTGGATTCTGGCTTATCAGGAGAGAGAGTTGGGGAGGGAACACTTGTATTTGTTTGTATCCCGAAGCTAGTGACCAATGAGGTCGCCACCCCTGTTATATCAGTTGAAGCCACTAGCAGAGTTGGAATGGCTGAGCTGGACTCTGTCCCAGGATGACTGGCC
>NW_022107303.1:0-2373 GCF_000313985.2 Echinops telfairi
TGGGATTTGTATTACACGTTTGGGAATGGGCTAGCAACCCACCTTGCCCTTGAATTCCCTACCCCAGCCATTCAAGGTAGATTATAATCCCTCAAGAGATTTGTCTGAGAGATAGTTGAGACTTTCCACTCCTGTCAACAGATTCAGACTCAGAAACTCACAGGGGGCACCTCTGCCATGTCCTATAGGGTCATCGTTATGAGCCGGGATTGACTGCATGGCAGCGAGTTCGGTTTTATAGGGGTGTTACAGGCTTGTTTGCAGTGCCTGGGCGTATGATGAATCACCAACTGGAATGCTCACTACAAGTTCCCCAGTTCCAAACCATCAACCTCTCTGGGAGAAAGGTGCGGTTTTCTACTCCCATACTGAGTTACCATCCAGGAAACCCACGGGGGCAGTTCGCCTGTGCTCTGTCCGGTCCCTATGAATCACAATGGACTCAGTGACAGTGAGAGGCTTGTTTAATGGCCCCACATATGACCTGTGACATAATATCCCATGTGTGGTTTTTAATGAGTCACACTGATTAAATCTTCACCATCTAACAGATTCGGCTCTGTTAGTTTTATCTGTCATTTATTGAAAAAGTCCCCCGTGGTTGCAGACATTCTAATCCCTACATTTTCCACTGTGTTTGTTGAGTATACTCCGTTTTCTATGCTGTGATAGACAGAAACTCGGAGTTCTTTGGTCATTATTTTATTCAGGCAAAAATGAAAACTTTGATCATAATAGAAGTTCCCTCTTTTCTCAAGCAATGAATTGTCTCAAGGTAACTTTCTTTGACTTTGTAGAATTGGGTTTTAACAATTTGATGTCTTGAGTTGCTTTTGGAAATTCCTCTGCCATGGTCTCCTTAAGTACCCCTTTATTCCTGCTGTTTATTTCTAGACTCTTACTGACTTTGTGTGATATGCATTCACTATATCCCCCCCTCCTTGCATATTCTCCATCATTTCTTCTCTCCAGGCTTCATTTTGTCTGTTTTCTTTAGATCTATTTTCATTCCTTAAAAGTCTTCATTCAAAACATGCAAATTGCCCATCAACCTTGCACTGTAGCACTAAACATTCAGGGAACATCTTCGTACTCCTTCAGAAGAAAAGAGGGAGTTCAGGGTAAGAGATGTTATGCAAATTTTCCGAGGCTACCCAAACTGGGATCAGATGAGGAGGAAGGACCATCGCATCATGGACCCTCTGCTCACACCTTTTCCTCTGTGCTTGCTCCCCCTTGGGCTACAAACACTGCTCCCCTCTCAGATCCCCTGAAGTGGAACCACAGAGGAAGGTTTCTGTCTTGGTAGTACGGGGGTATATTTATGTTTACATTATAAAAATCAGCGACGTTTACTTACCATCCTTGTTCAAACGCCCACCCCTGGGCTTCTGGCATGACTGTGATTGATATGTTCTTTACACTTTCAGGGGACAAACACAAAGTTGATGAATATCTACGATCAGCAAGATCCAGGTGTATTCGGAGAAGGAGAGATCCCATTTGCTCTCAACAAGCCAGTTCTGGCGTTGATCAGTTACCCCGCCAGGGGCAAGGTGGCCACGTGGCAAGGAGGCATGGCAGGGTCAGGTCTGGAGTACGATAGTAAGTGACCATGGTAGCAAGCATGTCCCAGTGGAATATGTGACACTAGATTTCACATTCTCTTTCCTCTTCTACCCTACATCCTGTGGATGAAGAATGCTAGGACAAGATTAATGGTTGAGCAAACATGATGATAACCTTCTGTCTCTTTATCACCATAGCACCCCTTATCGCATCCCATCTTACAAGCAGGGAGACACGTATCAAACAGGAGAGCTAACTCGGGGTAATATGGAGAGAGAGAAAAAAGATCCGGAGGCAGGAATGGAGGGGAACTGGCAGGATGGAAGCACCCGGAGCTTCTCCAACATCACAGTGAGTATCCTGGCAAAATGAACATAATGTGCAGGGAGACAGGGTGGGTGGAATTGTGCTGATCCCATGTGGGGACACTGCTGGGGCATGGGGTGCTGGTAAAGTGCGCTTTTTCTTACAAGGTGTTTTCATCCTTGATGCATCTAAAGTCATGTTGGGAGAAGTAAGGAAAAGGGACCGGGCAGGAGGCAGGGAGAAAGACGACGACTGTCTACAAAGGTGTAAAGTGCTCACAAGGAGATGGGGGAACTCCCCCTGCTTGGCTGTAGTTTAGTTCAAACTGAAGGGTCGGAGGAGGAGACGGGCCGTGGGCAGAGTGTGTGGAGGCTTTGTCAGAGAGGAGGCGGGGACTGCATGAAGAAAGCTCTCCCAGAAGCTTAGGAAAGGAAGCACATTTTATGAAAATTGAAGATGATTATTTGCAAGAAAACGTGGAAATATACAGAAACAGTA
>NW_022107304.1:0-2327 GCF_000313985.2 Echinops telfairi
GTTTCATATCTACAAGAACATGATCACTTCCCTCTTAATGAGGGAAGAAAAATTAAAGTCAAGTGGGATATCTCATAGTGAATGGCACTGGACTGACTCACAGGCAAGGATGTCATTCAGTGTGATGGGCACAGAAGAAGGGCTGTCCTATTCTCAAGGGAACTGTTTGTAGCAGCTACAGCTCTTCCATGTTAAGCCGAAAAGCAGACCCCCAAATGTCTCTTCTGAGCAAAACTAGAAACCCAGGTTCTTATGCAAATGTATCTGATGTCTATATGTTGGTAAACAATTCAAAGTTTCCTCTTTGAATGATGTACCTCTCACACTTTAAATTAAACATTTATATGTGGCCCTTGGGTCATGACTTTACCACCTGCCTAGGGACAGTTCTGACCAGGTGGCCCCTCACCCCACTGCACAAGTGCCTCTTCCCCAGAAGCATTTCCTGACCACTTGCTAGGAAAGCCATCCTAACAGAGATGCCAATCTTGGAAGCATCTGCTGTGCATGGCGCTCCCTGGAGCTGGGCAGTGAGCCAGCCGCCCGCGCAGGTGTGACGCTGCCTTGCTTCCATCCTCTTGAGCTTCTCAGGATAAGCCCTGAAAACCCCACTCATCATTTAATGGTTTTCTTCTCTTATTCTCTAATTGCATTTCTCCAGACTACCTACCTGCCCACTGCCGCCAAGTTGATGCTAATTCACAGCGACCCTATAGGACAGAGTGCAACCGCTCCGCAGGGATTCTGAGACTGAACATCTTAAAGAAGCAGTCTTAGAAATAAAAATCATTTTTAAAAAGTAAAATCTTTTAAAAAGCAGTCTATCTCTGACCTTATGGTAAGTAAGCATCCCAACATGTAACCCTCACTTGATATTATAGTTACAGATAAAAGATAAATTGAAGAATTGACCAAAAGTTATCTGGTTGTTAAGTACTATAGAGTCTTGTTTTCAACCCATTAACTTTATTAACTCACTGCTGTTCACTCGATGCTGACTCATAACGACCCTATAGGACCAGATAGAACTGCCCCTGTGGGTTTTTAAGACTATAACTCTTCACGGGAATAGAAAGTCTCATCTTTCTCCCTTGGAGCAGCTGGTGGGTTTGAACTGCAGACCTTATGGTTAGCAACTCAAACATGCAACCACGGCACCACCAAGACTCCTTTTCCGACTCACAGGGACCCCACAGGACAGAGCAGATTGCCCCATAGAGAGAGTTCCTGAGGCTGGAGTCTTTCCTAGGCAGATTGCCAGGCCAGTCTGCTGCAGGGCCCCTGGGTGAGTTCAAACATCTGACCTTCACAGGCAATCTGCTCCTGTAAAGATCAGAGCCTAGCAAACCCTATGGGGCAGTTCTACTTTGTCATATGAGGTCGCTATGAATGGACTTAGGGGCACCAACAGCAGCAGCAGTGTGTGTGTGTGTGTGTGTGTGTGTGTGTATGTTAATGTAAGGAAAACAAAAGTCCTTACAACTGGGCTAACAGACAGCATCGGGATAAGTGGAGAAAAGACCGAGGAGCTCAGCTCGCTTGGATTCACAATCAGTGCTCATGGAAGCAGCAGCCAAGACAACAAACAACCTAGCTCACTCACTGCCATGGGGTCCATGCTGACTAACTGTCTATGCTGAGTCCAAGACGGTAACTGTTAACGGGAAGAAAGCCCAGTCTTTCTCCCTCTGAGCTGCTGGTAGTTTTGAACGTCTGGCTAGAGGGATATCGTAGCCCAACTTGTAGTCACTACACCTAGCATTGGACAAATCTTCGGCATAAGACCTCTTTAAACTGTTAAGGGACAAAAATGTCGATTTAAGAACTAAGGTACCCCTGGCCCCAGCCATGGTATTTCCGCTTGCCTCATCTGCTTGTGAAAATTGGACAATGAGTGAAGAAGACCTTGAAGAGACTTGAGGCCTTTGAATTCTGGCGTTGGCAAAGGATTGACATTCCCATGGACTGACAGAACAAGTAAATCTGTCTTGGAAGAAGTACAACCAGAATGCTCCTCAGAGCAAGGGCGGCAAGGCTATGCCTCACATCCTGTAGACATGTGATCACGAGAGACTAGTCTCTGGAAAAGGACTTCTGAACTGACCGTTCTTGAGTTCCACTGGCCCAGTAGATCCTCAGAAGCTACCGGTTTGATTGGATATTTTTTTCAATACCCTAACAAGGCTAAGACAAAAGTATTAATTGGGAGAGCTTTTCTACAGCCATCCACCAATGGCAGAGACATGGTTGAACATGCTTCCTTTGGCATAAACCTGTGTGTGTATGAACTGCAACCCTAGAAGCAATATTTTGTAGTTCCTCTTGTA
>NW_022107305.1:0-2360 GCF_000313985.2 Echinops telfairi
CTTCACAAGCAAATACTTACATTTGGTCCTGGATTATGGTCTAGCACACACATTTTTTGTTTGTGAATTGCTGAGGGTAGGGGAGAGATTGGTGGGGGTGGAGGTGGTGTGTATGTGCGCTAAGCAATCCTTTTTTTCTGAAAAATATTTCAGTGGGCCAAAATAAATTTGGGACCCTATGCACTCGAGTGATGCTCTGCTACCAATTAAAACCAGACTTTATTATTGGAATACAATTGGGTCACCGTGGAGCACATTTACAAACCTCCTTGTAAGATGTTGTGGTGTCCAAATTGCAGTGAGAACACTTTAAAACAAACACAACACAAATTCACTGCCCCTGAGTGGGTTCTGACTTAGCGGAACCCTCTGGTCAGAGTAGAAGCGCCTCTGTGGTTGTTGAGGCTGAGAATCTTTATAGAAGCAGGAAGCCTCATCTGGCTCCGGTGGAGCAGTTGGTGGGTTCAAACTGCCAACCTGGTAGTTAGTTAGCAGCCCATCCCATAACCATGCAGTGAGAAGAGGTAGGGTTTAGAACGGCATACTAAACCGAGGATTTGTGCTGGCAAGGCAGAGGGGAGGGGGAGATAGCACCGTCAATGGGACTCAAGGGTTTGTTAAACATAGGTGGAAGCATGCTCTTAGCAGCAATAAACTTATTTGAGGTCATTACATCCTGAGAAATATTTAGCAAAGCATTTTGTCAAGGGTTCATTTTTGTATGTGTCTGTGTTACATTGACAGTCTGCCTCATCTCAACAAACTTAGTCGCTACCTTAGTTCTGCGTTTACACAGGCCTAGTAGAAACACAGCAGACAATCTCAATGAGTGAAAATTTAATTGGGGATCAGAATACGAACAAAGCCTCCATCTGTACCTGTCCTAGCTGTGACGTTACTTATAGATTCTAACCTTTTTTAAATGCTGTCAGTTGTGTTTCCTGTCCTTCAGCTGACTGGGTTTCCTTCTCCAGGGTTAGTGGCACCAGCATTCCTAGCAGGCACGCCGCAATTCCTTCATCCAGTTAGCACTCCTGACTTTTGACCTTTGTGTGTTTCAAGCCATAAAGCCTTGGCAAAAAGTCTGCCTTGTTTCTTTACAAACAGAAAGTTTGTATTAGTTTGATTCACCATGGTGTTTTAAATTGTCGTCTGTAGTCACCCAATTGAGATATGGCAGTACTCAGTTTGTTTGTTTTGCTTTGTTTTATTGTTGTTGTTGTTGTTTTTAACAGATTCATGTCCACAAGGACAAACCATTTGTGCAACACAGAGACCTAAAACCCTGCTGAAACACCCTTATTTTTGTCACCATTTCACTGAGGAGGAAAGGAAGGTACATCAGGGATTCTCCCAATTGTGGAACGGGTGAGAGGCTGAAGCATCATTTAATTCACTGCCATTTAACGTTGACACCCATCCTTTCTCCCTTATATGAGGATATTGTGTCCCAGGGAGGAGTTAACTCTCTTTCAGTGTGAATGCCACGTCCGTCATACCAAGAGGCTTCAGAAAGCTCGTGGAAATTTCCATGATCTTTTAATTCCATATTTCCATGATTTTTCAAGCCGCCTTATGTGTTTAGTCTGATGCTCTTTAAATACACATGATGCATGTGTATGTTCTTGTTGGACCTGGCCGAATTGGCTAACTCTGTCTTTAAAATTATGGTCAAGATCATTATCAGGTGATCAGAAATAACCATCACTACCTCCCTACCAAGAATAACTACTGTCCCGACTCCGAGTATTGCTTTTCATCTACATGGAAGCTTTATGCAAATGTAGTTATGGAGTACGGACTTATGCCTGGCTATTTTTACTCCGCATTGCCCTTGTGAGATTCACCCTTATTTTTCATAATAGATTATTTGGAATATAGCAATGACAATAATTAAGCACAATATTTGATTGTGTTTTGCCAGACTTCATCCGTCTTCCTGTTTCTGAGCATTTGGGGAGATTCCCGGTTGAGACTATCAGGGAATCAGCCGCTACAGATAGTGGAGTAATGGGTTCAGGTAGCTGTAGGGCACTTCTCTTCTGACTAACACTGAGAGGTGGGGGTGGTCATGGGATTTGAATATAATCAGTCTTATACTAGTAACAAAGATGTGTGGACAACGGAGAGTCTTATAATTCAATATTACTCAGAGAAATCATCTAGAATGGAAGGATGCTAACATATTTTGAGAATCCGTTTGTGTTGGACACTTGGGGTGGGGGAGAGGCTCCTCTCCAAGTGTTTAAGGTCAATGGCACTACGGACTTCTTTGGTCTGTGTCTTTCCCATGCCATTGCCCTGAAGTCAGCACCAAGGTTCAAATCACATCTTTCCTCGATTTCCCGGTGAGGTCTTTC
>NW_022107306.1:0-2356 GCF_000313985.2 Echinops telfairi
TGAGAAGGAGAAGATAGTCCAGAGGGTCACCAAATACCCACTCGCAGTTTCTTCCATCTTTTCAGCTTACATTAGGATGGTTCGTGTGTTCTAATTAACCGGCTTCTATTCATGAGTGATTACGAACAAGAGCCCATACTTTATTCAGAGTTCCCTCATTTTTTTCTCTTGATGTCCTTTTTCCTGTGGATATACAGGGGAAAGCAAGCTTGCCTTGCTGCTAGGTCTGAGTCCAGTGTCTGGCTCGTCATTGTGTCAAAAAATTCCCTTTGCAATAAATCATCACCTAATCCTGGAAGTGACATCTATCATGTTCATAGCGTTTTCTCACATTCAAGCATTAGTGGGCTTTGGGAATTTTTGGAGCCAACTTAGAATGCTGTCAATCAAAATTGAATTCATCTAGCTGAAATTATTTATCCTTTTATGGGTATAAACAAAAATCATATTGCTCACAAGTTCCTTCCAACTCATAGTGACGTTTTAGATGAGAGTACATCTGCCTAGTCGGGTGTCCAAGGCTGTGATATGTTTGTGGAAACAGATTATAAAGTCTTTCCCCCAAGGAGCTGCTGGTGAGTTCAAACTGCTGAACTTTGAGTTAGTAGTCAAGCACTTAACCACCATTCAGCAGTACTAGTGCTACTTACATAGCTCGATCCATAAATTTTACATCTGGAAAACTATGGCCTGTAAGTCAAATACTTTCTCCTGCTTCTTTTGTATGAACTGCATTTAAGAGTGTTTTTTCCTTTTTAAAACACTTTTAAATAACTGAGCATAGCCGATGGAAAAATGACATTTTGTGACTTATAGGAGTTATTTGAAATAAGCATGTTACTTCTCATTAAGTTTTGTTAGAACACAGACTAACCCATTGCTAGAAACCAATAGACAACCAATGATCCTTAGGACAAAAAATCAATGAGGATTAGGTCCTCCCCACCTAAACTGCACAGATTTGTTTTCCAAGAATCAATTTGCTCATGCCTTTATAGCATTATTCAATATCTAACCCAAACCCACGGCCTTTGGGTAAATTGTGATTCATAGCAAGCCTTCAGGACAGAGTAGAGCTGATCATCAGGGTTTACAAGACTGGATCGGTACAGGAGCAGACAACCTCACCTTGTTTCAAGGAGCACTTGGTGGGTTTGAACCATGGGCTTTCATGTAGCACCCCCAGGCTTAACCCACTATGACCCTGGGACTCCACTGATTGCATTAAAGGCAGTGATATTTCTCTGTGACATTTCTCACAATTATAAATGAGAAAAGATTATTATTGCCAGTGTTTTTACATGGATCAACCTCAGAAATGATTCAAATGGGCCCTTGTTGTTGTCCTTGTTAGGGGCCATTAGGTGTGTTCCAACTCACGGTGACCTAATACACTGCCTGGTCCTCCCTCCATCATCCTCATGACTGTTGCTCTTTCGAGCCCATGACCGAGGTGACTATGCCCATGTATCCTATTGGCTTATTCTTTTGCCCTGATCTTTGACTATACCAGGCATGATGCCCTTCTGCAGGGCCTGGTCCCTCCACTGGAGGAAGTCTCTCTCTCCTCACTGCCGAGCTCCGTGGACTTGAGCTGCACTTCTTTCAGCACAGATTCACCTCTCATGCCAGCTCACGGCTTATCTGAGACTTGGGATTTCTGCTCCTAAGTCCTCAACATTTCATGATATGAACTTCCCTCCTTCTCTTCTCGTTGACTATTTTTATCCAAAGTGCTTTCAGCTTGTAAATTAGCAAAAAACAAAAACAAAATGCAGATTCTAAGAAAATGTCATTCTAAGCATTTTTGTTTAATTTTCTCAGGATTTTATTTATTTATTTTTGTACCTTTATCAAGCACCCTACACCCCCTTCTCATCTGTGCATGTGGCTACACTGCGCTTTTCTGTCCATTGTACTCTTCTGCAGGACACACTTAGGACCCTGATCTAATCAGATGTCTCCTCTCTGTCTCCCCACGTTGACTTTAACTTGAGTGTGGGCTTCCCTCTCATAGGCACCGGAAGGCTCCTTGAGGACAGAGACTGCATTCCAGAAGAACACACCATTGTCACTCCGAATGAACTTGTTATAGCAAAGAACTAATATTGTGAAACAAAACTTGAGCAGATCATAAAGTCTTGAAGTGCTGAAAAATGTCTACAATATAAACCTGAGACAGATCTCATTCTGCCCCAAGCAAACTTGGTGAAAAAATATAGAAACATATCAAAATATAGAGATACTCCCAGCTTTTATCTGCCTAGAAGTAACTCCACAACTGCATGAAATCCAATTTGCAAGCAAGGAAAATGTAAACAAGAATTCAGACTCAAAAATGAATGAAAGAATATGG
>NW_022107307.1:0-2350 GCF_000313985.2 Echinops telfairi
TGTGAACAGAAACAGGAAGATGTCCATTGTGTTGCAAGGAGTTCAAGGATCATCCAATCCGAGAAATGCCTGTGAAGAGTAATCTTCAGAGACAATATTTTCTGTTGATGACATCATTGCAGATCAAATTGGTAAGCTGATAGTTTCCCACCTTCTGGATAACACTTTCCCTGACACATATTTACCTATTGCTATTTGTATTTAATATGTGTATTGAAAGGGTTATAAGTGAAAGAGGACAGATGTTTTATTTTATAAGACTCTTAATGACCACCTAAGCCCAACTGCCATCAAGTTGATTCCAACTCCTATAGAAGACCCTGTTAGGGTTTCTGAAACTCAAAATCTTCACCGGAGCACACAGCCTCATGTTTCCCCCATGGAGCTGCTGGTGGGTTTGAACTGCCAACCATGTGGATCAGAGTGCAACACATAACCACTACACCATCAGGGCTAGAGGAACTAAATTTTACATTTTATTTAATTGTACCAATGATTTAAAATTCTAAACGCTATACATGACCTGGTGACTGCTGGGTGGCCCAAATGGCAAAACGCTAGATGACTAGCTGAAAGGCTGGCATTTGGGGGGTAGAGACCAGACCCATGTGCACTGATCCGCGTCCCTAAGTCACAGCCCCGGGAACCCTGAGCAGCACCTCGATTCTGCACACATGGCCTCCCCGGGAGGTGGATCTGACTCCCTGGCCACTAACAGCCCACCCAATAGGAAAAGTAGGCAGTCGCGGAGCATGCGTTTAGTGTTCTAAAATAGTAGTGAGTTTGGAAGCACCAACATATCGTAAGCATGTCCCATAAACTTCTTGGTGTGTAATTTTAAGTGCATACAAGTGCCTGTGTAATTTTATTGACTGGGTTATTATTGTTTCTGTTTTGACTATTCATATTATTTAAAAGAGAACTTCTTTTAAGATATAAATGATCTCCTGAGGGACATGCTAAGTTATTTCTGATAACAAATAACTTTTGATGCCGTTAGCATTTGTCTGGGGAACCAGCTCCTAACATCATCACAGGCCTGGCAGGCTCAATTGTACAGTAATAATGAAAGATTCTAGTAAAGTCATAGAGAATAAGAGAGATGGGAGAGAGTAAAATGAAGGAGTCAGACACGTTTCATGGTACCATGCTCATCTCAGCTCCTCTTGGTGGCACAGGGCAGGAGACAGCAGGAGAGGAAGCAGGACAAGGGAAGACGGGGCAGGGAAGTGAGGACAGGGAGAGGAAGCTCTTTATTTCTAACCAAGGCTTATATATCTTTGGGGGGGGCGTGGAAACCCCCTAATTATAGATAAAGACATATGTCACAGGAAGGGGTTGTACTATAGGTAATACAGTAATGAGAGGGGGATGATCTAGGGGTATACATACATGCAATAGGAATGGAAGGGATTGGGGGTACACATGTGACAAGATGGGTGGATCCTGGATTCAGGATGGCAGCCTAACTTTGGATGTCACTGAGCAGGTTTGACCTGTCCTCTGGCTGAATGTCTTCAGGGAGAATATCTCTAAGCATCTGACCTCGCACCATGTGCTGCCAAACACCCTCTCATGTTTGGCATATCTTTGGGGGAGACAAAGCTGAGTGGAAGTCTTTTTATATCCCACAAGCATTGTTTATCTGGACTTTTCCAAACGACTGCACCAGACATTCAGTCTTAGGGAGGCTCCAAAAGAATGGGTTCAAGGAGCACCAGAAAGGGTACCGTCTGCTCTGTCACTGCACCAGACCCCAGATGCCGCCCGTGCCGGCGGTTCCCCAAGTGCAGGAGCTCTGTCTGGAGCACCCTGACTTGGGAGCTTTCTGGAAGAACTGGCTTCGTTGCAGGGCTTCAGGGTTGTCGGAAAGCTCCATCTCTTCTCACACACACTTGACACCTCGCCAGAGCGGGTCGCAGGCTGCAGACGGGAGCAAAAATAAAAAACACAGAGCACAATGGGCATTATTAGCAGCGCCAGTTAAAAATGATGAGGTGTTAACCACATTTGTTTAAAGAACAGCTTCTTTAACCCCGGAATCATTATCCTGCATCTTAATGCAATCAGTTCATAAGCATCAAAGCGAGAGCACCCCATCTGGATGGGGTCAGGACCGACTGGGGCTGAGTGGAGAGACAGTTGAGCCCTGTCCTTACGTGTGGGTGGCCTCGCAGCTGTTGGTCCACCGTCGGGCTACTAGACAGTTGCCTCTTTGCTCTTGCAGAGCCAGACTTCAGTCTTAGGTAAAAATTTCTCCCCTCCCAAGGAATGGAGATAAACAGTAGAGTCCCATCAGCTCTCCAAACACCAGCCAGACACAGCAATCTCCCTGCAAGACAGAGAACCA
>NW_022107308.1:0-2310 GCF_000313985.2 Echinops telfairi
AAATGATGGGAAAGGGGCAGGACCCTGGGAGGTTTGATAAGTTGTAAATATGAAATTTTACAACTTATATTTTATACATTTTTCTCACCTCTTCGTAAGAAAAAGTTTAAAACAAACAAACAAAAATCAATTAACCAATTAATAATGATATAATTAATAAAATGATAACACAATGATTATTTCCATATTTTATACTGTCCGCTGTCTCCCTTCACCCATGTTTCTCTTGTCCATCCCCCTCAGGGGCTGTTGTTATATGTAAGTCAAAACGATCGGTTCCCCCTTTCTTCCCTGGATTTCCACACCCTCCTGGTATCACTACACCCATTACTGTTCCCGAGGGGTTTATCTGTCCTGGAGTCCATGTGTTGAGAGCTCTTATTTGTAACAGTGGACATGCTCCGGTCTAGCTGGGTTTGTAAGGTAGAGCTGGGGTCCCGATAATGGGAGAGGGGGTGGCAATAGGAAGTGCTCAAGAACCAGGGGAATATTGTGTGTTTCGTCAGTGCTATCCTGCCCCATGGATGACCCATTCCTTCCTGGTGACCCTTCTGTGAGGGGATGCCCAATTGTCTACAGATGGGCTTTGGGTCTCCACTCAGACACCCTCCACCTCTTGTTTGCATCAATATGGTTGCTTGTTTTGGGTCTTCTGATGTCTGATACCCGATTCTGTCAACACACAGGCTGGTGTGCTTCTTCCATGTGGGCTTTGTTGCTTCCCTGCTAGATGGCAGCTTGTTTAACTTCAAACCTTTAAGACCCCAGAGGTTATATCTTTGAATAGCTGGGCATCATCAGTTCTCTTCACCCCATTTGCTTGTGCACCTATTTTGCCTTCTGCGATCACGTCGGGAAGGTGAACATCACAGAATCCCAGGTTGTTAGAGCAAAGTGTTTTTGTGTTGAGGGAAGACCTGAGTAGAGGCCCAATGTCCATCTGCTACCTTGATACTGAAGATATAAATATATATACATAAGCCAGTATCCCTGTCATTATATATTAATCTATTTACACGCCTATATTCATACCTCTATAAATGTCTTTTGCCTCCTAGTTCTTTCCTCTATTTCCTTCTAAGAAGTGGGGTTTTTTTGTACCTATGTTGGAGACCTACCTGGACTGGCTCCCTATCAAGTGCCAAGTGGGGGTGGTAGTAGAAATTGCCCATCTTACTCCATCCCCCAAGGTCAGCGTCCTCTGGAGCCGGACTCACTACAGTTCAGGGGTGGAGATAGGGTGGGGTCCTAGAAACCTGGAGTATGTGTGAGTGTGCATATGAATGTGAGCGAGCAAGTGTGTGTGTGAGAGGGATTTGTGCATGTGGTTGTGGGTGTGTGTACATGTGTATGAGTGTGTGCATACCAGTATGTGTATGTGAGTGAGCATGTGTGAGTACGTGTGGGAAGGATGTGCATGCATGAGTGAGTATATGAGCGGTGTACACAGACATGCGTGTGTGCATACCAGTGTGTGAGTGAGTGAACAGGCGTGTGTTCGTGCATGAACATGGACACAGGCATGTATGAGGGACAGCTGTGAGTGTGTGTTCATGAGTGTGTACACATGAGTGCATGTGAGTGAGCTTGGGTGTGTGAGTATGTGAGGCATGTGTATGTGTGTATGTGTGTGCATGTGGGAACGTGTGAGAGAGTGAGCATGCGTGTGTATGTGCATGAACATGGCACAGGAGTTCATGAGCTAGCATGGGTGAGAGGTGTGTGTGTGTGTGTGTGTGTGTGATCTCCCAATGAAATGCAGTGATGGAAGTAGTTGGGACTTCTTTTCTTGGGATGAACTTGCATGTCACTATAGATCGCAAGTCCACTGCAGTGGGACCCCCTCCCTCCTGGGGTAACCGCTCTGAGCAGTGTTCAGATCTGAGCCGCAAGGGATCTGAAGGGCTTTGAAAGGCTCTCACCCTTTTCTCTCTCTCTCTTTAAACTTTATTTATTTAGGTTTTCAAAGAAAACCAGATTCTGTGTGACTGCACAACCCATCTCATCAACTCAAAGCAGTATTTCATCCCTTTAAACCCCTCATAAACGTGGCTCTAATTCTTCCCTCCTCCCACCCCTCCCTTCCCTTCATGCGTTCTGGACTCCCTGGGCCTGGCCCCTGCCCCATCTCTGGCCTCCTCACAGTCTTCCAAGTCTGATGCTTTGATGTGAGAACCACTTTCCTGTTTGCTCTGTGCTCGTTATGATGATGGTGTCATGGAGCGTCTGTAGGAGTCTGACTACCTTTGCTGAGCCTCGTGCTCTCTTGTTCTGTCCACGTCTGTGGTGCTTGACGGAGTCGTCCTTTTT
>NW_022107309.1:0-2336 GCF_000313985.2 Echinops telfairi
GATTCACATCCTGGGATTACATTTAGGCCACAACTGCTGTTGTTCGGTGCCACTGAACCTGTTCCAACCGTAGTGATTTTTTGCACAAAAGAACACAGCACTGCCTGGCCCTGCGCCATCCTCACAAACAGCCCCATGCCTAGCCCGTTGTTGCCGCCACAGTGTCAGTGCATCTCCGTGCGGACCTTCCTGCCCTTGGCTGCTCCTCTGCCCTATCGAAACTGATGTCTTTCTTCAGGGACCAGGCTCACCTGAAGCCTCCCCATCCTTGCCTCTCAGGAGCACTCTGGCCATACTTCTTCCAAGACAGGCCTGTGTGTCCTTTTACAGTCTGTGGTACTTCCCATCTTCTTCTCCAGCCCCACCATTCAAAGGCATCCATTCTTCTTTGGCCTTCCTTACTTAATGCCCACCTTGCACGTGCACGTGAGGCAACGGTAAGCCACAACTAATCTTTAAGATTCTTTAGCATCTTGAGTAGAGGTTTTAAAATATGTCCACAACATCTCTGAAATTCCTCTCTTTGAAAAAGAGCACCGCACTGCCATTGAATGGATTCCGCCTCATAGTAACCCCCATGGGTTAGGGGAGAGCTGCCTCTGTGGGTTCCAAGACTCCCCTTTTCCTTTTTCATATGGAACGCTTCACGAATGTGCGTGTCATCCTTGTGCCGGGGCCATGCTAATCTTCTCTGTATCGCTCCAATTTTAGTATATGTGCTGCCGAAGCAAGCACGACTCTAACTCTTTATGGAAGTAGGAAGCCTCGTCTTTCTCCCAAAGAGCCGCTGATGGTTTTGAACTGCTGACCTTCTGGATGGTTGGCAGCCCAACATGTAACCACTCTGCTACCAGGGCTTCTCTTGTCTTAGCCAAGTGTAAATTGGACCATGTGACTTCTTTCTAATGACCAGGACAGAGTGGGAGTGAGAGGTGTGACTTCGGACACTAGGTCATAGACGGGTCTCTCATGTTCTCGTCTCTCTTTTGAACTGCTCACTCTAGGGGAATTCCATTGAAGGCCAGATTCAGCCCACTGCGGTCAACGTGCTCCATGCTAATTTAATTATGACTGCACAACCTCATGGAGAAATGTGAGCTTATAGAATCTTGACGCAAAGACTCTGTACCAGTTTATTCCTCCTGCACCTCTACATCCTGTCTCTCCCATTTGACTGCTTCTGACAAGAATATCCTCCCAAGGCAGTCAATTTCATGTTAAATCAGTTCTGCTCGCAGCAATGTTTTTTAGGCCGGGTTGACTAGAGAAACAAATCCAGAGGCACTCGTATATGTCTAAGAGAACGTTATATCAAGAAGTAATTATACATGGAGAAATCACCCCAGCCCTGTCCAACTCAAACCCATACGTCTGATAATAGCACTTAAGTCCCTCTTCAGACACACACAGCCATATGCAATGATGCAGAATGCAGGAATACCACAGGCCAGTGGGTACAAAGCTGCATAGATTCAGTGGCGCAGTTCACCACAGGACGCTGACGGGTTTCAGAGTGGTCAGCCAGCAGGAAGGTGAAAGCAGTGGAGGGGGAGGTTCCCAGGACCCTTCTTATGAGAAGGCCACACCCACAAGGGTCACCAGCAGGCTGTGATCTGATTGACAGGCTAGACTCCGCCCCTACGCATTTACATATCTTCAAGTTGACATGAAATTATGTACTAACTACCACACAAGGCCTTTTTATAGCTATGTAAATTCATGGGTCCTGGCGACAAAACCGGGCAAGAAACACAAGATCTTACTCGCTTATATGAACATTCTTCTGGGTATATGCCCTAAAGAAATAAAAATCCAACACCAACAGACATATGCATACCTATGTTTATTACACCAATTTCCATAAGAGCAGAAAGATGGAAACAACCAAAAACCCCGATTATTGAGGAATGGATAAATACTCTCTGGTATACCCATGCAATGGAATAGTATGCATTAATAACTCTCCCAATCACTGCAAGACATGGATAAATCAGGAACACATGCTTAGCAAACTTAGTCTCACAAAGATAAATATTTAATAACACCAATATTATAAGGGAAAACAAAGAAAAGAAACACAATTGACACCGAAAGATAAGACATTGTGGACTATGCGGAGGTTAGTGACAGGGTAGGAACAGGGAGAGAGGAGGGGTTGACGGTGAGAAGGGAGGGAGGGACGATGGGTGGGGAGAGAACCACGTCTCTGGAGTGTTGAATAGGATATTGTTGATTTCATTTCTGGAGATTGACTATGTACAACTGTACAGTGTGTTTTAAACACACACACACACACCTGCAGATTCCTAATCCCTCAACCCTAACCCGTGCTCTGC
>NW_022107310.1:0-2335 GCF_000313985.2 Echinops telfairi
TTGGCTGTTGTCACTCATTTTCCCCATCCCTGCAGGGCTTATGTTTAACATAAATCCTTTCATTATAGGTTTGGAGGGATGGGGTGAGAGACCTATTTTAGATGTCTATTTCTCCAGCCATCTGACATGATAGTGTGATATTTCATAGTATACACAGCCACAATGAATTATCCGTCTATGGGTGAACATTTTGTCTTTCGGCATTGTGGACCTCACAAACATCAACTCTTTGTGTACAGGTGCTCCTGTGGCCCAGGTTCTTTGAGAAAGCAAACCGACATGACCTTTCTGGGGAACCGCTCAGCAATGACCCAGCAGCTTGGAAAGTGCGTGTAGGCACATTTTTGATGGATCCTAGGACATGGTCCTCTGAAAGGCACCTAACGCACAGAGTTCCACTGACAGAGCACGAGAAGGCCTGGTCCCCAGAGCCTCGCTGGGCCTCATTTTTAGAAATCATTGTCACCCAATTAGTGAAAAATACTCATTTTGTTTTGATGATTAGGGTAGCTAAACAGCCTTCGTTGGTGACTGGATATTTTTCATACTTCCAAGAATGATCCATTCCTATCACGTGCCCATTTTTCTACTGGACTTTACTTTTATAATCTTTGTAAGAATACTCACATACTATTATAGGTATTAACCTTTGTCTGCTTAGAGAAGCAGTCTATTTGTCTTATTTTGATGGCTCATTTGCCATCCAGAAATTCTTTCAAATTTGGAAAATTCTTCATATTGTAAAATGCTTTATGGCTCTGATGGTTTCTTTCATGATTGGAAGACCTTCCTTATCTTGATGACAGATTGAAAAGTAGTTCCACATATTTTCTCAAGTTGCAATAAAGTATTCGGTTAGCCTTTTGTATTTTCGTCAGCACTGGCATCCATAATCAAGATGTTGAAGTTAGAACTACTTGGGAGAAAATAGGGGCACTGGGTAACTCTACAGCTTTTTGAGGGCACTCTCTGGAAGTACAAAAAAAATCATTTCTACAATTCTCTGGCATTTGACCTATATCAGGAAAACAGATCAGAAGATAGATGAAGTATTTTGAAAGACTATCCAAACTGGCTATAACCCATTGTAGCCAAGCATGTTCTCTCTGGTTCCACGGAGCTCGTGCACATTTCTTACTCTGCTTACGCTGCTGCTCTGTCTTAAAGGCAGGAGTCCTATCTTGGTCATCACCGTGTCTGACATACTGCCTACTACATTGTTGTGACTATAAAGAGTTCTAGGTTAATATCTGATTAGATGAATTCTATCTTCTAGAAACAGAACTAAAATACAATTATTTGAAAGTTAATTATACTTTCTAATCAAAAGGTATCATGAGCAAAATAGTACTATTATTATAACATGACTACTATATGATATATAATTTAATATTGATTTAATCATAATGAACTCATGTTAACTAATTATATCTGCAAAGATGCTATTTTCAAATAAGGTCATAACCACTGTGCTGGGAGCTGGGCTTAAGAATATCCTGACACACCTTTGTGGGGATAAAAATCAACCCTAACAGTTGGAAGACCTACAACAACAACAATAGCAGCAGCATCTCTCCTTTATCAGATGCTTACCAAGTGCCATGATCTGGTCTTAATTCTGTGATCATAAATCTTACTACTCCTCAAGTCTAAGTGTTTCCTGGTACTGCAATATCTGAAAAACGAAAGGCAGTCTACCATTTTTTTCTAATGACAAAATATTTTTATTACAGTCTGAAAAGTTATGGTTATCTTCCACAGAGTTGAATACAGTGTCAAGTTCTTTTTTTTTTTTTCTGTAAAGAATCTTCAGAAGATAATCTGGTCAAAAATGTTTGAGAAACAGAATCTGCCTAAATATAAAACTATAAAATATCTTTACTTTTAAAATACAAACTCAACAAGTTGTCAGTGGCAGATAAAATCTCAAAGAAAAATATTTGCAGGACTAGAGAATTAAACTGCAAATTACTGTCAGTTTTCTTCTTTTTTTCAATCAGTGGTGAATAATTTATCAGAGCTATTACTTTGATTATTAAGATAATTAGATATTAAAATAGGTCCTTTGCACTCTTATAAAGCATTCATTTATAAAAATAATTCCATTTTTCTTGGTGGCAAAATACAAAGGGGGACTTTACAAAAATAACTATTCTTAATAATACAAACAGCATGTTCACACTGTGTGGAACTTCAGAATCAAGTAGCCTAAACTGTGGAGAGACTAGCCACCAGCCAGAGTTGGATGCCTCATGTCATTTCACAAAAAGATAATGCTGCCTTGGCTGGGCATCTTGTAAAATGTCATCAAATATTTATTAACGGATTAACAAAA
>NW_022107311.1:0-2331 GCF_000313985.2 Echinops telfairi
CTCAATTAGCCCTTGGCCAGGTTTCAGCTGCTGATATTGAGTTTCTCCATCATCTCTTCCCACAGATGTAACCAATTTGATTTCTGTGTATTCCAACTAGAGAAGTCTTTGGGTATAGGCACTTTTTGTATTGTTGAACAAAGCTATTGGTTATGAACAAGTCACAGGTTTAATTGAATGTTTGATAAATTTCAGTCTGAAATAATTGGTAGAATTTCTCAATTGCTTCATCACTCACTTTTGTGGTTGGTGCAAAAATTTGAATAAGGAGTTGCATTGATTGCATTTCTTTGAAGGTAGATAGATGTAATCCCATCATACATAACATTTTACTTCATGATGGATTTTGCAATGTCCTTTTTGAAGATGAATGCGATGCCATTCCTCTTGATTGTGTTATTTCATCACAGTCAATCATATGATTTTCTGATTCAAAACGGCGTATGATTTGGACTAGAGAGAGATTTATTAGCAACAGCCATCTGTATATAAGGAGAACTTGAAGCACTTGCTGATGAAAATAGAGGATTGCACCCTTCGGTGTGGATTATAAGTTAATAGAAAGAAAACCCAAACCTCACAAATAAACATCATGGTAAACAGATATTTCATCCAGTTTATTTCCACCGCCTTTGCTTATGGAAGCAGCCACCAGGAGACCAAATGACACGTTGCGTTTGATAAATCTGCTGCGCAAGAATGCCAAAGTGTTGAAAAGTAAGGGCATTACTTGGAGGACTAGAGTACACATAACCCAAACCATGGTATTATCAATTGGCTCATATGTATGTGAAAGTTGGACATAGAACAAGGAAGACCGAAGAAAATTAGTGCATTTGAATTGTGGTGCTGGCAAAGGATATAAAAATAACATGGATGCCAAAAGAACAAACAGACCTGTCTCGGAAGAAGTACAGCCAAAATGTTCCTTAGTAGCAAGAAAGGTGAGACTTCATCTCACATATTTTGGACATGTTAATAGTACAACTCAGTCCCTGGAAAAATTCAGCATAGTTGGTAAAGTACAGGGTCAATGAAAAGGAGCAAGACCCTCCACCAGATGAAATGACACAGTGGTTGCGACAATTGGCTCCTACATAAAAAAAAAAAAATTTGTGAGATTTTCCCAGTAGCAGGAAATGTTATTTTATATTGCACACATGGTTTCTATGGAACAGAACCAACTCAACTGCATCTAACAAGAACAACAACTCTTTCCTATCTCTTACTTGATATTCAGTTTGACATGCTATGGCAGCTTGTGTGCTGCTGTGATACTGGAAATTATGCCAATGGTATTTGAAATACCAGAAGGGTCAAATAAGGTGAGCTGCTTTCAGAAGAGCTTTTGGACTACAAACAGATTACAAAGAAAGACTAGACTATCCACTTCTGAGCAATCAGCCACTGAAAATCTTTTGGATACCAGGGCAACATAGTCAGATAGAGAAAACCTCATGAAGAGTAGTGAAATATTGTCAGACATAGTACCAGGAAATGAGTCTCTCAGGTCACTTAAAGTAAAATCAATCAAAATGACATGGTTGAGTAATGTTGGGACCCTCATTTGCTACTGGGGCATCAATTAAAATGAGATGAAATAGTTGCAAATATCTGTTAATAATGGAGACTTGGAATACATGAACTATGAATCTAGCACCATTAGAAGTTGTTGAAATTAAATATAATGCACAAAATTGATATGCTAAGGAGTAAGCTGAAATAACTGGTATTAGTCATTTGAATCATATGGTTTACTATGGTAGGTAATGATAAATTCAAGGGGAATGGTATCACAGTCATCACCAGAAAGGCATTTTCAGTTCTATCTTGAAATACAATGTTTTCTGTAATAGAATAATACCTAAACACATTCAAGGAAATCCAGTTAGAACAACCAAGAAAATTTACTCACGCAATCATTAAAGCTACTGTGGAGGAAATTGAAGAAGTTTACCAACCTTTTGATATTTTATTGATCAAAATGCAATTAAGATGCATTGATAATTGGAAATGGGACAGAAAAATTTGGAAATAAAGAAGAAAAAACAGTAGCTAGAGAAGATGGTCTAGAAACAAAGCTGGAGATATCATGATTGATTTTTTAAAAACCTAAGATGTCTTCATTGCAAATAATTGTCCTTTCAACAAAATTAATGGTGAATCATCCAGGTTTAATACCCAATAATCAGATTGTCTAAATCTTTAGAAAGAGACCATGGAGAAGCTCAATAACAACAAAGATGAGGACAGGGCCTGGCAGTGGAACCCAAATGTCAGCTCAGGTTGAAGCTGAAGAAAAAGAAAACCTGTCCACACAGGTCAAAGTGT
>NW_022107312.1:0-2273 GCF_000313985.2 Echinops telfairi
CTACTCTCAGGTAATATTCAGCAGTGAAAAGAAGAGGTCTTAGAAATTTGCCCCATAACCCTACTGGAGATAAGTGAGGAAATTTTTTTCCTCTTTATGAATAGCTGCTGCTGTTTGTTTTTACTTTTTATTGTAAATTGAGTGAAGGCTTACAGAGCAGATCAGTTTTCCATTCAGCATTTCATACTCAGTTTATTTCATTTCATTGATTGTAATCCCCGCACTGTAACATCACTTAGCCCACTTTCTCCTGTGTTTTCTCTTTCTTTTTTCCCTAACCCTTAGAACTTCGCCCTTGGGTAAATGCCCTTGATCACAAATGGTTGGTTATCCTAAGGTGTGCATACTTCTCTCTTGTAGATCTGTATTGTTGGATGGAAAATTGAGACATGGAGAGTTCAGAGTTCACTTCCAGACCTGAAGCATGATTAAGGGCCATTGTTTTGCAGTATGTGTGTTTGGGGGTGGGGGTTGTTCCCACCAGCCTCTAGCTGAGTTAGTCTGGTCTCTTTTATGAAGTTGCATTCTGTTCACCCATTCTAAGCAGTACCTTCTAATGCAGTGGTTCTCAACCTGTGGGTCAAGACCGCTTTGGGGGTTGAACGACTTTCACAGGGGTTGCCCAACTTATAACAGTAGCAAAATCACAGTTATGACTTAGCAATGAAAATAATCTTATGGTTGGAGGGTCACCACAACATGAGGAACTGTATTAAAGGGTCGCGGCATTAGGAAGGTTGAGAACCACTGTTCTAATGTGATCCCATTCAGAACAGTTGGTAGTGGTAGATGGGCACCATCTAGTTCTTCTGGTCGCAGAGTTGTGGAGATTGGTGTTCAGATGGTCTATCAGTCCATTGGGCTAATGATTTCCATGTATCTTGATTTTTATCACCCTTCTTGTCTGAATGGCGACAGACCAATAGTTGCCCCTTAGATGTTTGCTTATGAACTGCTAAGAGCCCAGTTGCTACTCACCAAATAAGGATGTAGAGCATGTAAACTATGATGCCACTGAGACCATTGCCTTGAGCCCGCAGGCCCAGGAACTTGTTCCCGCGAGAAACTGGCTATAGCTAAGTTTTCATAACTTTGCCTCCTGTATGCTCTGCCTAGGGGCCTCGGTGGCATAGTCGACTGTGCGTTGCGCTGCTCACCGCAGTCAGTTCTAAACGACCAGCCACTGCTCAAGAAAAGAGGCTTCTTTATTCCAGTCCAGATTTCCATTCTCAGAAAGCCCCGAGGACAGTTCTGCTCAGTCCTACCAACCTACTGTGGCTCGCAATGGACTCCCTGGCCGAGAGTTTGCGCTTTGATGCTCTGAGCCCCGCCGTGGAACGTCTGGCCGCCGAGAGAAACGCCGTGGACAAATAACCTGAGAAGGGACTCGAGGTTGTCTCCTGCCCAAGGTTTTAGGCTCCGGAATCTTAACTGCTAAACTGACAAGCAGTGAACACTTTTCAGCAGGGTTAGAGGGGTGTGTGTGTGTGTGTGTGTGTGTGTGTGTGTGTGTGTGTGTGTACATGCATGAGCACATGCTCCAAATCCTCTCCCCCACATCAGAGAGTTCTAAAGTCCCTGTGGAGCAAAAGTTAAGAAGAGGGTTGGGCGTCAGAGGAAGCCATCGTCGAGGGGCCTGGTTCTGTCATTGAGGGAACTATTCGTGTCCCTGAGCCTTAGTTTCCTTCTCTGTAACTTTGGGGTTATTGATCTCTATTGTTGTGTGGCACAAGTAATGGTGGAAGTTGCCATGAAGTCAGTCTCAACTCCTTGCTCTCAATAACTGTCAGTGATAATTAATCCTCCTAGTACCTTAACTCAGCCTCCCTTTCTCCACCTTCCCACAGCACTGTCTCTTTTGTCCACACCCAGCCGAATTCGTGAGCTGCTAGCTGTTCCTTGTACCAGTTTTCTCTAAACATGCTCCTTGTTCTTATATCTGTCTGATAACTCCTACAATATTTGTCAATACCCTGCCCCTAGCCTTTCGCTACTGGTATAGTAGAAATCGAGAGAGATTTCGAGGAGAATTTTATAATTTCTATAAAAATATATATGCCCATGGACCCAGGAACTCTGTTTCTAGTCATACATGCCATAGATGTCCGAATTATTGTTGTTAGGTGTCAGGAAGTTGGTTCCGACCCATAGCGACCTTACGCACAACACAATGGCAGTGCCCAGCCCTGTGCCACCCTCACAATTGTTCCTCTGCCTGAGCCCATTGTTGCAGCCACTGCATCCGTCCACCTCCTTGAGGGCCTTCCTCCTCT
>NW_022107313.1:0-2330 GCF_000313985.2 Echinops telfairi
TTCAATGTATTGATTCTCTTCTGCAAATGGCCTCTAAATTCATGTGGGATATGCTCAATGTCATGTTTCTGCTCTTTCCAGTTTGTTTAAGTTTTCTTCAGTTTTAACTTGAACTTACATGTGATAATTGATGGGTCTGTTCCACAGTTGACCCCAGTCTTGTTTTGGCTGATGAGATTGAGCTTCTCCATCATCTCTTCTTAATAGGTGGTGGCAACTTGATTTATGTGTATTCCATTTGGTGAGGTACACGTTCATATTCACTGTGGGTGTGATTTTTTAAAGGTTTTTGCAATGACAAGTTGTTAGTTTTGCAAAGGTCTGTGATATGTTCAGCTTTGAAAATATATCACTAAGGACATCTTTTCCAATTACTGATTGTTCTTCTTTGTTTCCAGTCCCCACATTCAAATAAAAAGTATCCATCATTGCATCTTGTTAGCATGTTTGGTTAATTTCAGTCTGCAGAAGTTGGTAGAATTCTTCAAATTCTTCATCCTTAGCGTTAGTTATCATTGTGTAAACTTGAATAATAATTGTGTTAACAGGTATTCCTTGTAGTTCTATATCTTATAGTAGACAGCATTTTACTTTAGGATAGATCTTGAAATGTTCTTTTGGAAGATGAATGGGACACCATTTCTCTTGAGTTTTCATTCTTGGCATAATAAACCAGGTGATTATTCTATTCAAAATGGCGAATACCAGTTCATTTTAGCTTAGCAATGCCAAGGGCATCCATCTTTACGTGTCCCACTGTTTTTGGAAGACTCCACATTTTTCTAGACTCTTACTTCACATGCTTCCTGTCCGGGATACTGTATTTGAATCTGTTTCGTCTCATTTTGAGTCATGCTCTACCAACAAATAAAGGTCCTGAAATTTTTGCTCGACGAACATTATTAATGTAAATTCTTCTCCACTTGTATTTTGAGCCTCTTTCAACCCAATGGGCTCATGGTCTGGCATTACAGTTGACGCTGCTTTTCATAAGGTTTTTGTGGCTCTTACGTGGATGGCCTGTTCTGTCTTTCTAGACTTTTCTTAGTTGGAGCCGTCGAAGCCTGTTCAACACGAGTGACTCTGTTGGTGTTTGAAGTACCGGTGGCACAGCAGCTTCCCGAATCACAGCCCTGTGGAAGCCACCACAGCGTGGCACATGCACACGAGCGGGGCAGGGAGAGTTTAGCACGATGGAAACGCCACCTTCCGAAGCATAGAAACACAGATGGAGGACCTTTTAAGGAGCTGTAGCTTGATATTTTTGCTTTGTAAATATCTCTATGCTCTTTTTGCAAAAGAGCTCTGGTGTCAGGGTAGGGTAGGCATTGGGCTGTCGACCACGAAGGCGGCAGTTCGAACTCACCAGCCACTCAGCAGGAGAAAGATAAGTCTCTGCTCCCAGAAAGACTTCCAGCCTCCCAACCCGTCTACACGGTCCCTGTGAGTCAGACTGAACTGGATGGCAGTGCTATGATGATGTGGTAATGCATTTTGACTTACCCTCTTCTGCTCATTTAAGCCTCAAGCATATCCATTTCACTTCAAAACTCAACTAAGTAAAATAAGATGAAATTGTGCATTTAAGGAATAACAACTGCTACCAATTATTACTTAACAAAGAGCCTCCCCTATCCCCCCATAGTGCAACACTGATGTACTTGACTGAAAAGTGAAAGGTCAGTGGAACCTGCCGGTCACTCTGACAGCATGCTCTCAAAAGGCTTAGCAAAACCAACAGTCAACCTCATGGCCGTTTAGTTGATCTGGACTTACCTGAGGTTTCTGAGACAAATCATTACAGAGTAGACAGGCTCATGTTTCTCCCGTGCAGTGAGTGGTGAGTTTGAACTACCTCCTTGTAGGTAGCAGCCCAATTCTTATCCCACAGTGTCACAGCACGGCCTTCTCACAAGGATAACGCTTAGCAAGCCCCCTAAGGGCTGTTTGCTTTGTCATGGTGTTGATTTGACCTGGAATCATCTTGATGGCACATGACAACTATCGCACATAACATGGGCCAGGCATATTCATATGTACTTTATATGATATTTAACTTATCCTCAAAATTTTAGGGGGTTGTTTTTCCAGACGAAGAAAATGAGACCTAGAGAATTTCTAATTTTTCATACTAGTAAATAGCAGAAGTATGGTTTTAAGGTTCATTTAGTACCTCTCTGATGGTTGCAGGCATAGACATACTATTCCTTGAAAAAGTAAAGTTCTATAAAGATGGTACTTTTATTTATTTTTTCATCATTTAATTGGGGGATCTTACAACTCTTATCATAATCCATCCATACATCCATCCATTGTGTCAAGCACATTTG
>NW_022107314.1:0-2326 GCF_000313985.2 Echinops telfairi
ATAATAATTTATAAATTATTAAGGGTGCATGGGGGAAAGGGGAGGAGGAAGGGAAGGGGAGGGGGAAAAAAAAAAAGGAAAATTAGCAGATTCCGGGAACCCAAGAGGCAAGCGAATTTTGGGAATAATGAGGGTAACGACTGTATAGATTGGCTTTACACAATTGATCTATGTATTGTGATGAATTGTATGAGCCCCAATAAATTGATTTAAATAAATAAATAATTTTTTAAAAAAAATTAAATAAAAAAAACCAGAAACTCAAAAAATAAAAAAAAAAGAACACTTTCAACATATCTTAAACTGAAAGAATGAGAAAAAAGTCAAATCACAAGTTAGGATATTGAAAGATTCTACGAGCAAAATATTGAATGGTGCAGGAATTTTCTAAATAAATGGAAGGAATATACAGAGTCACAGTACCAAAATGAGCTAATCAACATCCAACCATTTCAAGAGGTAATAAATGATCAAGATTCCATGCTGCTGATGGAAGAAGTCCAAACCGCACTGAAGGCATTAGTCAAAAACAAGGCTCCAAGAATTGATGGCATATCAGTTGAAATGTTTCAACAAGATAATAAAGCAATGAATGATAAACTTATCTATGTCAAGAAATTTGAAAGACTGGCCAACTGACTAGAAGAGATCAATATTTGCACCCATTCCAAAGAAAGGTGACTCAACAGAATACACAAATTATAGAAGAATATCATACAAGTCCACTACTATAAGGGTAAACACTATGAAGGCAGGCTTCTCTTCCCAAGTCATGTCATCTTCTAACTCAGTCTCTCAAGCAACTTAGTAGAGAGCCTGCCTAGCATCCATGAGCCGTATATCACCTCCTCTAGATGTGTATCTAAAAATCCCTTTGACAAAGACCTCACCGCAACTGGGGTCAGTTTGTTTTTCAATATGGGAGAGAGGGAGAAAAATATTCAATTGCTGCCATACAAAACTGCTAAGTTCACCCCAAATCAACAGACACTCCTATCAGAGTGATAAGTGGACCTTACTGGAAATTCGAGTCAAGAGCAGGAGAGGAGGGCATGTATATCTCAGAGAAGGTGATGACATTTCTGCTGGTAGGAAAACGGGAAGAAGCAAACTTCCATTAGGGGGGTTGGGGGGATGGTTTAAAAACATTTATATAGAATTCAAGGGGAGAATATGCCTGGTACTATATTCCTAAAGGATACTTTTGACTTATTTTCTATCTACACTTTGATAATTCAAATGGTGTGCTATATACTACAGGAATTATAGACTCTCTTCTTTCAAAGCAAGCAATATCCTTCATAAACCACACCAGAAGAAATCTAGGTGGAGATTCTAAAAAATATATGGCTTTACCTCAAACTCACCTGTAACCTTTGGCTTTAAGGCTAAAATTCCCTATGACTGCTATCCCAAGGTTATAGAACTGGTGGTTGTTGATATTTGGTTTGGATCTCTTGCCTTGAGGGTACTCAATAAAAGGTAGACCAGGACTACCATATACTTACTATTTTAATGCCTTCCTTGCTTTATTTGGACATGCATCAGTCTGATAGGTATGGTTCTGTCACTGCAAATTAATGTTATTGAAAGTTTTCCCCATCTCCAATCCCATTGTTTATGTACATAGTGTCTAGTCACTTAAAAGTTTAATCCATATGTCAACAATTCATGGATTGTAGTTAGTAGCTGGCCTATACTTGTATAATTTCCTTTTCTCCAATAGTATTTTAAATTTTATACTACTGGCTAAATTAATAATATTATCAATAAAAATACTGCATGTTCTAGAGAGATTATTGATAATGTTCTCTGGCATAAAATGGATGTCCCTAAGGTGAACTAGAAGCACATATAAGCAATAGATATGAATTTTGTACTCTCACTTATTCCTAACTCCAATTTTTATTTCTAATGCATCAATGGATTTTGTACGCTCACTTAATTCTAGCATCAATCTAAGAACATTTAGTTCTTATTACATGGCCCTAATTAATGCTAGCCTTCATGAAGAGATCACTAAAGATATAGGTGCTATAGCAAAGTGTGAAGGAGAGAATATATGGTGCCTGATGATGAGAAAGAATAGTGCCTGTGGTCCTAAATGCTTGTCTTAAAAATAAAAAGTAAGGCATCAACTAAATCCACATGAGAGAAGCACATCAACCTGTGTAATACAGGATTGTAAGTAATATAATCCAAAGGAGGAAATGGTACCAGAGCTTAACTTGAAAACATGAATTGTAGAATGTTGTGGATGAGAGTGTAAGCCCAAAAGCTCTTTGCAGGGTTGATGCAATAATTAAGCCTCAGGTGAAGGATGTGA
>NW_022107315.1:0-2324 GCF_000313985.2 Echinops telfairi
ACAAGGAAGAGGTGGGATAAGTGATGACACGTTGAGGGGGTTGTAAGGAGGAATTGAAGCACAACAAAGTGTGCCTAAATTGTTCAATGAAAAACTGATGAGATACTCTCTGACCTTCACCCAGTTCACAAAGCTCACAAGGTCGTGGTTGTTACCTGCCCTCCACTTTGTCCATCGCAGTGGCCCTATGTACAACAAAATGAAGGCTGCAAATATTACTAATGATATAAAACAACGTCTTATCCTCACAGTCTGTGAATTGATTCAACTCAGCAAGCCTACAGGGCAGGCTGCAACTACCCCTGTGAAATATCTTTTTTTGAAATATGAGACTTTCTGCTGCCTTTGTTATAGTCTCAGAAATCCACAGGAGCAGTTCTACCCTGTCAGATAGGGTTTCTGTGAGATTCTCATTGCCTCAATGGTAGTAAGAAAGTTTAATTAATCCACTCAGCAGTCTAATAATTTAACATTTTAATCAAATCATGAATAATTTTCTATTCATGTTTCCTACCGATGATGAAAGTATTACCTATGATGAAATCATTACAAATAATGAAATCATGATGAAATGTTTCAAGCAAAACTTTATTACATAAAGTCATTTAATATTGAAAATATTTTTTTCTGATAATGAGTCATAATTTGCTATTGATAGTTTTTTTTAAATTTATGTTTGATAACTCAGAGTACATTTATTCTTTTTGCAATGAAGCTTGGCTTTTTTTTTCCTTTGGGAGTAAACATAAATTTTTGCATTTATTCCGGGATTTCATCTCCTTATTAAGCTTATTGGTATAGAATTGTCTATAAACATATAACCATATGAATAAATCCACTTCTTAAGAGAAGAATTGTGAGGGAGAGAGCTAAAGCTCTTTCTGGGGTCCACTATAACCTTGCAATGAGAAGGTCTAATGGTTTATTGCAGAATGATGGATTACCTACACTTACTTAAAAGAGGGGCTGTGTAGAACAATTCTCCTAAATTCTGGGAGCTGGATGACCTCCTGGATTATTGTGAGATATAAACAGTACACTAAAGGAGGCATACACTGAGGTGAGTCATTATGTCCAGGTCCTAATGGACAAGTCACTGGAGGGCAAAATCCACAGAGGATGAGTTGAAAATAGAGAAGATAAAGTTTATGTTTTCCTTCTTTTGGAATCAGAGTTCACTGGTTAAAGCCCCCTTAAAATAGCCAGTGCTCTCCTATAGAAAGACCATGTAGTTTTTGATATATGATTCTAGCTTTCTTTTCTCATTCTTCCAAAACACCGTGAATGTAGATTTTTCCTGTGGCTGTTAGGGTTACACTTAAAGAAAAATTTCTTTATTTCAGAAAATGTCTTAATTGCTTCTGCAGTTGAGAAAATAACAATAAAATCAGGCTCTTTTTTCCCCCTGTCAAATAATGTTGCCATTTCTTCCAGCAATGGAAGAGGTTATTTCTAGGAGGAGGAAAGACCCGTGGCCTGCCAAAAAGAACAAACAAGCCCATGCTGTAAAAAGGACGGCCAGAATGCTTCCCAAGAAACAAGAGTGGCGAGACTTTGTCTCATACTTTGGACCTATCGTCGGCAGAGACCAGTCCATGGAGAAGAAGATTGTGCTTGGGAAAGTGGAGGGGCACCATCAAAGAGGAAGGCTCTCAACCAGATGGATTGATACCGGCTGCAACAATGGGCTCAAACATACAACCAATTGTGAGGATGACACAAGAGTGGGTGGTGTTTTGTTGTGGGTCACTCTATGACTTATAACAGACTTCACAGCACCTAACGACAAATAGCAACAACAGTGAGAAATTGACTGTGGAGAGGCTGGTTCTGAAATGCATGTTTCCTGCTATTTAATGCTGAACTTAAATTTGAATACTATACTAAGCTTTCATCACCCTCCATTATCCACAGTCCAGCAATAACATTATTTTAGTCTCAAAACATTACGTTATTAATGACATGGAAAATGGAGGCAGAAAGGCAAGCGATACTTTAAGGAGAGTTTAGGAAATGAGATGATAAGTAAATCAAGAATTATGAGTGGCTCAAATATTTGGAGTGCTAGTTGATAAGGATAATGCATACACTCTCTCCATCTCACAAATAGCTCCCCCTCACCACACTGCATTTAATCAAAAATATTAAAGGGAGGAAGACTCTGAAATTTTGACTCAAGTGAAATTATTTGGAGATTAAAGGAGAGTATGCCTACAAAATGTAGGCTAACTTGGGAAAATTCCATGACCACCCTTAACATCATAATTGGCAAAAATTCAGGTGACCTTTAATGGATTGTTAGCAGTTTTCAAATATCAGACATA
>NW_022107316.1:0-2322 GCF_000313985.2 Echinops telfairi
GTTTTCAGTAACCAACTATAAACTGATGGTCTTCGTTCTTGTTTGAAGTGAACTGATGCAATCTGTCTCCTCATTCAATAAGTCATTGTAGTTGTGACGATTTTGTTGTAAAGTACAAAGCCAAGTTCAAAAGTCAGGAGTTACTAGGTCTCTAACAATAACAGCAACAGTTCCATCATTCTTTTCTAAAATATCGGAGTTCAGTAAACATAAGATTCCAGTTATGTTTGTACCCTATGCTGTATTTGCATTCATCAAAATAGAATAAATACAGCGAAGGCATAGATGAAAAAGTCACGTAAATACATGAGTTATGTCTTCCTCCATTCTTCTGCAGAATGGGGTCCCTTTTCATGTTAAATTACTTATTTTCTGCTACCACCAAAAATATGAATATCCATAATTATGAGTATTCTACAAATGGTGCATACACTTTGGAGCTTATTTTGGGGTCTCAGAACCCGTTTCCACTCTTAAACCTTGTTGAAGACCCCCTCAGGAGCTATAGTTTATGATGATTATCTCTAGCAATATAATATGAAAAATAACTAGATGACAACATATGAAGAATTAGACTGAGATTGTTTTTAATACAAAGTACCAATAATAAAATTCTCATTTGTTACCGTAGATAACATGTTTTTATGAAAAATAACCATTTCTAAACAAGAGAAGTAGTAACAATTTGCTTTGCATTTTTTAAATCTCATTAATGTCTGCTTTTCCTAGTAAACAATTAGATTCCATATCAGCTTCAGCATTCAATTCAATGTATTCAATGTGTTGTTTTCATTTAAATATATGAAGAAATCTCAACCTTATCATAGTTGGAAGATGAGAGGGGTGTTTTAAATAGCCTTTTCAGATATTCTTTTATGCTGTACTAAAACTTGGCAGATGCTAGATTCTTAAAGGTTAGCTGCAATGTGGAATCTGAAACTCGATTGCAATTAAAACCCAACCATTCATCTATCTTACAATTTGGATCCTGTGCCCATGCGTGATTTTGTAATATCATGTTTGGCCATGTGGAACATAGTAGATTCACTGCATTCTGCAGATCCGCCAAATGTTTACACATTGGATTTTATCATATCAAAACCCCTATTTTTTAATACCACCTCCAGTTTCATCACAAACATTTTTAAATATTGGGAAACCATCAAGCTCAGGGTTGTGAATACAAATTCTCCAAAATTCTGATTTTCACTTGGAAGCTCCAATGTTATCATTGGCCACAAATTCTGCCAGTTGTCTGCCAGGAAGTGACCCGCTGATGTCATTCATTTTCGAGAAAATGTCTCTCACACACACACAATTCTGAATGGGCCCAGCTTGTCTGTCTTACGAGTCAAAATTGTGTTCCTTGAAAAAAAATCATCTCGTTTGCCCTCCAACTCACTCACATAAGTGCTGTTCCTCAAGACAACCATTGGACTAGAGTGTGCACCACACATGCTTGGTTTCGTCCTGCCCCTTCCATCAAGGAGCCTGGACCGTGGCAAAAGTGCGCAGCCACTAACCAAATGGTCGGTGGTTGGAACTAGCCAGCAGCTCTGCTAGAGAAAGACTTGGCGGGTCAGCCTCTGGGAAGACTGCAGGCTAGGAAATGGAATGGGACAGTCCCACTCCGTGCTAGATGGTCTCTAGAAATCAGAATCAACTCAACGGCATAGGTTTTCCATCTTATCAGCCACACAGAAGATTAAAATAGCTATACTCCAGACACGAGCTTTACTGAAACTTATCATTTCCACTCCTTGATTGATCAGGGCATTTTTTAATAGCACTTTCCTGGAGAGTGGGGCAAGTGTGTGGCAGTAAAGAATACCAGAGCCACAGGGACAGGTAGATGCTGTGGCCTTGATGCCCTCTCTGCGGAGGCAGTTGTACCCCCATGGCTTTACCAACAGATCCTGTATATCATGAGAAGAGTTGTTCACTCAGGAACTCTCTGGAAAGCTTTGGTAACCTCTTGTGGTTTGTGGTCACCCTTTGAGAAGCACTGCTTTGGAAAGTGTACAAACTTGTTTCCTTGTTCACTGCAGAACTATCAAAGGCTCAGCCGTGTCACAAGGCTCTGAAGCAATTTTAAAGTTAGAGTTGCCGGAGA
Source organism: Echinops telfairi (assembly GCF_000313985.2). Classification (NCBI taxonomy): domain Eukaryota; kingdom Metazoa; phylum Chordata; class Mammalia; order Afrosoricida; family Tenrecidae; genus Echinops; species Echinops telfairi. Next base: position 2,114 of record NW_022107316.1, read on the forward strand.
AATAGTAAGATCTGAAAGCCTACATGTCGGTGTAATTCATCAGGATGTATGACTAACCACCTATTTGTGTCAATATTTTTTTCTTATTTTTATTTCTTTCTGTAATCTTCTGGGATTCATTGAGCTCTGATATACGTCAGGCTACAAGGGTTTCAGTTAAGCGCAAATTAGACTTTTGATGACCATTTTGTGTTTGGGGCAGGCAAGAC
>NW_022107317.1:0-2259 GCF_000313985.2 Echinops telfairi
TTGTTTGTTGGCCTTTAGGAGTGTTTTCCAGTCTAGTCTGTTGTGGCACCACGCCCTGGCCCCAAAGTCCACCTTCAGCATTCCCTGAGGAACTCGCTGCTTTGTTCTCTTGATATTCTGTTGCACCCCCTTAGTGTTTTGCCTCAGTGTGGTGCCATCAGATCAGGTCCAATTCCTACACTGTGTCTCCTGGGTTGTCCCCTGTAGGGCTATGGGTCAGTTAGGGACATCATGTCTCATAGTGGGGCCAGCCATGTGGTCCTCTTTGTGAACTGGTTGCACTAATTGGGAACATCATCCTCACAGCCTGGTGGGCCAGGATGCCAGAGCTATTCTTTCTTTTTTTTATTTTTTTTTATTGTCTGGATCCCTGGGTATTTCTTTTCTTTTCTTTTTTTTTAACATTTTATTAGGGGATCATACAACTGTTATCCCAATCCATACACACATCAATGTGTAAAGCACATTTGTACATCGTTTCTCAAAACATTTTCTCTCCATTTAAACCCCCGACATTAGGTCCTCAATTTTCCCCTCCCTCCCCGCTCCCCGCTCCCGCATGAGCCTTGATAGTTTATAAATGGGTATTTTGTCATATCTTGCCCTGTCTGACGTCTCCCTTCATCCACTTTTCGGTTGTCTGTCCCCCAGGGAGGAGGTCACACACAATCCCACATCACTCCCTCCCCACACACCTTTTTAAGTGTAATTTGCTTTTTTTTTGGGTAAATAACTTACTGGTTGTTTATGTTTTGCTACAACCAGAAAATAGCAGGATGTGAATTGTGGGAAAATTTGAGTGTCAACATACCGTTTCATGGGATGATGGTGGGGTGGGGGATTTTGTATCCCCAAGAGAAAACCTACTTAATGGTGAATTGGAGTCATGGCCATGCTTTTGTATGGCTTGAACATACAAACTTTTGCTACTATGTTTGTCTGTTTTTAAGATAGCATTGTGTCTGAGCACCATTCTCGTCAGGACTGTGTGCGTTCTGTAACACCTGTGGTTCTGTTCGTCTAGTCTCCCTGATACCTTTGTTAAGTACTGAGAAGGGTTAAACCTTTGAGTGTGCCATATGTGTGATGTTAATTTGTGAATTGGTGGGACTGAAGATGTAACAGCTTATCAACATTTGAAGACAATGGTCCTTGATAATCGGTGGGGGAAAGGAAGTAGTGTTAACCAACCCATGGACAACGGAATAGTGAGTGATTCAAAATCAGTGGCAAGGAGTGGGTGGGAGGCCTGGCAGGGCGTGATCAAAGGCAATGTAACCGAGAATTACTGAAACCCAAATGAAGGCTGAGCATGATAGTGGGACAAGAGGAAAGTAAAAGGAAATAGAGGAAAGAACTAGGAGGCAAAGGACATTTATAGAGGCCTAAATACAGGCATGTACATATGTAAATATATTTGTTGATGATGATGGAGAAATAGATCTATGTACATATATTTATAAGTTTAGTATTAAGGTAACAGATGGACATTGGGCCTCCACTCAAGTACTCCCTCAATACAAGAACACTTTGCTCGATTAAACGGACATTCCATGATACCCACCTTCCCGACACGATCGCTGAAGACAAATGTGTGCATAAGCAAATGTGGTGAAGAAAGTTGATGGTTGGTGCCTGGCTATCAAAAGATATAGCTCCTGGGGTTTTAAAGGCTTGAAGGTAAACAAGTGGCCCTCTAGCTGAGAAGCAACAAAGCCCACATGGAAGAAGCACACCAGCCTGTGTGATCATGAGGTGTTGAAAGGAATCAGGTAGCAGACACCAAAGAACAAAAAATCATCATTGTGTGATCACCTTCCCCATACAAACGCTGAAGACAAATGTGTGCATAAGCAAGTGTGGTGAAAAAGACTGATGGTGCCCAGCTATCGAGAGATATATCATCTGGGGTCCTAAAGCCTTGATGGTAAACAAGCGGCCATCTTGCCCAGAAGCAACAAAGCCCACATGGTAGAAGCACACCAGCCTGTGTGGTCACAAGATGTCGGAGGGATCAGGTATCAAGCACCAAAGAACAAAAAATCATGTCATTGTGAATGAGGAGGAGTGTGGAGTGGAGACCTGTATTAGTCTAGGTACTTTAGAGAAACAAATCCACAGCAACTCATGTATAAGAGAGTTTTATGTAAAGAAAGTGTGCATCATGAAGACATCCCTGCCCAAGCCCACAAGTCCAACATTAACCCATTAACCCAACACCAGTCCACAAAGTCCTCCACCTCACAAAACAGAGGCAAT
>NW_022107318.1:0-2313 GCF_000313985.2 Echinops telfairi
ACAGATGCTGCTTCTTCCCCTGGAGCAGCTAGTGGGTTGAACGGTCAGCCTTTTGGTTAGTGGCCCACGGCTTCAACCATGACCACACCAGTGATCCTTTCAAATCTTCCGGCTAATCCAAAATCCCTCAGAGACACTGCCTTTTCAAAGGAAACAAAAGAAAACAGACACTTGTTGAGGAGAGACTTTGAAAATCGAAGGTACGTTCTTCACTCACTGCTGTTGAGTTGAACCCGACTCCTGGTAACCCTTTAGGACCAGATAGCACTGCCCTGTGGGTTTCTGAGACTACTCTGCACGCAAGTAGAAAGCCCTGGCTTTCTCCCGAGGAATAGTTGGTTTTGAACTGTTGAACTGGCGGATCGCAGCCTAATGCCTAGCCACTCTACCACCTCTCTGAGTTTAAAATTTTCTTTCTCTTTCTTAGCCACCACAATTATTTCTGCTCAGTGGTCCGACAGAAATTATCGAATCCATTCTAAGATGAATATGATAGAACTTTGATACTCCTTTTAAGAGACGTTGTTGTTATTAGTTGCTACTGAGTTGATTCCAAATCACACAGTAGAAATGAGGCTATTGGCCCGGATTGCCAACTGAAAGGTTATTTCCTTCCACCGGAGAGATCTCCGTTGAGTTTTCCATGGATGGATAGACTGCTAGTTGAGTGCTAAACCTTTTGTTGAGCCCCCCCGGGGTGTCCACAGTGTTGGTTACAAAATAGTCTTCTTCTCTCTACATTCTTACAGCAATATGAGAACTGGAGACCCAACCAACCAGACAGCTTCTTTTCCTCTGGTGAAGACTGTGTAGTAATCATCTGGCATGAGAACGGCCAGTGGAATGATGTTCCCTGCAATTACCACCTCACCTATACCTGCAAGAAAGGAACAGGTAATGATTACCCCATCAGCAGTAGATACTTACATTTAAATGCATTTCAGTTATAATAGTGCTAAAAGTTATTTTTTTAAGGCACAACTGAAAATGTCCTGGATTCCGTCTTTGACTGTTTGGGGATCATCTCCCCTTTCCAATACAATGGTGAAAGTTGGGGGAGCATCTCCCCCTTCCAATACAGTGGTGAAGTTTGGGGGCACATCTCCCCCTCCAATACAGTGGTGAAGTTTGGGGGCACATCTCCCCCTTCCGATACAGTGGTGAAGTTTGGGGGCACATCTCCCCCTTCCAATACAGTGGTGAAGTTTGGGGGCATATCTCCCCCATCCAATACAGTGGTGAAGTTTGGGGGAGCATCTCCCCCTTCCAAGACAGTGGTGAAGGTTGTTTTTGGTAGTATTCTCACCTTAGATTTCAGACGTTTAGGGAAACAATGTAGTGTTCCTATAACAAAATGACCTACCAGGCAGCATCTATTTATTTTGTTAGTGAAAACATTGTTTTGTTTTTAAAATTAAGATATATTTCAATATTCAAAAATTGAAAATTAGGGTTTATCAAAGAAATATGGTTTTCTGTGTTGTTGTTGCTTTTCCTTAGGGAGACCTAGGGACATGTGGTATCGCTATCCACATATCTATCCAACGGATCGCTGATTTGAATTACTGGAGCTGAGAATCACTGTCTTCCCTCATTGAGGGCTTTGGCCTTCAGTTTATTGTAGTCTTCTTTTGTTGTTAACTGCCTGCATTCGAGTTTCTTAATCATTCCTTAGAAGCTTATTGGATTCCGATGAATCAAAAATGGTAGCCTTATTCCTATGACCAAAACCTTCCTAATGTGACCAAATAAAAAAACCTTTAATGCAAGATCCATGAAAAGAAGGGTTGATTAATTTATTTTAAACAGACAACATGAAGAAAGCTGTTTTAAAAAGTATTTTTTGTGTTTATCATTGCTCAGTATGTCTGGATTTCTAAGGTTTGATATATATGTGTATGTATATATATATATATATATATGCTTGTTCCTTGACTAAATGGAAAATACATAATATTTTAAATCATTTGCAATTACGTTGTTAAAATATGGCAGATATATTTAGTCCCCAGATATTTTTCATACTTCAAAAGTAAAAGGTACAAATGCAATATATAAAATCCATCTTATTTCATTATCTTTGAGTATAAAAGACATGTTCTGACAATGTAAAGAAAGACTTACACACAGTGACTGAGACGTTCTGGAAGAAGAAAGAGCCCACTGGGATGGATGTACACAGCACTGTTCCCAGGAGAAGCTCCGCTGCTGTCCCTCCTCTGTGACCTCCCTGTGCTGCCGGCCATCAGGAGAGCTGGTTCTCAGCATCCCACTTCTAGTAAAAGTTTTCCTGACTAAGTGCTTCACTTCAGC
>NW_022107319.1:0-2301 GCF_000313985.2 Echinops telfairi
AAAAAAAAAAGTGTAATCCATGTAACAAATTGTACAGGTAGAAACTATTTATTGGGGGTATTGTTTGATGTGTTTAACAACAACAACAAATTAAAGTAAATATATATATATTTAAAAGTACTTAGTAAAGGTTTGTTGGCTAGAAGCATGGAGGGATACGTAATTCCCCGGATGGCATGGCCAGCAGACAGTGGGACAAGAACTTGAAGCCAACCTCTTTCCAGACTTCTGTATCACTTAGCTTCAAAACCAGTCCTCCCACCTTCTGGGTTTCTCAAGTGAGAGCTGCCACTTCAGGTTGTGCCAGATGATGATCACATGCCCCAAGCGCTCCAGCTGCTCGCAGGAAGGAGGGGCCCATGCCCCGTGTGCACAGGCGGTAATTTGTTTGGAGAGCTTTCTGGGTCCTGGACTGAATGCTGCAGAACCAGCTAATGAAGTCTACATTGTAATTAGGGAAAATATTCCTGCAGCAGGTTGCGGAGATAATCACTGCCTAATTATATTCTCTCCCAGTATTTTAACCCAATGGTCTAGAAAAATAATTTACAATGGTCTTATAATGACCTTTTTTTTTCAGGTGGGGTGGGGGTGGGGAGAGGTCGGCTTCGAATTATAATAGAGGCACCTGCCCATTTTGAGAGTGGACTCTGGGTTAGACACTGCTCTGTGGGCTCAGTTGTCATTCAAACCCTTTGAGCTAGATCCTATGACTTGCTTTGTTTCACAGATGAGGAGAGAGTGAGGCTCAGGTTGGTGCAGAAGACCCAAGTAACCCCAGAAGATGGAGTAGAGCTAGAATGTTATCACAGCTCTGACTGCTACCAAGGTGCAGTCTCTTGTCCGTTTATCTCCTGTGCTGCTCCACGGTTCTCAAGGGATTGCCCTACCCAGATGGCTTCACAGTGGCTGACTGTTAAATCGTGCAGGTAGTGTTGGATTAGGTGCTGCAGATAGAGTAAGGGACCCAAACAAAGTCGCTGTTGGCATGGGACATACACTCTAGGGACCGAAGAAGGCAGATAATGAATTAGCAAGTACAGGTGCAGCCTATCCGGCTGGCTAGTGCTCTGAACCAAGGCAAAGCGTGGTCACAGCGAGAAGCACTCTGATTTATAGAAGAGATGTAACTGAATTCCTGAGCAGGAGAGTCTTGGCCCTGGTGGCAGGCGGAGTGCTAACCGCAGCCCACAGGAGAAAAATGAGGCCTTTCACTCCCTTCAAGAGTTACAGTGGCAGAAGCCCATGGGGCAGTTCTATCCTGTTGTACATGGTTGCTATGAGTCAGCATCGACTCAGTGGAGGATCTTGCCTGGGTTCCCTGGAAACACACTCTGAGCCAATGAATGCAGCAGGCTGATGGCTTACTGAGCGGGCTCTTGAGACACAGCGTCGTAAGGAAGAACCCAGCCGATAGAGGAGCTGAATCACATAGCGATGTCACTGAGACCAAAGACAATCCTATGGGGACGCTGGAGTTGACCAGACCCTTCAGAGCGGCCCAAATGGAGGAGGCCAACAGGCCAGGTCTCTGCTTTCCCCACATCAGCCAGATGTTGGCCCCGGCTGCAACAGGGAGGATAAAGCCACTCCCTGGCCAAGGGGATGCCCGGCGAGGGGCACTCTTTGGGGCCTTAGACGTTGTTTCTAGATAGTGAATGGTCCTGTAAGCCCATCTTGGAAGGTTATTGGCAGATGCTGAAAAATTAACCGTCCAGTCCCCACTCCACTCTTCTCCATCTTTACAATTGTGATAATAATCTCTGGCATAAGCATCAGAATAATGAAATGATTTCCATGACCTTGTAGAAATATATAAGGGAGATCACGTGGCTTCAGATACTCTGAACAATGGAATAATACATTGATTGAGCACGTGTGTGTTGGGGTGGGTGGGTGGGTGGGGCGATCTTGAACAACCCGAACTGATGTGGTGAAACCTACAAGATGTATGAGGAAAACAACAAACGCAACAATATTTACCACATGACACCATTGATGGTAAACGTTATCTATGTATAGCTAGGTGGAAAGATAAAGATGTCTCTGGTGTTGGCAACAGTTAGTGTACTTGGCCGCTCACTGAAAGGTTAGTGGTTCAATTCCATCAGAGGCTCCTTAGAAGAGAGGCCTGGCGACAAGGGAACAACAAGCGATCCAAATTGGTGGGGAGGTGGGTGTGGGAGACCTGGTAAGGCAGGATCAAGGGGAAGGTAACAAAGAGGAAGTGCTGAAATCCTGGTGGGGACTGAGCATGATAGTGGGACAGGAGGAGAATCAATGGAAATAGAGGAAAGAGCT
>NW_022107320.1:0-2301 GCF_000313985.2 Echinops telfairi
TCTACCCACATTTTGTCTATTGAAAAATGCAATAAAGTGAGGCAATCTCTGTTTAGTATAGTAAAATTATACATAATTTATTTTATCCAGAATTCAGGTCCTTCCAAAGCACATCCAAAAATCATCACTGCCATTAAGTCATTTCTTCTCAAAGGCACAAGGGGACAGAGTAGCACTGCCCCTGTAGGTGTGTTAGGTTGTAAATCTTAGTGGGAGTGGAAAGGCTCATCTTCTGCCCAGTGAACCACTCACTGGTGGTTCAAACTGCTGACTTTGTAATTCTCGGCCCAACTGATGATAAACAACACCCCTAAGACTCCCCAATATATTTAGAACATTCTCATCTGATCTTATGATGATCTTCTCAAAAGTCATGCACCTTCACTTACTAGTGTAGACCCTTCTTTTTGCTGATAAAACCACCCCTGACACCACCCTGCAGCTCTGGGAGAAGTTCCTCAACTCTGGAATTCCTAGGTTTCCAAATTCAATGATCAAAACTGAACACAAGTCACCTTTGAGTGTTGATCTGGGTTTTCCTTGTTACTAATGTTAAGAAGTGATTTTGCAGAGAACAAGCAGGCGTGAATGTGCATGATTGAGAGACACAATGGATGTGTGTGATGGATTTGCTGACTGGAATGTCTGTATGTTTTCAGGTGTCCAGTGTGAGATGCAAATGGTGGAGGCTGGGAGAAACTTCAAGCAAACTTTTGGGGGAGAAATTGTCTACTTCTTGAACTAGTGGGACAGGATGATGACTTCCCTCGGCTGAGGCAGGGCTCCATGGAATGGTGCTGACAGCTCAAGGTGCTGATGCAACAGTGTCATGTCCTTCACCTAAGAGAGAGTTGACAGCGCCCCTCTTGTTTCCTGTAAAACAACTGGAGCACAGTGATCGGCAGAAGATCAGCTATGGATGCTGTTCCCTGCTTTACACGCCGCTTGACTTACCGTGAAATTCCTTATGTCTGGCTTGTATAAGTGAACCGATGAGAGCACCAAAGAACTACCTTGCAAGATGTTGAACTACCTTGCAAGACATCGAACTACCTTGCAAGACGTTGAGCCACATCAAAGGAACAAACACAAGAAACTCCATTTTAAAGAAAAAATAAAGTATAACATTGGGGCCCAAATCAACAGCTGCTCCAAGAAACCACCACAAAAATGTGGGACCCCGATAAGACTGGGCTGAGACCCGACCTACGCCCAAAAGCTAGCCAAGTCACCTAAAGCGTGGACAAACCCGATAAGACTTGACTGGGACAGTAAATACGTCAAAGAGCCAGCCAAACTGTCAATTTAAACTCGCGGAGAGACACTGACTTTTTAGAGAGCTAGGAACCAAGGAGACATCATCTCCTGATCTCTCCAACTCTACCCAGGGTGAGTACACCGATGAGGCAATGCTGATTGGGACTATGGTGCTATTATGAAATGTGTGAAGAGTGTTGTGATTCTGCCCTTATACTCATAGTTGTTATTATGTCCTTATGTTCATAGTTGTTTGTCCTTAGTAGTTTGAGTAATATTTTAGATTGTTCGATGTGTGTTTGCAGTGAATAAAACGAGCAATCGAAAATGTCTAAGAGTGTCAAGTAATTATTGATCATGCCGCTCATGACATATTGGCGTAAGTCGGCATTTTTGCCTCATAATCTGGACCTAGCGATCAAGCCTCTCTGGACCGAGACTCACGGGACGTGACCCACCAAGGGGAGGGACCTCTGAGACTGAAAGGTCCCTGTTGGTTACACTCCATCCATAAGACGACTGATTCCAGTGGCACCCGACCCAGGGAGGGATACCCAGGCTGAACAGTAGTCACCCCAGGCACAGAGGACCAGCAAACTAATACGGGACTCTAGTGACCTGAAAAGGCGCCGATGGAGTGGACATACTCCAACACTATAACCTAAGAGGATCTGGAAATAACTGCGTCTCCCCGGAAGGGGTGCGACGATGAGAGCAGTTTCTGGTGCCTGTGTGTGAAGACCCGGTCAATGAGGTATAAAATAGAAGCAAAAAGTCATTACTACCAGCAGATGATCAGGCTAACGCCACCAAACAATCTAATATTAATACATTACTTTATGAGGAAATTACAGAAGTGACTGTGGATCCAGGATCTATATAACCATGTTTTCTATGATTAAAAAAGATAAACCTCAGGACTGGCCTCTAGGCAGCCCATGGGGTGAAGTGAAGCAAGCTCTTAAAGATAAGAAAGCCTACAAACCCAGATCTTTGGAAATAGACTTAAGAAACCCTAGAAATGTCAAACCAGTAATTGAAAGA
>NW_022107321.1:0-2297 GCF_000313985.2 Echinops telfairi
TGTGGTGTCCTTATCTGCAGATGGCCAAGCGGTGACCCCAACCACAGTGCTGCTATGGTTATCTACAAAACACATGCACATTTATTACTATAAATGTAAAGAAAACCATCTGGAAGGAAGCATATACAAATGATAATAGGGGTTGTTCTAGGGAAGGGGGTGAGAATTTGGGTGGGAAAATTGGGAATTGTAAGCACTTGAAATGGTAAGCCCTATGCATTTCTGAATTTCATTTCATTTCTTTCTTTATTTAATGATGCGTTATTTCTGTAGGACCGGGGAGAACTGTCCCTGGGGGTTTCTGAGACTGTAACTGTTTACGGGAGTAGAAAGCCCAGTCTTTCTCCTGCAGAGCCGCTGGTGGTTCTGAACCGCCAACCATGTGGATCGCAGCCCAACACATAACCACTCCACCACCAGGGAAGAGTACCTATTATATTACTGAGTAACAGGCTTTGTGCTTTCTAAAATAACTTCAAGACATCTAAGTAAAGCACAGATAAAGTGACCTGATAGAGATCACTTTGTTCCATAGCAACTGGCACTAATGTGATCCAGTGGCATCGTAGAAATTCCCTGGCACATGATTGCAGCAGGTGTGAAGTACAGGACAAAGTCTTCTATTTTCACGTTGGTCATGAAAACAGACAATGCCTAAGTGGTTGCCTTTAGTCTGACGCACCAGCCTGTGTGTAGTTGAGTTTTATAAACACGCTAAGGGACAAAGTACATTCCAGTTGTGCCCTGCTGCTGGCAGGGCCCCAGCCATGCGTGGTGTCACGGGCACCTGTCTGTCGATAGGAAAAGCAGACTACAACCAACGCCGTGGGCGCAGTGGCTGCCACCCGGCTGTGAGCTTGGCTCCGTGCTTCGCTCCGTTTGACACAGGTTGCTGTGCCCCCTATCGCCAACACAACCACAGCAACCAGAAGACCCCGGAATCTCAGGGGGCAGCCGGGTGACGTTAACGGAAAAGGAGCAACTCCGAAAAAGCAGGCGAGGACGGTTTCGCAACTAGAAAAATGCCATCAGGATCACTGATGTGTACATGTAGGGACTTGAATCGCTGTTGTGTTTGCAGTGTGTATTCTCAACAACACATACATGAAAAAAAATTTTTTTAACTGTGACTGTCAATTTTCTGCATTTCAATTAAGAAAGTTTTATTTTTTGTTGATAGTGCTTGGAGATATTCGTAAGTACAATCATTTAACTCCGTTTTGAAGAATTTTGTCCTTTGTCTCAAGGGCTCACACTTCAATTATTTAGGTGTACATTCAGGGAAGAGGAGCCAACAAGGGTCTCTGCTGACACCCTCTCCCACCACCACCACCTGTCCCCACTCCATTTTCAAGTATCGGAAGAAACCACAGGCACTGGGGGAAGCTTGAAGCTTGAGGTGTCCCTGCTGGTGACTGTAGTTGAAAATACAAGCAATCTTTTCACTGTGTGAACTATGTACCTGATCTTAAAGGAGAGAGCTTCTCCTCCAGTGGATGGGACTTTTACAGGAGGGGACCGGTGGTTTTAAAGAAGGAGGCCTGCTAAGCAGAAAGGGGCAAGCAATGCCTTGAGCGGCCTGCCCGTGAACCTTCTGGGTTGGAGCTCCTGCTATTTTGTGATAAAACCACCAGGGGATGATCGAGAAAGTAGCACGTCCAGGCTCATTGGACTAGGGGTGAACCAGCTCAACACCAACGGGTTCACTAGCTAGATCGAAATACAATTAGAGAAACTAACTAAGCACCCTTAAGAACCATGTGGCATGTGGATAAAAGATAATTAGTCCAACACTAGGGAGCCCTGGCACTAAACGAGCTAAGGCCACTAAAGAAGGGCTTTAGCAAAGCTTGCTAACAGCAAGGTGGGCAGTTCAAATCCACCAGCAGCTCTGATGAGGCACCTATGTAACAATCTAGTCTCAGAGCAGTTCTTATCTGTCTTACAGCTGGCAGCGGATTCTTGTTGTTAGACTGGGTCCCTGAGTGGTACACCTCATGTTTTCAACTACTGGTCAATAGGCTGGCCTTTGGGGGTCTACCCAGAGATGCTGCCAAAGAAAGGCCTGGCAACCTCCTGAAAAACCAGCCAGAGAAAAGCCTATGAAGCACAAATCTACACCGATACACATGGGGTCCAGATGGGTTTGTGTTAAATGATATTGGAAGGGATTCCATAGAGTGAGGATTACTTTGAACTGGATGCTATCAGGAGCAATGTGATGCTTGGGCATCCTAATGATCTCCCTAGGAGGTGGCAGGAACTGAGCAAGGCTAAAACTGTCATCCACGCTTAAA
>NW_022107322.1:0-2288 GCF_000313985.2 Echinops telfairi
TCAAATACTCCCTCAATGCAAGAACACTTTGTTCTAATAACCTGGCATTCTGTGATGCTCACCTTCCCAACATGACCGCTGAAGACAAAATGGTGCATAAGCAAATGTGGTGAAGAAAGCGATGGTGCCCGGTTATTTAAAGATATAGCATCTGGGGCCTTAAAGGCTTGAAGATAAGCAAGCGGCCATCTAGCTGGGAGTCAACAAAGCCCACATGGAAGAAGCACACCAGCCTGTGTGATCATGAGATGTCGACAGGATCAGGTATCAGGCATCAGAAAACCCCAAACAAACAATTATATCGATGTGATTATGGGCTCTGGAGTGGAGACCCAAAGCCCATCTGTAGACAATTGGATATCCCGCCCACAGAAGGGTCATAAGGAGGAAGGGACCAGTCAGCCAGGGTGCAGTGTAGCACTGACAAAACCACAATATTCCTCTAGTTCTTCAATGCCCACCGCCCCCGCCCCCCATACACCATCATGACTCTAGTTCTACCTTATAAATCTGGCTAAACCAGAGCATATGCACTGGTACACATCAGAGCTCTCAACACATGGAATCCAGGACAGATAAACCCCTCAGGAACAATAATGGGAGTAGAAATACCATGAGGGTATGGGAAAGGTGGAAAGGTGGGGGAAGAAAGGGGAACCGGTAGAAATGATTGACTTATAACAACCACACCCCCCTCAGGAGATAAAACATGAATGAAGGGAGACAGTGGGTGGTGTAAGATACAATGGATGTATGGATTGTTATAAGAACCGTAAGAGCCCCCAATAAAATGATTTATTAAAAAAAATTGTGTCACGGAAAAATTGGGTATACTTTGGGAATTTTAGATAGCTATATGATAATAATAATAAATTATCACTTATCAAGGGGTGACGAGAATGGGAGGGTGTGGGAGGGAGGGGAAAAAGAGGAGCTGATACCAAGGGCTTAGTAGAAAGAAAATGTTTTGAAAAGGATGATGACAATATATGTACGTACAAATGTGCTTGATACAATGGATGTATGGATTGTTATAAGAACCGTAAGAGCCCCCAATAAAATGATTTATTAAAAAAAAACCTGTCATGGCAAAATTGGGTATAATTTGGGAATTTTAGATAGCTTTATGATAAAAGGCCATTATGCTCATTAGCCACATTAACATCATTGATGTGAAAGCATCGATGTGCTCTTATGACTAAATATAGGATTGAAAAAAAATAAAAGAGGTCTTTCATTTTTTGAAGATTTGGAGCATGCCAATTTGAAGTGATTTTTCTGGCGCTCTTATTATCTCTATGTCCTTGGGTGTCACTTCCTGCCAGGTGTCAGTTTCAGCTCTAGAATTCTAACATACATCTTAATATACAGAATTGGTACATTTGAACTATGGCACTGCTTTGGTGGTATAGTGGTTTCGAGTTGGACTGTGATCCGTATGGTTGGCAGTTCGAAACCATCAGCAGCTCCAAGGGAGCTGGACTTTCTACTACCATCTTGGGAGCCCACAAAGGGGTTGCTATGCATCAGCATTGACTCAATGGCAGTGAGTTACCCTTCTATATAGGCTTTTCTTTCGTTTATTGAAATAATCCTTCACAGAAATATTTTTAATCATAAGTGTCCTGGGCGATCAGTCCTTCCTAAGTGGCCCAATTTCCATATCTGTTGCCTCATACTATGTCCGCCATAAAAAGGCAGCGAGACATTGATACATGTTACAACACAGCGGAACCCCAAAACCACTGTGCCAAGTCAAGAAAGTAAATGCAGAAGACCACATAGTGTGTGGCCAGAAAGCATCCGGACTGAAGTTAAATTAGTGGTTGCCAAAGCACAGGAGCAGAGAGGAATTGAGTGTGCCTCATGTGATTTCATTTGGGCACAAGGTTTATGCTATAGAATTAGCTGTGAGTATTGGTTGTTTAATGCTGTGGATTAAAAATATATATATATTTTTACGAAACTACTTAGAAATGGTAAAATTTCCCAATGGGGCACACTCGGTTTGAGTGTTCTTACTCAGATCACGGACAGAATAGGAGAAAAACATGGGCAAAACTCAAATACGAAAGAGCAGGCTTACTGGTCTTGATTACAGAAATGGTTCCTAGTCTATGGCCTTTAGACATCTTCAAGGCTTGGTCTAGGTTCACCCCTGTGGATCAACTTTCATCTAAACAGGAGGCAGGCTTATGGCATGAACTATAACACCGAGGAGAGACACATTCTCTAGAGTTACCAACCACGTAAGACCAAGAGGGCCACATATCCCAGTGTGGTAGTTA
>NW_022107323.1:0-2292 GCF_000313985.2 Echinops telfairi
CAGTATAGATTATAACTCACTGTAAAGAAGACCAACATTTTCACAATTGGGCCAATGGGTAATAGCTTGATAAATGGAGAACATATTCAAGTTGTCAAGGATTTTGTCTTGCTTAGATCCACCATCAATGTTTATGGAAACAGCAGCTGAGAGATCAATCAAAGCATTGCATTGGGTAAAGCCGCTACACACCACCTCTTTAAAGCGCTGCAAAGTAAGGGGGTAACTTTAGGACTATGTTGTCCCTGACTCAGGCTGGGTCTTTTCAGTCACCTCATGTGCATGTGAAAGCGGGACACGGAATCAGGAAGATAGAAGAAGAATCGATGCATTTGATTATGGTGCAGGCAAAGAACATTGGAAGTGGCACGGAATACAAAAACTAAAAGAAAACCTGTCTTGGAAAAAGCACAGACAGATGCTTTTGGAGGCAAAGTTTACGAGACTTTGTCTCACGATCTTGGGCTATGTTGTCAGGGAACACCGTCTCTGGAGGAGGCCATCGGGCTTGGTGAAGTAGAGGGAGAACAGAAAGAAAAAAATAACAAGCTAAAAAGAAGGCGCTCAACAAAATGGATTGGCACAGTGGCTGCAACAATGAGTTGAAACATAGGAACAATTGTGAGGCTCACACATATTGGATAATGTTTTTTTTTTCCATTCTGTATTACATGGTGTCATTATGAGCCAGAACTAACTCAACAGCACCTCACATGTATATACAAGGAGAGCAAATATACAGTACAAAGTAAGTACTCATGTATACATGCTCAATTTTATTCCAAACAAAACAGGTTTAATCCCTGCTCTGCAATCAGTGGTTGACTCTTAGTCTCGTTAAGATGACTTCCAACAAGGGTCCAATGGAAACAATGGATTCTGTGTAGATCTGCTGGGTCACGACAATTCAAAGAAGAAATGGAAACTCAAAAGCAGTTGCTGTGGAAGAACCCAAAAGGTTACACTTGATAGATTTTCTCAAAGGAAAACCATGGTCATTAATATGAAGTCTTTAGAAAATAACTGCACTGACGGGAAAAAGACAGGGAAGTTGTACTGAGAATCTCCACTGCCCCCGCCCCTCCCGCGTTACAACAATGAGCCTGTTGCATTTGTCAGGGTACCAAGAACTGTCCTGGGAGAATTTCTTTGGGACACCTTACTTTGACTATACTACAGCCCTGAGCTTGCTCCTTTAGACTGCTGGGTGTTGCCAAAATTCAAAGCTGACTGAAAAGAAACCGAGTTAGTTCCTATCGAGACAGGTGTTAAGTTGAAGAATATAGGGCTCTTCAGGGGAAGCTTAGAGAGATGGAAACTGACTTCAGAAGTATTAGGGTAGATCAAGAAACGGCTAGTTCCTAGAAGAGGACCTCATGCTTGGTCAAGTAGGTGGGGAGCACAAAAGAGGAAGACGCTCATTGAGATGGACTGACGCAGTGGCCCCGGCAAGGAAACATTTGTCAGATGGTGCGGGTCTGGGCGGGCTTTATCCTGTTCTGGGTCCGGCAATTGTGAGTTGGAGCCAACTCGACAGCATGGAACAACTCCAATACTAGCTTCCCATTTTGATTTTGTTTCATTATGGTCTCTCTACCGATTATTCAAAGCATCAAGTCCTTGGTTTTCAATAGTCTTTTCCAGCTTTCACATACATGTAAGGCTATTGAAAACACCATGCTTTGTCAAATATATCTATATTTCAATGTATCTTTGTATTTTAATATCTGAAGTATAGATTTTCCCAACAATACCCATAATTTGATTTTTCGATTGTTGCTTCGATGGACATTCTTTGTAGATAAAATAAAATGAGATAACGGACAATTTCAACCTTTTCTCTTTTTATCATGGTGGTGATTCATTTTGATGGATGTTGTTGTCTTCATACTTCTATTGACGTGTAATCCACAATAAAGGCTGCGAGGTTTCATCTTCATTAGTGAGTGCTTCAAGTCACCTACCCTGTCAGTGGACAAGGTGATTTCATTTGCATATAAAAAGGTATTACTAATTATTTGGCAGGTTGTTAGTATTCTTCGATCTTGAGGTCACTGTTTTTTCAGTTTTTCAGGACATTTTTTCAGTATACAGACTTGATAAGAATTGTCCAATGGTACATCCATGACACACATCTGTAGTTTTTGGAGTTTCGCACCTTGTTCAGTTCACATGATGATGTTTTTCTCTATGTCCTGGTTCCACAGGATCAGCATTTCTATTTTCAATGATAGCCATAATTACTTATGATCCACACAGTCATATATATATGCCTTTGCATAGTCAATAAAA
>NW_022107324.1:0-2291 GCF_000313985.2 Echinops telfairi
TGATTGAAAATTTTATAGTGTTGTGGTCTAAGAAAATATTTTATATTATTTTGCTGTTCTTTAAATTTATTAGGGCTTGCTTTGTGGTCTAATTTAGTGTCTATTATGGAGAATAATCCATCTGCACTTGAAAAGAATGTGTGTTGTATTTTCACTGGGTGGAACTCTTTGTACATATTCATGAGATCAAGTTTGCTGATATTCTGTATTGTTGCTGAATTTCTTTCTAGTTCATCTGCCCAGTTTTCATAGTGTTGTATTACAGTCCTGTTGGTGTGAGTCATCAATTTCTCTTTTTAATTATTTTCTGTTTGATTGTTGTTATTTTTTTGTAATTGAGGATCTTATACTAGATACATAGATTTATTTTTAAAATTTTGGTACATAGATCTTTACTGTGGCTCTCTCCTTTTGCTGGCTTGTTTCTTTAATAATTATATAGTTCATTTCTTTGTCCCTATGCTAGTCTTTTCATAAATAAGTTAGGATAAGGTCTAAAGTAGAATAAGGCCCATTTTATCAGGAGAGAGTCATATTTTTCAGCATTGGTCCATTTTATCAGAAATTAATATTGCCATCTCTACTCATTTTTTATTTCCATAAGCTTGATATACTTTCCCATCCTTTGAGTTTTCATGTACTTTTATCTTTGTGTCTAAAGTGTGTTTATTGTGGGCAACTTATTGATGTGGCCTGCTTTCTTTATTTGCTATGCAACTATCTTTCTCCTGACTCTTGAATTTAAATGGGCTATATTTAGTGTAATTATAATCAGTGTTAATTTATTGCTATCAATACAATTAAGCTGCTGCACAAGACCTTTTAAAAATGTTAAAAAGAAAATATATTCCTTAGAAAACTAATGTGTGTGTCTGACCCACAAGTAGGCACCAGCAGGCGGTGACCTGATTGACAGGATGAATAAAACCTCTACACTTTTATATATCTTCAAGTTGACATGAACTTATGTAACTATCATACATGCTGTTTTAGAGAGATTCTTGTATTTATTCATTGATTGTGTATTTTGTTACACTCTGATTTTTTTTTTTTTTGCTTTGTTTTCCTGTGTGCTACATTGGACATTAGTTTGGCAGTACTGGGCCACTCTCCTCCTGATTTCTTGGTGAGTGTGTTAACTGGAGAGAGTGTGAACTAGGGTCACTGCTTGCTGGTCATGAAGGCAGGCATATCACAGTTGGAGGTAGGGTGAGCCGATGTTGCTCACCTTCTATCCAGTGGCTCAGGATTGAGTGGTAGCATTTGCTCACTGGGTAGAAGGATGATGGTAGGTGTAATAGCTGTGATTGACTAGTAAGGAAACAATGCCTTCCTCTTATCAGATCAGGAAGAATTTTTTTTAAAAAAGAAAGAAAAGGAAATAAGAAGAAAAAGCATATAAAGGAGGAAGAAGAGGGAGATGGAAAAATATAAAGGTATATGCAGAAAGAAAAGATGGAAATAAGGGGGGAAAAAAACAACTCAGAAAGGTATCGCAGCAGTGCCACCCATCACGTGATCATCAGCGTTTGTGCTATGTGTGGAGCAGGTCGCTGCCAGCTGTTCTGCCTGAGTGGGTGCCTTTGAAGACTGAGGACTTAGGCTCTAGTCGTGGGTTCTCTGAGGGCATGGCTTAATCTCTTGGAAATTTATTCAAAGTGTAGCTGCTGGTGGGTGGAGTCTTTCAGATGGATATCAGAGAAGGCTATCCCTAGGAACAGCCTTATGAGGCATTTAGAGAATCTTACTAATGGTTTGGTGGGGAAAACAGGAGAAAAATTCCTTCCCAGTGTCTATTAACGGGCTCGGGGATGGTACATTTCAGCGTGGATACGGCCAATTTCCCAGTTCCTTCCAGGTGCTTTCCTTCACCAACCTTCACCACACAGGGTCACCCTACAAGCCAGCCTCCTCTGCCATGAGAGCCCTCAATACAAACAACTAGCACTCTTTACTAGTGAGTCACTTCATACTCCTTTTTTTTTTATGTATGAAAAAGACCTTTACATACAAGAGCAATTGAATACTGAGAAAACATCCCAACCCAGTTCAAATCAAGTACCCAAGTCCGATAAATAGCCCATTTGTCCGATACCAATCTATAAAGTCCTCTTCAGACTCACGAAACATGTGCAATGACACCCAATGCAGGAAGAGCCCAGGCCAGTGACTGGATAGTTTTGTGGATCCAGTGATGGTGGAAGCATCTCAGTACTGACATGGGTCTCCACGTGGCTCTTCCAGGTCCAGGGCTCTCACTGCTATCAGCATAAATCCATGTGTCTTGTCAG
>NW_022107325.1:0-2289 GCF_000313985.2 Echinops telfairi
AAAAAAAGAGAAAGATTTAAAGCCTCGGAAACCCTATGGAACGGTTCTAGTCTGTTCGATAGCATCACTCTGAGCTGGAATCTGAAAGGTGGCAGTGGATTTGGCTTCGTCTGGGTAAGCTCTGAACCATTAATTGTGTGTAACGTTCGCCGGGAAAGCGTGTTCATGCTTACCTGGACAGCACACATTCTCGGACAGGCCTTTGGAGACAAGGGGAAGCACAAACAAAGCGTGTACGACTCCACAGACCTTTGTAGACAAGAGGAAGCACAAACAAAGCGGGTACGACTCCACAGAAAGTATTCCGGGATGAACTGTGTTCCTTAGGTCTCCTGGTACGTCTGGATTGGTCCTGGCTTTAGGGAAAAGCTGATGGAAAGAAAAACAAACGCAAGGACACGAAAAACAACAGGGTTGTAGAAAGGATACTGTTTTAGAGAGATGGCAGCAGTTTTAGAGTTTTGTTTTTGACTTAATCGTGCCTACAATTTTGCAGCAGAAAATATCCTGTTGACTTTGGTTGTACAATGTTGGGAAAAAGTCAGTATTTACCAGGGTAAGACTCAAAGAATTGCTCACCACATGGTGTGATTGCTGATGTTGTTGATGCCCGCAAGTTTGTTCTGACTCTTGGGAACCAACCGAAGGAAACACTACCGGCCGGCCGTGTGCCATTCTCGTAACCGTTATGTTTCAGCCCCTTCCCGTAACCACTGTGTCAATGTAGTTCAGCGGAGATCTTCCTCTTCTTTGATTGCCCTCTCCTCTATCAAGCATGCTGTCCTTCTCCAAGACTGGTCCCTCCTGATAAGACGGCAAAGCACACGAGATGAAGTCTTGCCATCTTCCTTTCTAAAAAGCAGTCGGTCTGCCTATAGTTCTTCTGAGATCGATTTGCTTGTTACTTCTGGAGACCCTGGTCATGTCAAGATTCTTTGCCGACATTCATAATCCAAAGGCATCGATTCTTCTTCTTGGCTTCCTTATTCATTGTCCAGCTTCGCATGTGTCTGGAGTGACTGAAACTAGCACGGGTCAGGTGCTCCTTAGTCCTCAAGGGGACAGCTCTGCTCTTTAACACTTTGAAGAGGTCTTTTGCAGCAGATGTGCCCCATGAAATGCATCCTTTGATGTTTTTTTTAACTGCTGCTTTCATTAGTATTGATTATGGGCCCAAGCAAGATGGGCTCGCCCAGGGCAACCTTCTCTCTCTCTTTCGTCATGCTGTTCATTCCTAGAAATCTCTCTCAAAACTCCCATTGCCGGCGAGTCGATCCTATTGGGCAGAGTAGAACGGCCCTGTGAGTGTCTGAGACCGTGACTCTACAGGAGCGTAGGCAGTCCCGTCGTTCTCCCGGGGAGCGACTGGTAGCTGGGCCCTGCTGACCTTGCAGCTAGCAGTCCGATGCGGAACCAGAAACAAACAAATAAACGTATAGCTATTGTTTCTTGCCCTATCTTCCATCTAGCTCTGCACACATCTTTTGTCAGCATTCCTGTGTCTCTCACCCTTCCCTCTCCACCTGAATGTCGGCAATGTTGAAAAGGCAGTTGTGGCTTTCTTGAGGGACTCAAATTGTGTTTCTTTGCAATGTGACTTGAGTCTGGGGAACAAAAGGAAGCCTGAAGGGGTAAGATATTGGCTGTAAAATGGCTATAAGTTGTTCCCCAATGAGATTCTAGTCGGACGGCTTTGGGTGCCTTTGAAGAGCAAGCAGGTGTTCTGTGGTGATGGGAAAAATCCGCAGCATTTCCCTTGCCTTTGTTCTCACCGATGTTGTTTCCAGCTTTCTTTATAATAAGCCCTTGGGGTGGTACTCTGTCCTTTGGGAAAATGATGATGCCTCTGGGGGCCCCTGAAACACCATAACCTGAGCAGACTTCTCTGCCCTGAGCTGGCTGACTTCGAAGACCCCCTGGGAGGCCACTCTTTGGACGGCACCTTTTATTGAAGTCACTCCAGTGAGACTAAGACGCGGCATCACCGAGAGAATTGTCTGCAGCCACCCCTTGATCACAGAGACACGTTTTACATGATTGCTTGGAATAAAGCTATGTATGTTACGAACTGGGGGCCCTAGAAGCAAAGCCTCTCTTCATATTTGATGTAGCAGCACATCTGGTCTGATAGGGAAGGGGCCCTTTCTTCCCCTTACTGTTTCTTCCACTGAGAAACTTTGAATTCAGTGTGAAAACTCAGCCTTGAAGGGGCAACCGGTGTGTCCAAAATCTCAAATAAAGGGCTGGAATCCAAATCAGTTGCTATCTAGTTGATTTCCACTCATGGCG
>NW_022107326.1:0-2282 GCF_000313985.2 Echinops telfairi
TCAGGCACACCTTAGTCCTCAAAGTAACACCCTTGTTCTTCAAAACTCTAAAAATATCTTGTGCACCAGATTTACCTGATAAAATCTTTTGATCCCTGACCGCTGCTTCCATGAGCATTGATTGTGGATCCAGGTATGACAACTCATTGAAAACTTCAACTTTTCCTCCATTTATCATGATGTTACCTATTGGTGTAGTTTTCAACATTTTGTTCTTCCTTACATTGAGTTGTAATCCATACTGAAGGCTATAAACTTGATCTTCATCAGCAAGTGCTTCAATTCCTTTCACTTTCAGATAGCAAGATTGTGTCATCTGCACACAGCAGGTTGTGTATAATCCTTCCTCCAACCCTGATGCCACAGTCTTCTTCATCTCATCCAGCTTCTCTGATGGTTTGCTCCGCATACAGATTGAACAAGTATGGTGAAAGGCTACAACCCTAAGGCACACCTTTCTGATTTTGAACCATGCAGTATTCTCTTGTTCTATTCACACAACTCCCTCTTCATTCGTGTGTAAGTACCGAATGAGCACAATAAAATATTTTGGAATTCCCATTCTTCACAGTTTATTGTGGTCCACACAGTCTTTTCATAGTCAAACATAAGTAAACATCTTTCTGGGATTCTCTGCTTTGAGCCAAGATCCATCTGACATCAGCAATGCTCTCCCTTGTTCCACATCCTCCTCTGAATACAGCCTGAACCTCTAGCAGCTCCCTGTCAATGTACTGCTGCAACCATTGTTGGATGATCTTAAGCAAAATTTTACTTGCATATGATATCAATGATATTCTATAGTTTAAGCATTCTGTTGGCTCACTTTTCTTTGGAATGGACACAAATATGGATTTTTTTTTCCAGTCAGTCGGTCAAGTAGCTGTCTTCCAAAATTTCCTGGCATAAACTAGTGAGTGCTTCCAGTGCTTCTTCAACTTTCTGAAACGTTGCCATGGGGAGTCCATCAATTCCTGAAGCCTTGTTTTTGGCCAATACATTCAATGCACTTTGAACTTCTTCCTTCTGTACCATTTTTCTTGCTCATATGCTACCCCCTGAAATGGTGGGATGCTGACTAGTTCATTGGGGATGCGGTGATTCTGTGCATTCTTTCCATCTTCTCTTGATACTTTCTGCATCATTCAATATTTTGCCTACAGAATATTTCAAAATGTCAACTTGAGGCATGAATTTTTTCTGGAGTTCTTTCCGTTTCAGATGTGCTGAATGTGTGCTTCCCTTTTGGTTTTATAATTCTAAGACCTTGCACATTTTGTTATAATATTTGGCTTTATCTTCTTGAGCTGCCCTTTAAAGTTTTCTGTGAGTAAATTTTACATGAATTGGGTAGGGGTTGACATGAGGGGCTCCTATGAGTTAGTTAGTGGTTTCAACAGTTCAAACCACTCGATCACCCTCCAGTAATCGGCCCTACTCCTCTCCCTTGATTGCTTTTCTTCCATTTGTGGACCTTCTTCCTCCCTTTCCCACAAATGAACACCTTTCACCCTTTTAGTCCATTGCTTGATTTTCTTTCCCTTGCCTTTCCCAACTTGGTGACCTCTATAGTTTGTTCACTTTTGTACGCATAGCTATATCTTTGTTTTTAACATGATAGTAGTGGTCTCATATAACATTTGCCTGTTTTTAAAATTGAATTTGTTTGTTACTAAAAGCCCCAAATCCATTTCAATTTTACTTTTCTTCTCCTTTTTTGAAGCTACTCACACCACTATTTAGACTTGAGGGATAAGGAATCTGGAGGGATTTTTTTGTTTTATTTTTAAAGAAATATAAATATATATTTTATATATTAACACAGCCCATCTCAAGAAATGAAATCAACAACAATATCCTGTTAACCCCCCCCATTTGTTAATACACCGAAACACCCCCCCACACACACACACACACATCCACACATCCCTCCCTGGGCTCTACATAGTCTTCAAAGTCTTATCTATTGTTGTCTTTATAACAACGGAGGTAATAAATATTTTAATAACATTTTTCCTTTTGTGATTGACTAATTTCACTTAGCCTAATGTTCTTCAGGTCCATCCATTCTATGATACGCTTCGAGGTTTTGTCACTAAAAATAGTTTAATTGACATATACTTTACATATCATACAATTTAATCATTCGATCATGTTAAAGACAGTTGTGCAATCAGCACCACAATCAATTTCAGAACATTTTATTCTTGAACTCTTTGTTATCTTTTTGTTACCTATTTCCCCCCAAGTCTCCCCTGCCATTCCTCTAATTCACATACTGT
>NW_022107327.1:0-2280 GCF_000313985.2 Echinops telfairi
GGCCTCATTTATTTTGCCAGGATTTCAGAAACCCCAACAGTCCATCAAGACTTTAATGCAGCTAGCCGTGGGAGGGGGAACGCCTCTCGCCTCGACTGTGCTTTCCCAGGTAGCATCTGAGCTCCTGCACCGCACGAAGGCTCAGCAACCTCAGCGAGTTGGTAGTTGTGCACTCGCAGTCCGCTTGCGAGGACGATAAGAACAAATACAAGAAATGTAGCAAACTCAGGGCCTGGCAGGCAGCCAGCATCTTTGTCCGTTGGCCTTGCCGGATGTAGGCACACGACGTGATGCAACGCACAGAGACTGGGGTCGACAGTCTAGCACCCCCACTCTCCTGGGTTTTCAACAGCCATCCCGGAGCCTCCCTCAGGCCCCCTCACTCTTGTGAGGCAAGGTCTCTGGGAGAGTGGAGGATAGCCCGGCTGGAAACAGATTTCCTGGGTGTCAGATTCACAGCGCCTCGAGCATGCGCAGTCGGGGCCGGAAGTGAGGTCTGCTCTGACCCCAGGAAACGCCTCCTCTCCATGCCCTTTGGGACGAGAGTTCCCGCGCAAACTCCATTTTGTGCCCGCCAGCGCCATGGCCGCGTGGTTCGGAGACGGCTCCGGCTTTCCTCCAGAGCCCCCCTCGACCCCAGACTCCCACCTGCAGACTTCAGACCGAGAAATCTCCCGTGAGCACAGTGGTGACAAGTCCCTGGCTGCAGGCTGCTCCTTGGGTGAGTTGGTCAACGAAGTAGGGGCTCTGGACCCTCCCCCACCTCCCTCGCCCCAGATACAGTGGAACCCCTCTAGATGGGGCTAGCCAGAGCCCAGGTGACTTTCAGTGTCCTCGGGATGGGGACCGAGGGGGGCCGGGGTGTCCTAAGACCCTCCATTGTAGTTCCGTATGGAACCCCCCCCACACACACGCACGCCCCTTCCTCTGGTTCGGTCGTGGCTCCTGTGCAACCTTCCTCCTGCTGAAGGCTAGTAGCCTGGGTCAAGTGGTTCAGAATTTGGTGAGGGTCCCCTAGGGTGGAGGCGTTGGAAACGAACGTTATTGGGGGGGGGTTCATACTAGAGTTGGGGGAGGGCGCGGGAACCCATCGTTACTCTGGAACCGTCACACTAGCCTTGGAAAGACAGACGGAATTCCCCCAGTAAACGTTTCTGCAGCCCTGGTGCCTCCGTGGTTGGGTGCTGGGCAGCGATCCGCAAAGTCGGCCATGTGAAACCAGCAACCGCTCCGCGGGAGGGAATCGGGGCGTTCTACTCCCGTCCAGAGTCACGGCCTGGAAACCCACAGGGGCACCTCTGCCCCGTCCTCTGGCGTCGCTGTGAGTCCGCATCGACGCCGTGGCAGTGAGCATAACAGTTCTAGAGGCTGGTTTCGTGGCCCAGCATCTAATTTATTTGGGAGCATTCCACGTGTTCTTGTTACGTGCTGTGTTCGTTCACTGCCAGTGAAGCAAATATCATTACGCACCTTAAGTCTTCTCTGTCTAACTGACTTTGGCTTTGCCTGTTTTATTTGCCACTCAATTAAAATGGTCGACTGTGGTGGTGACATAACATTTCCTCCATTTTTTTGGTCAGTTTTTTCCATGTATACACATTTTAGCTTCTATGGTGAAGAATTGCTTTATTATTCCTGGTGAATTGAATCTTTTATCATTGGAAAATCTCCCCTTTTTCTAGTACTGATTTTATCTTAAGTGTACTTTTTCCTTATTAATGTTATATTAAATATAATAATTGTGACTTCATATACTTAGAACCCCCCCCCCTCACTAAGTGAGGTTAGACTAAGGTACTTAATTCAGTCTCTAGGAAATGCTAAAAAAATTCTCCAATACAGCCAGGTTGGATGTGGATGTCAACTTAGAGGGGCCAGATACCTCCGAGAATCTTTTCCTGTTTACCTGACTGCTAGTGATTAAAAGCTGGGCCCTGCTACCTAGTTAGTCGATAAACACAGCCTGAGACGTAAAGATCCTTATTACTCTGTTGGTGTGCTCATGGTAAACAGTTATTTCCTGTGTTTACCCTGAAACCTGAGTCAATATAAAACATTTCCCTTCTGCCCCAAAGGGAAAAAAACAACGATCTCCACACTCCCCCCACAAAGCTATGTATCTAATTTTTTTTTTTTTTTACAAAACCACCTTCTCTCCTTCAAAGTACTTCCCATTACATTTAATACATTTGTTAAATTAGCGATTCCATTGTAGGAAAACATTTTTCAAACCCTTCTGTTTGGATGGCTGATAGCACCACCCTGTTTTGTTTTGTTTTT
>NW_022107328.1:0-2277 GCF_000313985.2 Echinops telfairi
TTGGGGAAAATGGAGACTAATAATACTGAGTACAAAAATGAAGACAATGTTCTAAAACTGATTGTAGCGATGATTGTACAATCCTCTTTGACATGATTGAACCGCTGAATTGTATGATAGGTGAACTATACTCCAAGCAAAAATGTTTTTAAAATAAGTAAAATAAAACCATGAAGAATCCGAGTGGTGCAAACATCTAAGTGCTGGACTACTAGCCAAAATGTTGGTAGCTTGAATCCATTCAGAGTTGGCTTTGTGAGGTGGGGCAAGGGGGAGGGACAGGAGGATCCTGGTGATCTGCTTCTGGAAAGCCAGTCATTGCAAATCCCGTGGAGCACAGTTCTACCCTCACACACTTCGGATCACCATGAGTCAGACTCAACTCAGTGGCAACTGGTTTGGGTTTTGTTTCGTCTGTTTGTTTGCTTTTTAAAAACAATGAGGCTAGTTGATTTCACTCAAAACCAAAACTCATTGCCAGAGTCAATTCTTGTAATGCCCTATAGCAGTGGTTCTCAACTTTCCTACTGCCCTGAACCTTTAATACAGTTCCTCATGTTACAGTGACACCAAACCATAAAATTATTTTCATGGCTACTTCATAACTAATGTTGCTACTGTGACGAATCATCACTTAACTATCTGATATGCAGAATGTATTTTCATTGTTACAAATTGAAAATAATTAAAGCATAGTGATTAAGCACAAAAACAGTATGTAATTATATATTGTGAAATATTTATTTCTAATGGCAAATAAATGAAATTTTGTCATGAAGTATGGGTAACAGTCTTCACACCGGGTACTCATATGTGGGCGTATCTGCATGTGGGCGGACTGACCCCTGTGAAAGGGTTGTTCGAGCTCCAAAGGGGTCGAAACCCACAGGTTGAGAACCGCTGTTCTATAGGATTTCACAGACTATAAATCTTTAGAGAAGTTCTTCCAGTGAAGATGGAAACCTAAACAGACACACTACACAATCCCTCTTCAACAAAGACATGAGAAAACAGATACAGAGGGAAAACTTGGTGCCCTAAATCTCTGAAGGGAGGGGAAAAAATCTAAGTGACCTGAACACCAACAGCATGGGAGGCTGTCATGGGGGACTGAACCACCCATTTCCCCAAGGTTCACTGGTACACGAAGGGGTCTGAGGCCCACATTCATGTGCTCAACACCAACTGCAAAACCCTACGTGTTAGACTGGATTGTCTAGAGAAACAAATCTAGGGACATTCATACATATGTAAGAGAGAGAGTTTTATATCAAAGAGCAATTATATATTGAGAAAACATCCCAGCCCAGTCCAGATCAAGTCCATAAGTCCAATATTGACCCATATGTCTCATAGTAGTCTATAAATTCCTCTTCTGGCTCACATTGCCACTCACAATGATGCTTAATGCAGGAAGATCACAGGTCGGTGGGTGAAAAGTCTTGTGGATCCAGTGGGAGTGAAATCATCACAGGGCTGTCTCCACAGGCCTCTGCCGCATGATTCGCTCAGGTCTCAGTGTAGCTCCACATGACTTGTCCACAGGAAGACAAAGACAGAGAGTGTGTGTGGCACACCTCCAGGGAAGATGAGAGGACATTCCCAAAATCCTCATGAGAAGGCCATTCCCCCAAGGAGGCATCAGACTCCACCCCTTCACATTTAATATCCTCAAGCTGACATGAGATTATGTAACTACCACACACTATTCTGTGTGAGTGGAGCTGGCGGAGGCTACCAGCGCCCTGGGCCTGGCTGAGCCAACTTAGGGATATTTTCCTAAACCTGCAGAGTAGTGGAGCACAGACACTCACCAGTTCAAAGGCCATAGAACTGATGATGTTGGCTTGAGTCTGTTTTTAAACGAACAGAGCAGCTCTATGGAGGAAGAGATCACACATTCATGAGTTCCACAGTGGCAGGTGCAACAAATACCTCATGCAGGAAGCTGTCAGAACTCTGGGGCTACTGATGATGGCTTGCATTTTGTGGGGGGTTGAGTGTGTTATACCCCTCTTTTTCCTCCCCCTTCTATTTTTGTGTTTCTTTTATCATTTGTTTGTTTGTTGAGGGAGGTAGTTTTGTTTTTTGCTTTGATAAACCATCAGAGGATACAGAAGGAGTGGAATCAACCTTCACTCTCCATGATCTCCTAGATGCAGAAAAGTCACCACTTCTTACTCTCATACACCCAAGGGTGCAAGCCTATGGTGCAAGACCTTCATAAGCACATATTGGTGACTGAAAAAGAGAAAGAAGTTGCTGGCTGTGGCCTGG
>NW_022107329.1:0-2272 GCF_000313985.2 Echinops telfairi
TGAGTTGCTGGCCGAGGACAAAGGTAATACAAAATGGGTAGTAGAAGAAGGCTAGTTCTACTTATTAGTTATCACCACGTGATCAATTGCAAAAGTGAGGTTTGTGATCATAAGTTTCTCTTCTTTTTATGTGCTTATTGAATATCTTTCCTTTGTTCATATACGATGTACCACATACAATTAGATTCTGTGTGTTTTCATTTATATGTATGAAAGATGTATGTTGTTAAGTGTAAGTGTGATTTCATTAAAGTCTGAAAATTATATATGGCTAAAGAATTGTGTACAGGTGCCAAGTTGACAAGGGCTGTGATAAGTAGGTTTATTGTGCCCACCTGGCCAACAGGAACATATGGATTAATCAGATCACAGTTTGATTGGCAAAGATATAAACGGCTGATCAAGGCCCACCTTCTCTCTCTTGCTTACTGGTGATCAACCAGCATGAGGCTGGTTTAGCAAGTTGGCTGCCTTAACTTGTGAGCAACACTACTGTGGGACAAGCCAACCTGTGGATCATGTTGCTACAGCTTGAGGTTCCTTTGAGACCTGCTTTACCATGTTGCTGGTGTGTGCTTCGCCTGAGCTTGAGGTTGGTGGATCCTGTTACTTTGCATTGCTTTAGTTCAATATGCCATCTGGGCCTACTTCACTAAGATCCTGAGCTGCTGACTGTTGGTGACCTGCCCTACTGTTTGCAGTCTGTGGGTGGACTCTGCCTGAATTGCCCGAGGGAAGACTCAGCTGTCTGCTTCCTTGACCAACAGAACTCGAGAGTTGAAGGACTTCCAGTATATTAACTATTCCATGGAAGTGAGTTGAACTGAGCCTGCTGTACTGCTATGTGGACTAATTAGCTGTTACATTCCTTTGTGATATATATATATATCACAAAACCAGGATACTTATGAATATATATATATATAAAATCATAAGTGTCCTGCATTTGTTGCTCTAGAGATCCCTGCCTAACGCAATAGTGTTGGGTGAAATGAAGAAACAGGATGTATACTATGATGCTAATTATATTCATTAAAAATCCATGCAGATTAAAAGGATACAGAACTTCAAAAGATACATGCATATGTGTATAAAAGACCTTCATTGAATATGCAAGAATGTGTGCCTATAGCACAGGATGGGAAAATAGAAATTATTGTAAATGATAATCAACCATCCAATCAATGAGAGAGTAATCTTCATTGAACTGAAGAGCGTGTTCAACTCATCCTTCTTCACCTAAGAACCAAAAAAATTAATGAATAAATTACTTAATTAAAATCAGAATTACAAAGAAAATGTTCTAAAACTAAAAAAAAAAGTGCTGACCGATGAAACATAATAAAAAATAAATAAAATCAGATTACTTGGATTAGATTCTTGCCTTCACCGCTTATGAGCTTGGTTGTACCACTTGGAATCTGTTCCCACAGATGTCTAACTTGGATACTTACCTATGTCAGAGATTCACTGGGAAGGTTAAATTCAATTCATGTGAAGCACTTGGTATAGTATCTAGTATAGGGAACTCTAAGATTATTATTAATACTAATCTAGAGTGATTCATAAAAACCTAAAGCAGTTTGATAGCGAAGTAGTTTTTGTCTGGAGGAAGTGGAAGGATCAGCAAGCTCTACTAATGCTCCCCTGCTACCAATAGTGAGAACCTGACCTGCTCTGTCTTCCTTGGTGTTTGTCACCATGGGATTCCTAGCTATACAGAAGGAGGGAAGGAAATCACTCAGAGGGCACTAGGACTGGCTGATGAAAAGCCAATGGCAATTGAGAAACAAACTGGACACAGCCAATATGGTGAGTGCTAGGTATTCAGGAAGTAGGGCTCCCAGGACTGCTATCACTGTGTGCTTTGCTCCACTATATTCTGTTCACAGATCATGTATAGGGGCTTAAGAAGGAATAACCTTCATCATGTGGTAATAGTAGAGAGAGAGTTATATTGGAGTTGTTTCAGTGACATGATGCTCAGCATCACATCTGGACAGCACAGAAGCCCAACAAGACACAAAAACAGTATGTGTTTTACTAAATGCTAACTCGCTCATGTTTCAGATCTCCCCCACAGATCCCTGAATATTACACCCACCCATACTTACCCCAGAAACCAGGCAGGGCCTCACCTAGAAAGTATTGTTTGCTTTCCTTGTGTTTATAAAGTTAGCCAAAAAGAGAACCCTACTGATTAAATAATGTATTTATTAGATAAAATGTGTTGATAAACAGTCAACGCCATTCTTCTATTTACCCATGATTC
>NW_022107330.1:0-2239 GCF_000313985.2 Echinops telfairi
ATATATATATATATATGGCAACTTTATTACTAAATTCATTGATTCCCATGAGAGATTATATGTACATAGGTATCATACTTTCTCCTTCTATATAATATTATTTATAATTTTTCTTAGAAAATCAATGGATTAATATTGCATTCTAAATATGTAGGTAACCTAAAAAGTATTGTTATGAAATCATAGAAACCTTTATTAAACAAAAGTGTCAAAATGTGAAGGTATGATTTCTCAGCATATTCACGATGTAAGTACATATAGTCTTGAAGGTGATGTTTTCACCTCTTTAACTCTTCCTGGAATAATTCTGCCCTCTTTGATTTTTACCAATTTAACTTTGGCAATGTGGGAGTCCTTGAGGGATTCAAACTTTGTTCCCTTTAAATATCTTTTGAATTTGGGAAAGAAAAAGAAGCCTGAAAGGTTGAGAGGAGGGATGTAGGATCAATGGGGTAAGGTTCCCAATAAAATCTCTCTCATAGAGCATTCCTTGCTCCACTCGAAGAATGAGCAATAACTGGTGTGATAGAAAGTGTCCCTAAACACAACTTTCTTGGTCCCTTTTCTCAACAGTGCCAATTTCAAGATTCTTAGTGTTTATTCCTAATTAGCCCTAGGGTCAACTACAAGAAAATCTATCAATATTACCCCTTTGAAATTAAAAAATAAAATCACCATAACATTCTGAGCTGAACTCTTCCCTGAATTCATCTTTAAGGTCTTCCAAGCCTTCCCTAAAATGCTCAGCCCATTTAAAAAAGCACCCCATAACGATTAGCATCCCAGGAACCATGCAAAGCTTCAATAAATTGGGAAGATGCCCACTTGAGTTATATGAAAATTTTTGTAATAGCCAAGACCTCAAAAGTATTATTATTTTTTCAGAAAAGAACATTTATTTTTTGGAAGGCATCATAATGAGACTATGACATGCATATTACTGTAAATATACAGCCACCTACCCATTGTAGAGACGTGTTTAAACACTTCTTTTGGCATAAGTCCAAGTGTGTATCAACTGAAATCCTAGTAGCAAAACTTTTTTTTAATTTACCTGTGTGTGTGTGTGTGTGTGTGATTAGATAGGCTAACCAAAGTCCATCGACATCATCTTCTGACAACTATAAGATGAAATGAACTGCCTTGTTGTGATGGAGGGAGTTTAAGCATTGCTTCCATCATGTTGAATTGTGATTTGTCAGTACCTAACTCTAGGGTGACTAAGACTTGGAATTGACTGCAAAACAGTGGTATTGGCATTGGGTATAACTTATTAATAACCCTTCTTACTGAAAATTCCACGTTTGAATGTCTAACTCTGAAGAATGTTTCCACATGTGCACAAAGAAGCATATACAGAGGTGTTCTTTGTAGAATTATTGCTGACAAAAAGCAGAAAGAAGCGGGGAAATGGGAGCAATAAAAACATCTTTGTGTAGAGAAGTAATACCATGACATATAATATATGAAGGACATATTTTACTTTAATTCTGAAAGTCAGCAGCTGGATGCTGACAGCTAGGATTTGACAGGTCGGGTGGGTATCCTCACTGAACATAAATAAAGCACCTTCACCGAATTTGAATAATACTCAAGCAAGCCACTTTGCAATCATGATGACATAAGAGTAGAGACAGTTATGTAAACGCCTATGAAATTAGACATAACCAAGAACTATACAGCCACAAAACAAATAAACACTGTTTTATTCTCTTTTTCTTTGTGAATCTCCTTTTGAAGGTATAGACTTCATATTTTTAGAGAAACTTTAGGTTCACAGAGAAATGGAGCAGAAAGGAGAGTCTCTAAACACCACCCTCTTCGGCTACACTCAATTTCCTGTCTTATTACTTTACGCTTGTTGGTGTGTTTATTTAACTTGGTGAATCAATACTGAGATCCTTATTAACTAAAGTTTATAGCTTGAGTGAGGGTTACTTTTTGTTCGTAATGTTCTATGCATGATGACAGATGTATAATGTCATGGATCCACAATCAGAGAATCATACAGAATAGTTTAGCTGTCCTAAAAAGACAATCTCTCTGCTCAGGTTTTCCATACTGCCCCTCTGTCCCTGAAGAGCAAACAAATGGAGATCATTTTATCATCTCGATAGCATTGCTTTTTCCTGGATGTCATATAGTTAGAAGTGGAATTATGCAGCATATCATGATTTCAGACTGACTTTTTTAGTTATCAATATGCTTTTCACTTTTATATGTATATGCGTACACATAT
>NW_022107331.1:0-2268 GCF_000313985.2 Echinops telfairi
CTCATGACAAGTCTACCCCACATCTACCACTCTTCCTACACTCTTTCTCCAGGGAAATAGTAACAGTGCTACTTCTGACACTCAGTCTCCTTTCACTGTGAGCCCCTGGGTGTCTTACATGCTACATAAAAGATTCGGAAACTAGAGGAGAGGAAAACACATGAGCTGAAAGTTACTTATGTGGCTGGGTATGCAGGGAAATAGTAATTAAAAGCACAGGCTTTGGTGCCACCAAAGATTAAGGTTTGGATTTCAGCTCCATCAGTGATTAGCTATGCGACCTTCAGAGAACTATTTAAACTTCCTAAACCTCAGTTTATTCACCTATAGGTACAATAATATCTACCCCACAGTGCCTAACAAAGAGGGATAATCATAAATGACAGGTACATACAAGGAGGCTTCAAAAAATTTATGGGAAGGGGGGTTGGAGCAGAGACCCAAAGCCCATCTGTAGACAATGGAACAATCCCCCCACAGAGGGGCCATAGGGAAAGGATGAGTCAACCAGGGTGCAGTAAAGCATTGATGAAACACAATATTCCTCTGGTTCCTTGAGGCTTCCTCACCCCCCACTATCATGACCCCAGTGCTGCTTCTCAATTCAGACTAGACCGGGGCATGTACACAGGCATAGATAAGAGGTGGGGGCTGACGACACACAGAATCCAGGAACAGGAGTGGGAATAGCGATACCAGAAGCGGGGGAGTGGAAGGGAGAAAGGGGAAACCGATAGCAATGATCGACACATAACCATACACCCCTCTCCAGGGGGAAGAGCAACAGAAAACATGGGGGGAGACAGCAGTTGGTGTGAGAAATGAAAATAATTTATAATTGATCAAGGTTTTTTTTGGGGGGGGGCGAGGAGCTGATACCAAGGGCTCAATAGAAAGTAAATGTCTAGAAAAGAATGAAAGCAATACATGTACAAACACGCCTGATGTAATCCATGTATGGATTGTAACAAGAGTTGTAAGCGTAGCCAATATAATGATCTTATTATAACCTGTCCAAAGTGCCATATACACTCATGTATAAGCCGAGTTTTTCAGCACATTTTTAATGCAGCTTTTGTGGTAAGATTAGGTGCCTCGGCTGCTGTTCGGGTGGGCTTACACTCGAGTATATATTGTACGTGAGATAAAGCCTCACTCCTCTTGCTAGAAAGGGGCCTTCTCCTGACCTCCCGAGGGAGATTCGTTTGTTCTTCTGGCCACAGAGTTTCGAGTCTCTTCTGACATCCATTCTGGTCTTTTCTTTCTTTCCTGTCTTTTATTTTATTTTTGACATAAACACATTCATTTATTAATCTATGGCATGACCCTAATAAAATCAACACTTTGAAATAGTTGCATGTAAAATGTGTGTGACAGAAGTAGTGGGATCTCACAAAATAATAATAATTTATAAATTATCAAGGTTCATGAGGGAGGGGGAGCAGGGAGCGAGGGGTAAATGAGGACCTGATACCAAGGGCTCAAGTATAAAGAAAATATTTTGAGAACGATGATGGCAACAAACGTACAAATGTGCTTGACACAGTGGATGTATATATGGATTGTGATAAGAGTTGTATGAGCCCCCAATAAAATGATTTAACAGAAAGAAAAAAAAAAGAAGTAGTGGGATCTAATAATTTTTTTTAAGTACGAAGATCTGCTCATTGAACTGAGCTTGTTCATTCTCACAGCTAATTCTTGTCCAAATGATGACAGAATTTTTATTCTACTTTTTTCATAGGTCTGCGTACAGGTGACAATGTTCACAGCACACTCCACCACTAGTTTTCCATCTTCCAGTATTGTTACTGTGCTCCTCTGCCCATCCCACCCCTGGTGTTGGACACAGGACCATGTGTGAAGCTGCAGACAGTCTGAGCTTTGCTGCCGTCAGCTGTGGTTTCCTCAGACCTTTCTCCCAGTTACAAGAAAACTGTGGTTTTCGACGTGCTCTCGGTTTTCACGGTGAGGGCTTTGCAGTCACTGGAGATGACACAGTCAGCCTTTGCCATTGCACCCATTTGTCGAAGAGCCAGTCCCACTCCTAATTCCTTCATGTATTCATTAAAACCTTTGCTGTCTGCTGGGCGCCATCTTCCCACTGCTGAATGGTGGCCACGGTGGGCAAGGAGGAGTGGGCAAGGAGGAGTGGGCAAGGAGGAGTGGGCGAGCAGAGAAGGCAAAGGAGAGTCTGGCGGGCGAGCGTAGCACGTCTCTCCTGTCTTAAATGACGTTTTGGCTTCTTCATGTTTGATGTCATCCCAC
>NW_022107332.1:0-2266 GCF_000313985.2 Echinops telfairi
GGACAGAGTAGAACTGCTCCCGGGGGTTTCCAAGACCGGAAATCTTACGGGAGCAGGCAGCCTCATCTTTCTCCCGCAGAGTGAAATGGCAAGACAATCTACAAGTTCGATGCCTTCTCAAGGCTTAAGCCTTTGGTGACAGTGGTAGGAAGATGACAGCCAGGGCAGGGGCCTCTACTCTGTCCCCTGGTGTCACTATGAGCCAGAATTGAGGGCAACAGGTTTTGTTTGGTTTGACCCCCATTCTCGGGGGGGCTCCAGTTCCTCCGGCAGCTCTGCCAGGGGCCACCAAGCCCACTCTGTCTCACGGTGCCCGGGTGTGCATAGAACTGCTGCACACGGTTTTCATAGCTGTGACCTTTGGGGAGCAAATCAACACATCTTCCTTCCAAGGCACCTCTGGGCAGGGCTGAACCACCGTTCTGTGGTTCGTAGCCAATTGGCTCCTGACAGCCCCACATGCATCTCTACCTAAGTGCCCGAGTCTGCAACCACATAAGCACAGTTCTGAGACCCCAGAATTGCTTTAGAGGAGTTCTAGGAAAACGATAATCATGCTTTTACTTAGAATGGAGCATGCTATGCTTTTCCATAGTGCCTCTTACACATTCCTGGACGTTGCACAAGGCAGACATTCTTCCCAGTTTACCAATAAGGCACAGAGCACACAGGTGGCCCACCCAAGGCCACGTAACTAAATAATGATGATGATGATTTAATGAGAGCTGACGATTTCTCCCACGAGATGGGTTCGATCATTAATCTCTGTCACACAGAGGAGGAAACTGAGGCTCAGAGACATGAAATAATTTGCCTAAAATCCTTCAGCCAATAAGAGACAGAGCTGGGATGACATCTGGGTCCGCCTGCAAGACCAGTTCTCAGCCCTCTTAGCAGACTTCGTCAGATAAGAAGCACGGTGACCACACCTGATCATGCCCAATTAACCCCTCTGGAACGACTAGGACAGCAGGCAGGCAGGGCCCCACACATGGCATTGCTTCTTATCACACTATGAATCGGTGTATTTCCATCCCCTTCCCTCTCACTATGATAAGCTTGAGGCTGCCCGCCGCCACACTGATGCTGAAACAAAGGCTCCAGGAAACCACTGTCCGGAATTCAGCCGGAAAAGGTTCGTCGGCCTGCGTGTAGAGCACGAGTCCAGGTGGGCTGTGGATGGAATGGGGGCGGGGATAAAGAAATGACTGGAAAGAGTAGAATGGGGAAAGGGACCCTGCCTTTCTGAGCCCACGGGAGCCTCGTGGTCAGGAGTGGGGGCTTTGGCAGCTCATGGGAGGCTGGGAAAGAAAGACCTCAACCTGGACCAAAGTGGAAGTGACATCTCCTGAGGGGTATCTCCTTGTGTTTGGGGAGTATGGGTCACACACTCTGAATGGACTTCCCCAGTATTCCTCCATCCAGAATCCCTCCATTTACCCACAGAGCTCAAGCAGCCCAAAAAACCAGCGAATGCTGGAGCCAGGAATATAAATGCATTTCTGGTCTAGTCCCACTGAGAGCATGAAGGAAAACCATAGTTCTCTGCGTACCACCTGTGGTAGTTACATAATTTCATGTCAACTTGAAGTGTACGGGTGGAGTCTAGCCTGTCAATCAGGACACAATCTGATGGTGCCTCCTTGTGGGCGTGACCTCCTCCTAATGATGTCCTGGGAACCTCCCCCTTTCTCTCTCTGCCTTGACCTTCCTGTTGATTCCATGTAGAGGCTAGTGAGAACCCTGGAGGTTCACCCACCACCATTGGATCCAAAAGACTTTTCACCTACCAGCCTGTGATCTTCCTGCACTTTGCATCACTGCATTTGGCTGCATGAGGCTGAAGAAGGACTTATGGACTAGTAGCAGACTTATGGACTTTCTCTGGACTGAGCTGGGATCTTGCTTGATGTATAATTACTTCTTGATATAAAGCCCTCTCTTATACATACGTGAGTGTCACTAGATTTATTTCTCTAGTCAACCTGGCCCAACACACCACCTGTCCTCATCATGTCTGGTCCTAACAAGGGCAAACAAGCTGCCTAATCCCATGGAGGTCAAAAAGAACTGACAAATACCAAGACCTCTCCTTTACTAAGGAGCTCCCAGTGGCACAGTGAGTTATACATTGGGGGGTTGGCGTTAAGCCACAGGTCAGTGGTTCAAACCTACCAATGGTTTTGCAAGAGAAAGAAGAGATTCTCTGTTTCCCTGAAAGATACACAGGCTCAGAAACCCTGGGCAGCCATTCTTCTTTGCCCTC
>NW_022107333.1:0-2262 GCF_000313985.2 Echinops telfairi
GCCTCCACCTTCTGGCCCTTGATGTTCCTGTGAGTGCCTCACCTCCCCAGACCCTTCCCACCTGCCCAGTCTCAGTCCAGCCCCCACCAGCCCCTCCCACTACTTGTCTTCACTAACCCCTCCCTCTTGCCCCCTCATTCCAGCCTCTCTGACCCTCCTCTCCTGCCCAGCCTCAGTCTGGCCCCCCTTGCCTCCACAGGAAGCTCTGCTTTGCGCAGTCCCACAAGCCCCCCTTCCATGGGCGTGTGTGCACGGCACCTCCCGGCTGCCTGCTCAGCTCCAGTCCGGATGGGCCGACCAGAGGCTGCTTCTACGTGCCCAGTGAGAAAGGTACCCGTGAGGAGGAGCACCGTGGCGGGCCTGGGGTCTGGTCCTGGCCCCTCACGGCTGTCACCCTCTCTGCAGTCCCCAGGGCCCGCCTCTCGGCCACCTTCGGCTTCAACCCCTGCGTGAACACAGGCTGCGGGAAGCCCGCCGTGCGGCCGCTCGTGGACACAGGGGCCATGGTCTTTGTGGTCTTTGGCATCGTCGGCCTCAACCACAGCCAGCAGGTGGACAACCACGTCCTTGGAGACCCGGTACAACGCACGGCTTTTACATCTGTCTGCGCGGAGCCTGTCCTGGCTAACTCCTCCCCCCACCAGCCACCCTGTATCTTGTCTCCCTAAGAATTTGGTTCATAGCGGTCATAAAATCGAAGGTGCCAAAGCTGCCAGCTCCACCAGGCAGGAGATGGGCCCGTTGTACATCCTTCTGTCCTTGGAGCCCAGCACAGTGCCTGGCCAAGGCTGATGCTCAGTGGGCATTTGAAGGAGGAAGGGATGAGGCTCAGAGAGAGGAAAGGATTTTCTCCATCTTCAAACTTGAACCCAGGCCTCTCCAGCCTTGGCCCAGGGCTCTGTTCCCCACCCTGGGGGCTGGGACAGGGTAAGGACCTGCTAAGGAGGGCGGGGATGGAGCCCAAGCCTGGGCCCAGGTCAGGGCAGCCCCCCGGAGTCACGTGTCTTGTCTCTGTCAATCCACTGCTTAGGTGTATAGAGCGCCTTTTGGTAACTTCACCAAGAAGCTGACCGCTTGTATGTCTACAGTAGGGCTGCACCAGGCGGCGAGCCCCTCCCGCAAGTGGATGGTGACGGCCCTGGCCTGTGACGCCAAGCGGGGCTGGAAATTTGACTTCAGCTTCTACGTGGCTGCCAAGGAGCAACGGCATAGCTGGTAACAGCCTTGCAGTTAAGCCTGGTCCACCAACCCAGCCCCACCCACACACACAAACGTGCACACACACACATACACGCATACCACAGACACACACACACACAGGGGGGACACCTGGCAGGCCAGTTACTCTGTGTCACATTGCTCCGGGCCTGGCAGCCAGAAACATCGCTTCCCTTTCACAAAGGGGCAAACAGCAGAATGATCCCCAAGTGCCCAGGGCTGAGAAGGAGCTAGGCCCCTAGCCTAAGGTGACCAGATTTAATGTGGGACACCATTGGCAGTGGGGGGTGTCTTGATTAAAAATTTGGTCTATATGGACTAAATTAGACCGGTCCCTAGCTTGTCATGCATTCTTTCTAAAAATCTGGACT
Organism: Echinops telfairi; assembly: GCF_000313985.2. NCBI lineage: Eukaryota > Metazoa > Chordata > Mammalia > Afrosoricida > Tenrecidae > Echinops > Echinops telfairi. The sequence continues at coordinate 1,590 of NW_022107333.1, forward strand.
TTTTTAAAAGGCCAAAACTCGGGACTGTCCATCTGGTCACCTTACCCCAGCCAGAGTCTCCCCTGCAGACCCTGAAGTCCCTCTTGACATCATGAGGACCCAGAAAGGCTGGGGACCCACTGCTGTTGAGACCACAGCCCTTGAAACCCTCAGGAGTCCTCTGGAACACAGCCCCACGAGCCCACGAGCCCACGCGTCTGGGCGGCCGTGGCCTTGGGCCACAGCAGAGGGAGCTCCAGGAGCAGCCCAGGGACTCGGCCTCTCCTTCTAAGCCGTGTGATCTTGCTCAGGTCACTGAACCTCTCTGTTTTTCCTCCTTTAAATGGGGTTAATGATTCCGACCTCCTAGGATTGTTATGAGGATTAAAAACTGGAAGCTGTAGAATTTCTCTCATTAAAAAATAGAACAACAACCGAAAAGGCCATGAGGAATCCACAATGCTTGGGGCAAAACCAGACAGTCTCCATCTGGCCTGCGTGCTGGTTAGCGTTCTTTTTCCGGTTGCTTCTGTTTACTGAGCGTCTATCACATGCCGGCCGTGAGGCTGAGGGCAGGAGACGCAGCATCCTGGAGGCCGCCCCCCCTGAGGTGCCCATTTGACAGAGGAGGAGAGTGAGGCTCAGGGAGGGTGACGGGACAGCTGCGGTGCCTTTGTCCAGGCTGGGCCCAGCG
>NW_022107334.1:0-2261 GCF_000313985.2 Echinops telfairi
AAAACAAAAAAATAATAATTTTATGGTTGGGGGGTCACCACAACATGAGGAACTGTATGAAAGGGTCGCGGCAATAGGAAGGTTGAGAACCACTGTTCTAGACCATCCTAGAAGTGGAGGTGATTGGAGCTGGGATTCTGAAGATGAGAGGTTGAGGCCTGGAGAGGGGACCAGGACCGTCCCAGGGCCAAGGACAGCCAGGCCTGTCTGAGCAAGTGAGTGCAGCTTGGGAGGGTGGGTGGGGGCAGTAGGAGGGGCCTGTGTGTCCTCTGTCCACACTCAGTTCAGCCTGCTGGGCAGTGAGGGGTGTGTCCAGACATTGCTGGGCTACAGGGGAGCTGGAGCAGCCAGTTTCAATCCTGGGCACAGTCTGGGGTGGCGTGGGTCCGGCGGGAGCACCAGGGCCAGGCTGGCTGTGGGGATGCCTCCAGCTTGTGTCCCTTCTTGTGGCACCCCCCCTGCCCAGGACCTGTTGGCAGCCCTGCACACAACAGAGGGTGGCCACGCCAGCTATCAGGAGGCCTCAGGGGCAGAAGGCCAATGGCAGGAGCCAGGGCCGGGCTGTGTGGTGGCAGCCTCTCCTGTGCCCTGGCTGGCAGGGCCCCTTGGCCCAGGTGGTTTGTCCTCCTGCCTGCTGGCTCTGCCTCAGGTGCAGGCCCGGCACCCCTCATCGGGCCCCTGCACCCTCCGTCCCCAGGGCTCTCTTGCCGGCCGAGCACAGGAGCCATTGACGTTGACACCCTCGCCTTTAATTGGCAATTTTGTTGAATGTATTCACGACAGCCTGGACGCTGGGGTTCACAGGGCCTCAGGAGGCCCGCCGTGAAATCATTTTGAAACGCGTGTCAGGTTCTTCTCTTCCTGCCGGGGCGGCCATCTGGCGAGACGAGGGCTGGTCAGCACACTGGCCCAGGGAACCACTGCTAAGCCGCTCCTGGGGGTCCTCACGCAGCTCGAGGGAAAGGCTCTGGGTTGGGGCAGGTGGGGGGAGGAAGGCTATGTGACCCCAGGGCACGGAGTCGCCCTCCCTGCTCTGCTCAGGCCCTGCCAGTACGCCCTGTCCACCTGCCTGCAGCGGGGTTCCTTCTGCCGTAGGTCCTCCCTAGGCCATGATGGGGCTCTGTGCATGCCTGTGTGTGTTATGCGTGTGCAGGCTTCATGATCTTGTACACATATGTACAGGAGTGAGTGTAGACCACATGATCCTGCGCACATGAACATGCGTAAGTGCCGACCATGTGAGTCCGTGTATATGTACACATGTATACAGGCCGTGGGATTGTGTACATACATGCACATGTGTTCAAGCAGGCCCTGAGCCCTGTGCACATCTGCAGATGTGCATTTTCTGAATGCAAGTTGTCTGACCCTGTGCTTGTGTACATGCATGAATGCACAGTGTAGCCCTGTGCAAACGTACACACATGTGCAGGCCACATGGTGCTATGCACACGTCCACACATGTTCATGCTGACTGTGTGGTCCTGTGCACATGTTCACATATATGTGTGTGGTGTGTGTGCAGGCCATGAAATCCTTGCACAAGTGTACATGTGTGAGTGCAGGCACGTGATCCTATGCATATTTACACACCTGTGCGTGTGCAAGTCTGGTGACCCTATGCACATATACACACGTGTGTGCAGGCCCCGTGGTCTTGTGCACACGTGGTGCTGTGTGCCTGCGGATCATGCGGCCCTGTGTACATGTGCAGAGTCGTGTGGCCCCCGGTGCCTGCGAGCCCAGGGCATGGTTGTGTGCGTGTGTGCCGTCACGGGACCCTGGGCCACAATGCTCGTTCATGTGAGTGTGCTTCTGTGCCAGGGTTCCTGTGTGAGTGTGCGCGCTTACGCATGTACCTGCCTGCGAAGCAGCAGCCGCCAAGCCACCACCCCAGCTCGCCCGCCCGGGGCAGGCCAGCGCAGCTCTGCTCTGCTCAGCGCGGTCGTCATTCGGAGGTGCAGGCTCCTGCCTAGGGGGACTCGGGCGCGGGGCAGCCTGGTGGCACAGTGGTGGAGCGCTCAGTCGCCGAGAAGGTGTGGGTTTGAATCTGCGCGTGGCTGGGTTTCGGGAAAGACGGCGGCCTCAGAGGCCCTATGAGCAGCTCTGCTCGGCCGCCAGGGTCCCTGTCTTTAGCGCCGAGGCCACAGGCCAGGAGAGAGCGAGGGGGGGAGAGGGAGAGGGAGGGAGCTGGCAAGCCGGACACGCACGGAGCCCCGCCCACTTTGCCCGCGTCCCGTCGGCGGAGCTGGTCACGTGGC
>NW_022107335.1:0-2257 GCF_000313985.2 Echinops telfairi
TAAATCTGCTGCCCAAACCTCCCTCCTTAAAGTCCTGAAAGGCAAGGACATCACACTTTGGGGACTAAGGTGTGCCTGGCCCAGGCCATGGCGCTTTCCACGGGCGTCACCTGCGCGATGAAAGTTGGGCATGGAATACGGCAGGTCGCAGAAGAAGCGAGGGGCATTTGAACTGTGACGCGGAGATGACTGGTGCACCTACCAGGGACTGCGAAAAGGACAAACCTGTCTTGGGAGAAGTCCAGCCAGCGGGCAAGACTTCGTCTGACAGACTGTGGACGCGTTGTCAGGGGAGACCAGACGCTGCAGAAGGGCATCGTGCTGGTCAAGTGGAGGGACAGGGAAAGGGAGGACGGCCCTGGACGAGATGGACGGACACCGTGGCTGCAACGGCGGGCTCTGGCACGGGAGGAGTTGTGCTGGACCGTGCAGTGTTTCCTTCTGTTGTGCACGGGGGTCACCGTGGGTGGGGACGAGACCAACGTGATGGCACAGGATGACCACAGGAAACCCTCGGGAGCCCGGCTCCACTCCGGTGCACACGGGGTCCTAGGGGTCCGCGGCGACTGGACTGCAAGTGGCTGGAGTGTTTTCGACGTTGTTATTGTTCCTTCAAAAGAGCCATCAGTGCAGCGAGCGCTGGAGAAAACAACTTCCACCAAAACCCCTCCTCAGACTTTCAGGCAAAAAGAGGTTTTACCCGCGGTTGGAACAGCGTTGCCTGTCTGCTCGCCTGTTTTACTGACCAGCAAAGGCACTCGGCGGTGTGGGACCCAGCAAACGATGGCTAGCGTTGGGTTCATGCAGAATCCGTACCCAGATCGGGAGGCAGCGGTGCGAACAGAACACGGGTTCGCTCACTCATTCACTCACATCTAGAGTGTCCTCAGAAGCAACGATGGTGAGACTTGGCCTCACGTACTCCATAGACGCCATTGGGGGACCAGCCCCTGGAGAAGGACACCATTCTTGGCAGGGTTTCAAAAACTTGTGGAAAAACTCCATTCTTGTTCAGTTCCCTTTTCCCAGGAAGCATGTGAAGCCCTTGTGTGTGCTACCTGCAAATCCGCTTTTGAGCGCTAACGTCCCTTCTCAGCCCCAAACCTAACTGAATGATTCCTCCTGCCCCATCGCTTTCTAGTACTCCTTAGTGCAAATGATAATTAGGCCTCTTCTTGGGGTTTCTGCTTGGGTCCACTCAAAGCACTAGTGGCGTAGCAGCTAACTGCAAGGTCAGCAGTTCAAAACCAGCAGCCGCTCCAAGGGAGAAAGACAAGCTTTCTACTTCCCTACAGAGTGACAGTCTCAGAACCCCTGGGCAGTCCCCCGTCCTAGAGGGTCACTTCTTTGATATTGGATCCACTACGCTTGGTGTGTGAGCTCTTCATTAGCTTCTCTTCAACTGGTTCTTCTTTCCTTGGTCCTACTCCATCGTTGATCATCTTTACACACTGTATACTGTTGGTTTCTTGTCTTGTCTTATCTAGCGATTCCTGAAGACGGTCTCCTAAGAAGCTCCCTTCCTGGTGTCTTGGGCTCCATTCTTGGTCGGCTAGAGAGGCTGTGGGTGCGTTTTCTTTTTCCCAGGGGCACCGAGAGCTTGACCAGCAGAATCTCACTTCGGTCTCTAACTCTCTGATGAAGTAGCTGCCGTTTCTCCAGCTGTCCACACGGCAGCTCTTGCGTCTACAGCTGCGTCGCTGGCCGGGCTTACAAAGCTTGGATGTGATCCTTTATCTCAGGTCTTCACAGAGCCGGGAGTGCGGCGCTCAACCACTAGCAGGAAGGGTGGTGGTTCGAGCCCACCCAACGGCACCTCGGAAAAGAGGCCTGGCCATCTGTTTCCAAAGGGTCATGGCCTGGACGCCCTCTAAGGGGCTTCTGTCCACACACATGAGGTCACCATGAGTCAGAAGGGAGCAACCCCATTCAGGCGACGGGTGTTCAGTCCTTGGATCCCTGTGGCCGCCTTCTTGCTTAGCAGTTGGCCTCCACTCTTAAGGGAGCCTCCTGGTGGGCAGATGGTGCCACTGCCATGCCAGCCTTCAAAGCCACGTGCCACCCAGCCTGCTGAGGCCCAGGTGAGACGCACCTGCCTCCCTGATCTGCAAGGAGCCTTGACAAGGGTATCTTATAGTCGGTGACCGTGGTCAAGCACTAGGCTGTGAACTGAAAGGTCGGTGGTTTGAACCCACCCGGCAGCTGCTCGGGAGAAAGTCCTGGCACCTGCTCCTGTAGACATTTCAGCCAAAGAACC
>NW_022107336.1:0-2215 GCF_000313985.2 Echinops telfairi
TGAAACGTGTATTACCTTCCTTGTTCTCCATCTGGTAAATCCAAGACTGATCTGCACCCGATACTTTTGGTACCCACTGAGCCAAAAGTTTGCTGAAGCCAAAATTATTGTCTGAAATTGAAAATGCAAAACCTTATGAGATCCCAACTTAATAGCTATCCCATGAATGGTAATTGTACACTGTTCTTCCACAACTTGGGGGGCTTTAGCCATAGTTCCTTCAAATGTCAACGTTAATAGTTGTCCCCTCTTGGCTCATCTTTGAGATTTCCTAACTTTCTTAAAATACTGATCCATTTGAAATGATTGTTTAAGTTGGGAAAACATTTGTCTAAACTTGACGCAAATTTTCAATTATTTGGAAAGATGACAACTTGACTTTGTTAAATATTTGATATTAACCCTCAACTCAACATAATTTCTCCAACGAGATCATTTCTTTATCTTTTTTCTTGTTGGAACTCTCATGAGACTTGGACAAGTGCACATGGTGGGGGGAGGTGCTTAAAAAGTTTATATAAAAATATAATTTAAAAGTAATGGAATTTTCTAATAACTTGGTAAAGCCCCCTTGTATTCCTGAGAGAGTTTGTCTGTGACCACCCATGGACCACGGAGACTTAAATATCTTTTGCTTAGAATGAAACTAGCCATGTGTAAACCAGAGCCTTTGTAGCAGTTCTTTTTAACTTCAACCCAGTAGAAGTTACTTACGATGTGAGGTTAGAAATAGAGGCATTTTGGACTTAGAAATAGAAACATAGATATTTCCATAATTCCCTTAAACCATTAAGTATATGTCCTTTGGGAGTGTTCTAATGTCAAAAACAGATAATAAATATATGTAGAAAATAGTTTTAGGAAATTGGGCTATCCAGGGAACCTTGTGATGATGGGATGTGCCATTAATCAAATCTGTTACTAAACAATTCCCATAGTTTTAAATTAATTAACCTGATCTTAAATACATAGTAAAGAAGAATCAAAATGTCATGTAGCAATTTCCTAATTGTCATTAAAGCATAATAAAAATATGCCATACAACAATTATTGAATTAGCAATAAAACACACCAAACACAGTTGAATACAAAAGCCTACAAGGTATATAAACCCATTGGTTTCTGCTCATTTTTGGAGAAGACAGAAGCAAAAGCTTCTATCTTCTATTTCTGAAGCTGTGTGTAGTCAACTGAGCTACACACAACTCTGAAGTCAACTGAGCTAATACTGCTCATCACAAGAGACCTCAGACCCAACAGGAGTCCTCTCCAGAGTCAAAGGGTCCTCAAGTCTCCACCGTAGACCACTGCTATAGGTATAAGGCTGAAATCTAAGGATTTGGATTCTAACATTTAAACTAACACTAATTGCTAACTCTGATTTTCTAATGCTAAACTTACATCTTTTTGTTTTACTTGCATGACTTGCCACAATAGCCTGGAAATAAAATAATTTAGTCACTTGACCATTTCTTTCTTTTTATTTTCAAATTATTAAGATAAAATCTCCTAGGACATCTTTTATTTTTCCTTCTCTTTTAATATCTGGTTATCACATATTTATATAAGCACATTTTCCTAGATTATTTATAATAATGCTAAGTAGTTAATTTCATTATCTTTTAAACCTTTCTTGAATGTCAATGGAATTTTTCTAAGAAGCTATTCTGACATAGAGATCCAAGTATATTAAAAGTAGAATATAAAGAAATATTTTTAATTTCCCCCCTATTTTCTTATATAATATGATGAGAGAGAAATAAAAGCTGGAATTGTTTATGAAGGTTAAGAAAGAAAACATACAGTAACTTCTGCCTCCCAAGAGAAACACATGCATTGACACCACAGTGGACGACGACTCATAAAAACAACTTACAGGTTGTTTCGGGTACTGTGGTAGGTACATAATCTGTTGTCAATTTGAGACTTAAGAGTAAAGGGGTGCAATTTAGCCTGTCAATCAGGTTGCAGCCTGATGACCTCATTTTGAGGTGCTATGGGGATAAATAGGTCGCTGGGGGTGGGACACAGACACATTCCCTGTGAGACATTCCTGCTAAAAAGACAGATGCAGCTACACTCATGCCTGGGAGCTAAACTAGCCATGTGGAGACCCCTGTCAGCACTGAGAGGCTTCCACCACCACTGGATCCACAAGACTTTCTACCCACTGGCCTTTGATCTTCCTGCAATTGGTGTCACTGTTATGTGTTGC
>NW_022107337.1:0-2195 GCF_000313985.2 Echinops telfairi
CCTAGCTGCAATCCTTCTTGATTCACCTTCTTAAAATGTAAAACTCAAGGTAACTTTCCAGTTATTATTTACAAGCATTATCAGATCAAATGTTTCTTTGTGTGTGCATGTGTGAATGTTGCTGAATTCACAGCCTGTGTATTTATGTCTTCTCTCTGACAAAGGTTGATCTACTCATGCGTAGTATGTGGCATGCATGGTGAATAAGTTTTTAGACCATATTTGATATTTCACATATTTTGTAGCTTGTTAGTTCCATAGGTTTCTAAGCATAATGATTTTAATTTTGAAAAGACCATTAGTTCAGTGGTAAAAGCCTATGAAACTTCTATAGTATTTAGTAAGAAATAGTTAATATTAAAGATACATTACCTTGAAAAAGAAAATAGAGGTATTCATTTAATTCACACACACACCAAGGTGACTTCAAAAAATTAATGGAAAACTGGAATTAAAAGGTAATAGATTTTTATCCCAAGAACTTTTTGAAACCTTCTCACATATATTCATGTGTGTATGTATGTGCATGAGCACGCAAGTTACTTTGAAGCATATCACAAATTCTCATATTAAACATGAAACAGAAAGTTTGGCCTAAACTTTCTTAATCTGAAATTTATTTGAAACCTACCATTCTAAGTAATCAACACGATAATTATTTCACGAATCCAGCTTTTTGGGGTAATTATCTTTGGAAAGACTAACACTTAAAATAAATGGATAGTATCAGCTATGTAAATGCTTACAGTATATTAGTGTACTTTAAATTTTTATTCATAGCAGTTTTTGTACAATGGGGTTGCTTGTAATTTGCTATAATTGCTGCTCAAATAGAGCATTAAGTTTTATGGCTTCATATTTTCCTTGACTAAAAGGCTTTATTACCATAACAATGCATAGAATATGGAAATATTGATACCCATAACCTCTAAGTAATGTTTGCTTATTATTTAATGTAGGAATATGCAGCTTCCCTCTAAATGAATCAGAACGTGCCAAAGAGGTTTTGTTTTTTCCTCCCCTCTAACATATTATTTTCAGTCCCAATAATCTTAAGACTCTTAAAGAATAGAACCATTCTATTTTACTATGTGTGGCTATGGGTAACAAGACAGGATACTCTGGCAATACCCGAGATAAACAGAATAGTGTTCTAATTTAAACCTTGGTTTCTTATTTTTTCCACAGACCAATGCCCTTTGTGAGAGCACAGAAATTTATAGCCCAGCCCAGATCTATTAGGATGAAGACATAAAAGAAAAAAAAAAGGTTTTTAGTGCAGAGGGAAATAACCTTTTACAATATTAATAAAGACTCTCTATACTTACTATATTTCTTTGACCTATAATGTCAGAAATATAGATTACACTCTTAAATCATGCCAGCTATTGCAAGTCAAAGTAAAATGTTAAATTGACAACAAGATTGATCATCAATTGAATGCTTACAATGAATTGAGCACTTGCTAATACTTGGTCCACAAACCAAACTCAAAGCCCTCTTACTCAGAGAAACCCGGTAGGACAGGATCTTACTGCTCTGGTGGACTTCCGAGACTATCAATCTTTAGGGAAGGAGAAAGCCTCATCTTTCTCCTATGGTGTAGCCAGTAATTTTGAACTGCTTACCTACGGCTATCAGCCCAATGTGTAGCTCATTATATCAGCAGGGCTCCTCTGTCAATACCTGTTAGGTACTCAATAAGTATTTCTATTTTCATATTAATGTGCATTCCTTTCCTCAGGCTGCCACAACAAAACACCACACATTTGGAGGCTTAAAATGACACAAAGGTATCCTTCTCACTGCTCAGTGCTCTCACTGCTTCAGGGATAGAAGTCAAGTGTGAAATTAGGGAGTCAACAGTTTTGATTTCTTTTGAACTCTCGGAGGGAGGATCTTGGGCATGGCTCTCACTTAGATGCTGGTGATAACTAGAAAGTCTTGCCATTGCTTAGCTTGTGGCAGCACCACTCAGACCCCTGCCTCTATCTACAGAGGGCAATCTTTATGAAGACACAAAACAATGCATAATGAACTTGGGTCGTACTGCTAGCTGCCATCACATTGACTCACACACTCCTGACCATCCATCTGTACAACAGAAGGCAGCTTGCTGGTCCTGCAGCAGCCTCACTACTGCCCACATGTTTGAGTTCCTTCTTGTGGCTCTTGTGCTAACCCATCTCCCCATA
>NW_022107338.1:0-2251 GCF_000313985.2 Echinops telfairi
TGAGAGTGAGACCTCTGACCCGGAGGGCCTTCTAGCCAGCCTTACTCTCCCCCTCGGCCCCAACCAGGTATTGATCCCCCACTGGAAGTAGGAGAGTGGGTAGGACCTGTGATGAGGAGCTGGCCCTCGACCCCGCGCCCCCTGTGCCCCTGCAGACCGCACCCGGCCCGAACTCCTGTCCGAGGACATGCAGCGGCGTTCGGTGCAGGAGGTGGTGCAGGGACAGCAGGCGGCCATCAGCCAGCAGCTGGAGGACTTCTGCTCCAAGCGGCTCATGGGCATGACGCCCTGGGCCCAGGAGCTGACCCAGCTGGAGGCCTGGGCCGGGCGAGACCGTGCCAGCTACGAGGCCCGGGAGCGGCACGTGGCAGAGCGCCAGCTGGCCTACCTGGAAGAGATGCAGTGAGTGGGACCCCCTCCGGCTGCTGCGTCCCTCCATCCCCCCCACTGCGGCACCTGGGCTCCTCCCCTGACATTGAGGCCCTGGACCCTGGCATTGGCATTTATTTTGGCTTAAAGATGGGAGACAGAGGAGGCTTTCTACTCCCATGAAGCTGACAGTCGTGGAAACCCCCGGGGGCAGATCTGCCCTGTGAGTCGGCATTGACTGGACGGCAGGGAGGTTTTGAGTTTGGGCTGAAAGACGCCCCTCAGCTGTGGCGACCCCTCCCAGGCCTGGGTGTTTGTCAGCGGCTCCCCTGCCCTGCCTGGGGACTGTGTCCCGCCCTCACCACTCCTGTCCCCCCACCCCCCATGAGGGTTTCCCCCAGCCACCCACACTGTCCTTCTCCCGTGCCCCGTGCCATCGCTTCCTCTGCCCTGTCTTTGCGAGGACAACGGTGTGGACGCGGCGGGTGGGCGGGTGGCCCAGCTCTCCTTCTTTCCCTGCAGACACACCATCTCTTCCGATGAAGAAAAGAGGTGAGGATGAGAGGCCGGCGTTCGAGCCTGGGCTCCGAGGGAGGACCGGCTGGAGCCCAGCCTTGCCTCTGTGCATTTGAACTTGTCTGTAGAAAGTGGTCTTGGGGCTGGGCTGGGCAGTGAGCTGGGAGAGCAAGGGCTTGGCCTCTAGAGGGCAGTCGTAGGGCGTGCGTGCTCTGTGAGTTGGTGTTGTGTGTGTGGTGTGTGTGTTCTGTGAGTTTGTATTGTGTGTATCTGTGTTGTGTGTGTTCTGAGTGAGTCACTGTGTATGCTATGAGTTGGTGTTGTATCTGTGGTGTGTGTGTTCTGTGAGTGACTTGATGTGTGGTGTGTATGTGTGTGTGTTCTGAGTGAGTCACTGTGTATGCTATGAGTTGGTGTTGTATCTGTGGTGTGTGTGTTCTGTGAGTGAGTTAGTGTGTGTGTGTGTTGTGTGCATTCTGTGAGTGAGTCAGCGAGTCTGAGCGATCACGCCGGCCACCCTCACCGCAGCCCCTCCTCACAGTGCCGCTGTGCTCAGCGCCATCAGCCTGTACATGCGCCACCTAGGGGTGCGGACCAAGAGCGGGGACAAGAAGTCGGGGAGGAACTTCTTTCGGAAAAAGGTGTCTGTCCCCTGGAGCCCTCGAGCCTGGCCCTTTTCCAGAGCCCTCTCTCTGGGGCAAGGGGGGCGGGGCCCTGCGACTTTGGACCCCTAGTACCCAATGGGGCTTGGCTGGAGCCTCGGAAGTTCTCCAATTCCTCCCCTATCCCCCCCTCCCCCCACACCCCAGGTGATGGGGAACCGGAGGTCCGATGAGCCTCCCAAGACCAAGAAAGGCCTGAGCAGCATCCTGGACGCAGCCCGCTGGAACCGGGGCGAGCCCCCTGGTGAGGAGCCCTGGCCCCCGCCCACCCCACCAGCCCGCCCACCTCACTGTCTGCACCCCCCCACACACACTACCTCCCAATCTCCTTTCATTGCCAGATTTTCGACACCTCAAAGTCGAGGCTGAAGGTAATTATACTGAAGCCGGTGTCCAGCCTGGTCCTGGACTCCAGGGCCTGACGGGGAGGAGGGGGAGCGCCTATCCTAGGCCTGGGGCCACCGAGGAGGGCCCCTCCTGGGGTTGGGAAGAAGGCTGGACTGAAGGGGCTTGGGGTTTGAGTTTCGGGGCTCTCATCTCCCCCACCGCCCACCACCCCTCAGCTGAGAAGCCAAGCTCCACAGAACGAAAGGGGGGCCTCTTGGTGCCCTCTCGGGACCGGAATGCTGGGGCCCCCGTGCAGGACACCCCTGGCATCTCCCTGCAGCCTGTGTCCACAGACAGCCCAGATCGAGAACCAGGTG
>NW_022107339.1:0-2250 GCF_000313985.2 Echinops telfairi
CATAGAGGGAACTTAGCCTCTACCTGGAATTCTTCTTACAATTCTCATGAAGCATATGACCGGGTAGAGTCTCTTACAGATTTTGAGTACTGAAAATATCAGTCAATATAACTGTCACACAGCACCATAAGCTTGTATATATAAGAAAATTGTTATGGCTGTGACTTTGAACATGACTTGCGTGTTAATTGTCCCTCAGTCCTAGGAGACTAAGTTATGGAGAGCACCAATAAAGTATCACATTTCTATGTCCCCAGCAAAGAATCCCGTGCCTGGCACATAGTAATTTCTCATAAACTATTTGTCAAGTGGACAAATGAATGAACTACTTCACATTAAGGTAATTGATCTATAGCATGGTCCCTGGCATCGAGAAAGGCATTGTTGTGTAGTTGGAGTGGGACACTTTGGAACAGAAGGTGTTCACTCTCCTTGAATGTTTGGGCACGCATCTGACTGCACAGGCACAGGGAGGGCAGACTTCAACGACGTTTGTGAAACGTTTCTCTCGTCTCATCTAGGGAGACCCAGAAACAGTAACTCGTGGGGAGAAGTCTTGTCCTCAATGGTGTCCAGAATATTTGCCGAGACTGCCTGTAGGGCCATCTAGCTCCACAACTGCACCTCACTTATTCTTGCTTGAGGGAACAGGTGGAAGACTCTGGAGAAAAGCTGCATCAGGGACTAGAATATTTTGAGGGCAGGATATGAGACGAAGAGGAGATTCCTGAAGGAGAAAAGCAAATGCAATTCAAATAGAGAAGAAGGTGATGAGATGAAGTAATCTTATAGTGTAAACTACTGTATGCAGAGCCTTTAGAACTGCAGAAGAGTTGAGTTGGCTGGAAACTTTGGAAAGATTCTGTTCGGAGTTTTTCATTTTCCAAAGGGGGGATGATGGCCAACTTGTTCAGAGGGACACAGGGTATTAGTGGCAGCGCCAGAACTGTAAAGCGAAGCGCCCAGTTTCTAACCCTGAGCTCTTTCCATTCTCTAAACTAGCGCCGACCCCGGTGCAGAAAGAGAAACCACTCCTGGGGTTATTTGGAAGAGTATTTGTTATCTGGCTGCCACACTCCTGGGAGAGCCAGACCACTGGATGGAGGAAAAAGAGGATGGAAATGCAAAATGCTCAGATAGAACTGCAGACTTTATATGGAAAAAATGAACCAACTATGGTTTGAAATATTTTAAATAGGTTAAATACAATTTCAGTTCTATTGGACACCCATTTGAGGGCTCTACATGAAATTTCTGGAAAAAATGTATGTAGCTATCACCATTTTTGTGGAATTAGTCTAATTAAAGATTGTGCCTATCCTCCAGCAACTTCTTGAAAGGTTGAAAATTATTTTAGTAAAGAAATAACCAAACCAAATTCATTGTTAAATGGACTCAATTCTGACTCTCAGTATCCTTATTGGAAAGAACAACACTGCCCCTTTGGTTTTCTAAGGCTATACATCTTTAACGGAGCAGACAGCCTCATATTTTTCCTACAGAGCAGCTGGTGGTTTGAACTGCTGACTTCATAATCAGCCACTAAGTAGCCCACTAAGTCGCCAGGGAAAAGACTGAGAAATACAGACAAAAGTTGATCCTATTTTTCTTGACAATCTCTGGGCTTCCCACTGTGAGGTAGGGAATATTTCAAAAAGGTGGAAGTCAGCTGCATTGAGCACTCTGAGAAGTTGGATTACATGTACACTAAAATGCGTCACTAGATATGAAGACTCAGAAATAATCAATTTTGTAAGAAGAGTTATTCTTTTTCTAGAAATTTGAAGAGTCATTCTTTTTCTAGAAATTTGTTTCTAGATTTTTTTTGTTTTTTAATAGAGGCCGGATGAAAACTATATTAGAATTATCTGAAAAATAATCATGAGATGATGATTCAGTTGAATGTGTTGAAATGTTTTTGAAAGTTTTATTTCAGAGATTAACAGAGAAAATAGAAAGATATGACAAGTCAAAAAGAAAAGTATTTAAAATATTCTGTAGGGTTTCTGGTGTTGACTAATAACAGTTAGTGAATCCCTCTCTAATAATCAAAAGAAAAAATCAAGAGCTCCCCGTGCCTCACCAGCATCACTTCCAAGTGCTGTCATGTCCCAGCGAGGAAGGCCCACGGCACCCGTACAGCCTAAAAAGGAAGTCCCTGGCGGTCCCTGCGCCCCATAAAGACGAGGCCTCATAAAGATAATGACTCAACACAATTCAGCAGCACTCAACACTAAATGCTGCCCCACA
>NW_022107340.1:0-2245 GCF_000313985.2 Echinops telfairi
GTGACATGATCAACACACTTTAATAAACTTTTCGACACTGACAGAGTTTGGCTCAGTTCACGTCTTTGAGAGAGAGGAAAAGAAATGATCGATGAATAGCTAATTTTTGGGGGTGGTGGTGAATATCTAATTTGCTCCCAAATTAGGGCGAGGGCAAGAGGGACCATGGAAAGCGTAATGGCAAGAGAACAGGGGGAAAGTAAAGTAGAAGGACAGAATTATACTATAAAAATAAATAAATCAGGGATAGGAACCGGTTCAAAAAGGTTCAATAACTGCCATTGTTTTTTTGTTTTGTTTTTAACCAGGCTGTACTCTTTATTTATTTACTTATTTTAAATCATTTTATTGGGGCTCGTACAACTCATCACAATCCATACATCCATCCATTGTGTCAAGCACATCTGTACATTTGTTGCCATCATAATTCTCAAAACATTTGCTTTCTACTTGAGCCCCTGGCATCAGTTACTTATTTTCCCCCTCCCTCTCCACTCCTCCCTCATGAACCCTTGATAATTTATAAATTATTATTTTGTCATATCTTACTGTCCCACGTCTCCCTTCACTCACTTGTACATTCATTGCCCGCCATTGTTGTACTCAAGGGCTGCACAGCATTGCACAGCACACACATATGTTGCTGGTGCTATTTTGACCCTGGAACCCTTGTGGGGTAGTGGTTACACGTTGGACTGCTAACCACAAGTCAGCAGTTCAAGGTAGCAGCTGCTCCACTGGAGAAAGGGGGTTTCTATCCCTGAAAATAAAGTCACTGTCTTGGAAACTCACAGGGGAGGTCTACCCTGTCCAACAGGGTCGCTCTGAGTGGGCACTGACTCGATGGCAGTGAGTTTGGCTTTGGTCTTTTGAAGGAAACAAACAGCTGTGTTCCCAGCTCCTCACCCAAAGGTGGTGGCCAATTGAGTGGCTTTGCACACGTGTGCTCTCCCGCGTCTGGGCAACAATCCACTTCCCATTAGCAGGCAGCTGAAACTTTCAGAGAGATGGGTGGTGGCGGGACTTCTGGAGAGCAACACACATTCAAAGCAGTGCAGTGGGCCCTGTTTTCTACTCGGGTCACAAGATCATGGGGTGCACATCTGGCTGCTATGCAACGTGAGGCAGCCCTGCTTCCAACAGCAATTACTGAAACATTCTGAACCAGTTTGAAGCACTGAAACAAATCGACCAGAGGTTGAAAAGAAACTATCTCACTAGAAAATATAAAAATTATAAGGGGAATTTTTCCCCCCAATGAAATAGCCAGTGTAATTATATTAACATAGAAAATCAATTTCTGAAATGCATTTGGGTTGAAGGAAGATCAGTTTTATCTTTTTCATGAAAGCAAATTGCAGAATTATATGTTTTCTCCAATACACTTATTAAAATATGTTTTCAGGTTCTAAGATAGCACGAAAGAAGTTAGGGCCGCTAAGGTCAGAATTTATTTAGTACCTTTCAAGAGACCAGTACCAGCGTGAATTTAAAGGCGCAAACAAAGAACTGAGAGGAAACGCTGATACTGGAGCCGACAGACAGAGAAGCCATGCGCTTTTGGAATGCATGGCTCTTGTCTTCCTCTAACTCTCCAACCCAAAACACAATAGTTCTCTGCCTACAGGGTTCACTATGTCTCTGAATCTACTCAACAGGTCATAACAGCAACACAGTACTTTGGATGTCATTTATACCACACAGAGTGGATCCTTCAGATTCCAAATACATATTCTAATTTTAAAAAATTATAGGTGGAAAAGAGAGTTAACATAGTAAGCAGCATTTGGGGATGAAATTTCAGAGGAATAAAATTTAAAGGTCACATGAAACAATGTGATCAAAAAATAAAAATGATAGTTATTATTGCAATAAAAAATACCAAAATATCAAATGCAATTTAAACAGAATAAGATGTCTCTATTTGATTTAGATAAGGAAAAAAATCAGGAAGACTAGCTAATGCCATGAAAAATGGGACTGGGTGTATTTGCAATTTTCTGACAGTATAATCAAGCTATAAAATGGCAGGATGAGGTACACAGTCAACATAGGATATTACAAAATAATAATTGCCACGGAATAAAATAAAGCCGTTTACCTAATTAGTTAACTCTAACCAGGGAAGTTAGAATTGCCAATTGTTTATATACAATTACTTTCTGTTTAAGAAAATATTCAGCTTGGCATCTTTAATTGTATCATACTTAATGATCTCACAGGAGTAGAAAAACACCTTTAAAAA
>NW_022107341.1:0-2242 GCF_000313985.2 Echinops telfairi
TGCCTCTTGGGTTCCCGGAATCAGCTCATTTTCCTTTTTTCCCCTCCGACTGCCCTCCTCCTCCCCCCTCAAATTTTTCAATTTATCAAGCCATTGCTTAACCAAATTTTTAGCGTTTTCTTTATATAGGATTAAATTATCTGCAAATAATACTTATGTGGATACTTTTAATTTCTTTTTGATGTCTTATGACTCTAGCTAAAACTTCCAGAACAATATTAAAGAAAAGTGATCTAAAGGGCCAACTTGTCCAATTCCTGTTCAAAAGGGAGACAATTTCAATTTCTCTCCATTAAGTGAGATGCAGACTACTGATTTCACATTTAGGGCTTTTATCATATTTAGACATTTCCCTTTTATACCTACTTTCTAAGTGTTTTTTATCAGGAATAGATGTTGAATTTTATCAAATGCCTCTCTGCATTGATTGAAAATAATCATATAATTTTCCATTATTTTATTTATGTGATGAATTAGAAAAGCATGGATTGTCTTCCTAATACTAAACCAACATTGCATATTTGGCATGAATCCCACTTGGTCCTGATGTATTATTTTATTGATGGTTAGCTGAATTCTGCTTGCTGGTATTTTATTGCAGATCTTCACATATATTAATTAAAGTTATTGCTTTGTAATTTTCAATTCTGATAATTCTTTTCCTGGTTTAAGTATCAGAGTTATGGTTGCTTGATAAAATGAGCTTGGTATCATACTGTAATTTTGTATATTGTGGAATAGTTACCATATATACAATCGATATTAAGTCTTCTCTAACTGATTGATAGAATTCCCCCGTGAAATCATCTGGATTGGGACTTTTTTATGTTGGAAACTTTTTGATGATTAGATCCATTTCTTCTCATGAAATAGATCTATTTTATATATTTCTTCTTATTAAGATTTTCTACACCGGTGAAGAAAGCTGATGGTGCCCAGCTATCAAAAGGTAAAGAATTTGTTTTTTTCTCATTATTTTCCTTTGTTAGGTTTGCAAGTGGTTTATCAACTTTGTTAATTTTTTTCAAAGAACCAACTTTTTGTCTTATTTTTTCCATAGTCTTTTGTTTGGAGTTGTTTTCAGTTTTTGATTCATTATTTTGGCCTCAATCTGTATTATTTCTATTCTTCTATTATCCAATAGTTTGTTTTGCTGCATTTTTCCAATGTGTTAAAGTATTTGTTTTAATTCTATTTGCAGAGGTTTGGGGGATCAAACTGCAAGAGCCACCACTAAGCAGCTGGCAAGCTTGGGGTACAGTGGCCGGGGCACGGGTGGACAACCACGGGTGGTAGCTGTGGTGGGATCTGCAGCAATGCAGGTGGCACAGGCAGGGCAGCCCGTGCACCGAGCTGCAGGTCCCCGGACTCGCAGTAGGTGTAGGAGCGTGGGTGGAAGTTTGGTTCTTGCTTCTAAGGCGTATCCTAGCCCTACTCTTTCAAGATAGATAGGTTTGTCCTTTTAGCTATCCATGATACTTTCAGTATGCTTATCCTGCCCCACAATACAAATGCATCAATTCCTCTATGGTCTTCCTTATTCAATGTCCAATTTTCACATGCATGTGAGATCATTGAAAATACCATGGCTTGGGGCAGGTGCATCTTAGTCCTCAAAGTAACATCCATGCTCTTCAATACCCCAAAGAGGTCTTGTGCAGCAGATTGACCTAAGGCAATGCGTCTTTTGATCTCTGGGGTGCTGCTTCCATGAGCATTAATTGTGGAGCCAAGTAAGGCAAACTTCTTGACAACTTCAACCTTTTCTCCATTTGTCATGATATTACTTATTGATCCAGTGGGATGATTTTATTGAATTTTAAGAATTACGTTGAGTTGTAATTCTTGATTTTCATCAGCAAGGGCTTCAAGTTGTCCTCACTTTCAGCAATCAAAGTTGTGTCAATTATATGTCACAGGCTGTTAATAAGCCTTCCTCCAATCTTGATGCCACATTCTTCTTTATACATTGTAGCTTCTCTGATGATTTGCTCAGCTTATAAATTGAATACATATGGTGAGAGAATACAACTCTGGCACACACCTTCCTGATTTTAAACCACACAGTGATTCTTATTCTGTGCACACAACTGCCTCTTGATCCATGCACAAGTTCAACATGAGCACAATGAAGTGTTTGGGAACTCCATTCATCATAAGGTTATCCATATTTTGTTATGCTCCACACAGTTGAATGCCTTAGCACAGTCAATAAAACACAAGTAAACATCTTTCTGGTATT
>NW_022107342.1:0-2186 GCF_000313985.2 Echinops telfairi
CTCATTGAGGGCCTTCTTCTTTTTCCTTGACCTTCTACTTGACCTTCAAGTGTGGTGCTCTTCTGCAGGGGCTGCTCTGTCCCAATAACACGTCCAGTGTAGGTAGGCAAGCAGTTTCGCGTCCTCAAGCCTAAGAAGCATTCTGTCTGTTCTTCCGAGAGAGGAGTGTTCATTCTTCCGGAAGGCCGTGGAATGCTCGGGATCCTGAACCGATACCACGTTCAACATGCACTGTCGGCAACGCGGCTCTGCTCTAGATTTCCTGTCCCCTTCCCTGCCCACCTTGTGTGTGCGTGTCCAGGGAAAGAGAACATCACAGCCGGGTCGGGCTGTGTGCCTCCGGTCCCGAGAACACCTTCTCTGCTCTTCCTGCTGCAGGATCGACAGAGCCAGGTCCACTCGGCTTGTCTCCCTGTGAAGAACCTCAACGCGCTCATCCTTCCTCACGGTAGGCCCCCACAGCGGACCTCAGCACCCCAAGCGGCGGGCAACACTTAAGACCTGCCTCAGTTTACAAACTTGGTGCCTCCAGAGAGAGGAGATTGTGACCCTTGCTGTCCTTGGGTTGGTGTTCAACTCCAACCGCCAATCCTTCCGATGTTACCTGCTGGTAAGCCGTGCCTCCCCATCCCATTGCCGCATACCTGGTTGTCGGCACCTGGCTTCTGATGCGCTGGCAGATGACCCCTGTTCTACAAGTGGCATGTGTGCGAGGCCCCACTAGTGAGCCTATCATCACCGTGTGCCCCAAAGCATGTGCTCACCCGGTGTCTCTGGGGCCAGTTTCGGTTATTCTCGCAATATCCGACACTTTTCAGAATGCTACGGTAATGCTCAGAGACTACACTCTAGTGTCAACGTCACTTTTCTATGAGCTGGGAAACAAACAAACAAAAAAGTGATTCCATTTGTGACAGTGATCGGGGCCTGGATCCGCAGCCCCCCCGTGGTCTGCCTGGATGAAACACGGTTTTCAGTCAGATCCCTTTATGTCGTCAGCTTGCTGGTTGCAGCCATCAAACTAACAAAGCCATTTGCTCCTCACTCCTGAATCTGGCATGGCACAGATTCATTCTCCTGCCCAGCTGCGGCATCTGCCGCATGATGACATGCCATCTGCAGTCCCTCCCAGCGGCTCGCATCCATGTTGACCAAGAGCAGCCGGGAGTGGGAGGGGGAGGGGGGGCTGGAGTGCTATAGACACAGACATCTCCAAAGTCACACTCTTTGGTCAGTCAGTCTGTCAGTCTGCTGTACGAGATGCTGTCCAACATGGGCTGGACAAGGAGCCCCAAGGCTAGAGGAACCTGAAACCCACAGGAGCCACCTCAGTGAGCTGCAGCACGTCAATGTGGAGGTGGCCTGGGGCAGGCAAGACTCATTCTGCTGGGGAGGGTGTGCCAAGAGTGGAAGCTGACTCAGTGGCATATATATGCATACACACACATATAGACAGGTATTGAGATAACGATATAGACATATAGATGCATCCATGCATCCACCCAATCATCCATCTGTGTGCCCACCAATCCACCTATCCATCCATCCAATGATGCATGCACCAAACCACCTATCCATCCATCTAACTATGCATGCACTGACTCACCTATCCATCCATCCAACGATGCATGCACCAATCCACCTATCCATCCATTCAACTATGCATGTACCAACTCACCTATCCATCCATCCAACGATGCATGCACCAGTCCACCTCTCCATCCACTCACTCATCATCCATCATCCATGAATCCATCCATCCGTGCATACACCCAGTGCATCCATTCATCCACCCAATCATCTATGTATCCACTCTTCCACAAATGCACATGCCCACCCATTTATCCATCTACCCAATCCCCCATTCATGCATCCTTTCATCCTTTCCTCCATCCATTCATGTACCATCCATCCTTTCATCCATCTGCCTACCCTATCTGTTACAGATGAGCTGTAACTTATCTCAGTTACCTCAGTCTCTTACCAATGAAGTTCTGATACTCACTAACCTCAAGTATAATGTCAGTTTTC
Organism: Echinops telfairi; assembly: GCF_000313985.2. NCBI lineage: Eukaryota > Metazoa > Chordata > Mammalia > Afrosoricida > Tenrecidae > Echinops > Echinops telfairi. The sequence goes on from NW_022107342.1 coordinate 2,032, forward strand.
CTAGGAAGCTTGGTGGACAGCTTGTCATGTGGTCACTTAGGGACATTCCCTGCTGGCTCAGCTCCAACCTCCTTTAGCAGGACTTTAGAGTCTCTGTTCAGAAGAAAGCCCATCCCTTCTGCTGGTGTCCCACTGAGGAGAGCACCTTTCAGGTA
>NW_022107343.1:0-2214 GCF_000313985.2 Echinops telfairi
AGAGACCCCCTGTGTTGCACAAAGACTTCTACCCACAGCCGTTACAACAGTCGCCCCTCGATTAGTCTACCCAGTGCCTCCTTTGTATCCCTCTCCTTTCTATCACTGCCTCGGGCAACACAATCCTCTTCAACGACATGAACCGTCTACCTCAGTTCTCAACCCCATTCCCACCTGCTTCCTTTCTCTGGGGCCACAGTCCATCCTATTTAAGTTTTAATCGATCTCTTCCTTATGGGGGTGTGCTAGTCTGGGTACTTTAAAGAAACAAATCCACAGAAACTCATGTATAAGAGAGAGTTTTATAGAAAGAGAACATCCCTACTCAGTGCTGCCCAAGCCCACAAGTCCAACATTAACCCATATGTCCAATACCAATCCACAAAGTTCTCCTCCATCTCACAAAACACACACAATGATGCTGACTGCAGGAGGAAAGCTGAGTCAGTGAATGTGTAAGCATCTCAGCGCTGGCAGGGGTCTCCACATGGCTGCTCCAGCACCCAGGGCTGCATCGGGATAGGTCCATGTGGCTTCTCCTTGGGGATGTCTTGTAGGAAGTCAGCCTTGCCAGCTGAAGCAGGGAACTGCTAAGGCAGCTGCACCCTGGTGCGACCATCACCAAGCAAGAGACCCAAGAACTCAAAAGGTGAGGCTCACCAAGCCATTTATCCTTCTGCCCTTCAATTAATGCCACATGTGTTTATCGGCCAGGTTGGCACAATAAACTAATTCAGGGGGGTAAAAAAAAAAATCCCCAAACACAAAACTACCACTGAGCGAGTCCCTGTTGTACTCCTCTAGGTGCTTTCCATATAATTTCATCTAACTTTCACAGACCGTCAAGAGATGGGAAGTCTGGGCCTTATGTTAAGGCTCACAGAAGAACTTGCTGCCATATCTAAAAGTGGCAGGCGGAGGGAGCCTTGTTTTCTGCCAGTGTCTCTTGGACTTTCTCCAGGCTCACCGGTTCTTGACCTTATGCTACCAATGTCAACCGGTTCCTTTGGGCACAGTGATTCTGTGTTTTCCTTCCATCTTCTGCGGACATTTCCGGTGTCCTTCAATGCTTGGATACTTCCATTGGAAGCTGTCAGTTGGTCATCAGTTCTTTCAGCATGAGGAATGGTGACCGTCGTCTCCCACTTTGGTTTTCCAATTCCAGGCCTTGGCGTAGTTCATTCTTATACATTGTTTGCTCAAGCCTCTCTTTGAAATACTTCATTTTTATCATTGTGTTGGCTACTCTGTTCAAGAGCCGGTTTCTGAGTCTCTTCTGACACATCCGGTTTGGTCTTCGCTCGCTTGCTTCCCAGTCCCTTTAGGGAGCGTGTCTTGTTCAATGCACTCTGGGTTTCTTTGTGAGGTCCTCGTTCTCATCCCGCAACTCGTCTGGTCTTCGCTCATTCATGCTCAATGTGTCAAATCGCTTCTTTCTGAGGTGTTCCCTGAATTCAGGTTGGGCACACTCATGCTCCTCCTCGGCCTCTTGTAGACCTGTTTTCATGAGCTTCATCCTACAGGCTCTCGCTGTGAGGTACGCCCAAGTCACTTCCAACTCAAAGCGACGACCCTTCTGCACAACAGAATGAAACACTGCCCTGTCCTGCGCCGTCCGCCCAAGTTTTGTCTTGTTTGGGCCCGTTGGGGCAGCCACCGTGTCAACCAATCTGATTGAGGGCCTTCCTCATTTGGGCGGCCCCTCCACTTGACCAAGTGTGGTGTCTCTTCACTGAGGACTGCCTTTGGTTTTGAAGACTTAACAGATAAGCCAAAGTTGGAACTGGGAGTTGAGTTTCTCCAAGGCAGGCATTACCCATTATCTTACTGATCTTCAGAACCAGACCAATCTCACTGCCACCGAGTCAATACCGAGTCCAAATGGTCCTGTCGAGCCCTAGCCTCTAGCATGATCCTAACACGTGGCAGGTACCCCAAAGATACTCCCTACATGAATCCACCGATGTCTGAAGAGTGCCGCTTTCCACTGGCTTTTTTCACATCAGCTATTGATTATCCTCAGGATACTTGGAAAGTTAGCGACCCCCTTCCTGGTTGTCCCGGGAGACACTCGGAAACCAAGCTGCTCCTTCCAACCGAACTGGTGAGCTTCAGAAGCTCCGAGAGTACAAAGTTTCTCAGCAGCAACGGTTCATTATCTTAAAATTGATCTTATCTGAAGGTTAAACACACTTAGTCCCTTGTCAGAACACT
>NW_022107344.1:0-2236 GCF_000313985.2 Echinops telfairi
TCACCTGCCCACCCACCCAACTATCCCCTATCCCTCTATTCATCCATCCATTCACCTATCCCCCACCCACCCATCCAGTTACTCACCAATTGTACCCTAATTCTGTGCAAGCCCACTAGGGAGGTGCTGCGGATTGGAAGCAACTACTCATGGCTCACCTGGCTAGAAGAAAAACATACAAGCAGTGCACTCAGACAGAGCAGGTGCTAAGACAGAAGTCCACAGAGTGGAGGTCCGAGGTGTGGCACCTGTTCTCCCATGGTGTCTTAGAAGAGGTGGCCACACTGCCGAGCCTGGAAGGGTGAGCAGCTAGGACTGTGAAGAGAAAGGCGCGCGCACACACACACACACACACACAGGTTTGGCCCTCTAGATGAAGTCTGTGGGGGTGACGCCATGCCAGCGAGTGACTGACTCGGGGTGACTGACCGAGAAGAACTGCTCCACAGGGTCTTCCAGGCCTTGCTTCCCAGGTGTTTCTGAAGAGACGCACGCCTCCAACCCTTTAATCAGCACTGGGGCATGCTAACCCTTTTGCACCCCACCCCCAGACCCTCCAGTAGCTTCAACAGCAGACCCAAAGCTCAGGGCTTGGGATTTGAGCTCAGATCTGGCCCAGCTGGCCACCCTCCCTGGGTAGAAGTCTCCCTCAGCACTGTGCTCCCTTTGCTGCCAAAGTGGTCCCCTGGCTCCAATGACTTCCCTTCCTGGCCCACCTCTCACTCTCCCCTGTATCCTGTCTAGCTCAAGCCTCACACCTCCTCCAGGGCTCCCTGGGAGCCCAGCTGTCAAGGACCAACCCTCCACTCCCCCAGTCCTGACTGCCAGGGCCCCCTTGGAGCTCGGGAACTGCACCTGGTCCTCATGGTCTCTGGTTTGCCACAAACCAGCCCTTCAGCTTCTTCAAAGCGGAGACCACAGCCTTGCTCAGGGGTGTGCTCAGAGGTGATGCCGAGCCCGGATTCCTGCCAGATGTGCTTTGGTCTCAGTGCCGGGAACCAGGCAGGGCCACGCTCATGGCAGGCACTCAGTAGGAAGCTCAATTGCCGCATTGTCGGGGAGGTGAGGGGTGGTGGGCACTGCTTCTGGTTGACGTTATCTACAAGCTCAAAGTCCACATGAGCTAAGAAGTAAGGAGGGACCTGACACCGAACATGAGGAAAGGGGGGACCCCCGCTGAATTCAGTGACAGAGGGGCTGTGGGCTCACCGCACCGCCCAGAAAGAATCATCTCCACCGTCGACAGAGAGGCAGCGAGAACACGCTTCGAGCACCTGATAGGTCGGTGCAGGCGTTTTGCTAACCAGGAGCGCGATCACCTGGGCTCTTTACCGCAGCCCCGCCAGGTGAGCGCCATCATCTCCGTGTCAGACCCTGGCAGCCACACCAGCGGGTAAGCAGGCCCACCTCCTCCTCCATCAGGAGCCAAGGAGCCCCTCAAGTCACTCACTCGGGGTCAGTGGCGCAATGGGATGGAGGCGTGGACACAGACTGCAGAGCAGAAAAGGGGCGCCAGCAGGAAGCACTAGTCAGGACCATCCAGTGATGGCTCTGTCCCCAGCCAGGGACACCTAACACACTGGACAATGCTCAACCCTCCAGCCCTACTGCTGGAACTCAAGTGGCATCAGCATTCGAGACACTGGGGCTGGTACCAACTGGCTCAGCTTTCGCCCTCGCTGCCCAACAAACAAGGCCACTGACTGTGGAGAGAAAGCCGGGCTGGGCTCTTCTCTGACACCAGGAAGCCAGCAGGCAACACCAGGGGCTGGGGAAGGGAGAAGGGGAGAGCAGAACCCCAACTTCACAGGCCCCTTCCCTGCATCCAGTTTCCCTAGAACAGCAGTTCTCAACCTTCCTAATGCCTTGACCCTTTAATACACTTCCTCATGTTGTGGTGATCCCCCAACCATAAAGTTATTTTTGTTGCTACTTCATCACTGTAATGTTGCTACTGTTACGAATCTGGCAACCCCTGTGAAAGGGTCATTTGACCGCCCCCAAAGGGGTCGCAACCCACAGGTTGAGAACCGCTGCCCTAGAGGGAGACAAGAAAGACTGGATTTGGAAATCAGCGGAAATCTCTTGCTTTTGAGTTCTTCTTCCAGTAGCAGGCAACTTCAGAGCCCCGTGTATCTGCCACTTTCATATTTTCTTGACTTTAAGATATGTCTCAGCTCTGTGGACATGGTTCTGCATTGGGGTGAGTACTGCTGAATTCCGCGCCCTCGCTGTT
>NW_022107345.1:0-2234 GCF_000313985.2 Echinops telfairi
TGCAAAGCCATGTGGATTAGAAGTTGGTGGAACTATGCCAGGGTGCTGTTTGTTCTCAGAGTTGGGCAGCCCACTTGGGTTAACTCTTAGAGGCAGGTATAGAGGCCCAGGAATGAGGTTGGCAAAGGGGTAAAAAGAAGTCGTTCTCAGGATCTTTCACTCTAACAAAAAGGCCATATCCCAAGCATGTGTAATCAGGCTATGAGTTGATTGACAGGATGGGCCCTGACACCTTTATACAATTCTTTAACCATTTAATAGTCAACAAACATAGACTTGATGAGATGTGGAATGACATCAAGAACATCATACATGAAGAAAGCAGCAGGTCATTAAAAATACAGGAAAGAAAGCAAACATCAAAACATATGCCAGAGAGACTTAATTCTGGAATAACTAAGGCATACAGAAAAAATGATGACATAAAATGACTTCACAGAAATTTAAAAGGAAATCTCCAAAGGACAAAATACAGTGTTATAATTAAACATTCAAAGACATAGAATTAGAAAAACAAAAAGGAAGAGCAGGCCCAGCCTGTCTTAAACTAAAAGAACTGAAGAAAATAAAGCAAGTCTCTAGTTGCAGTCTTGAAAGATTCCATGAGCAAAATATTGAATGATGCCAGAAACATCTAAAGAAGGTGGAAACAGTATGCAGAGTTACTGTACTAAAAAAGAAAAATAATCAACATTCCACCATTTCAAGAGGTGGTCTGTGATCAAGAACCAATCGTACCAAAGGAAGAAGCCCAAACTTCAGTGAAGGCATTAGCCACAAATAAAGCCCCAGGAATTGATCAAATGCCAATTGCAATATTGCAACAAGCTTATAAAACACTAGAAACATGTCCTGCCTATGCCAGGAAATTTGCAACACAGCTACCTGGCCAACAGGCTGAAATAGATTCATATTTGCAGATAGTTCAGTAATGAAAACACTCAGTTACTAATCAAAAGGTCGGAGGCTGGAACCCCCTAGCTGCTCTGGGTGCATAAGCAAATGCGGTGAAGGAAGCGGATGGTGCCCAGCTAACTGGGGTCTTATAAGCTTGCAGTTAAACAGGTGCCCATGTAGCAGAGAAGCGACAAACCTACATCAGCCTGTGAGTTCTTGAGGTATTAACAGAATCAGGTAACCAGAAAACCCAAAACAAAACAAAAAAACATATTGTTGAGAATGAGAGTGGTTGGAGCAGAGACCCAAAACCCATCTGTAGACAATGGGACATCCCCTCACAGAAGGTTCACAGAGAAGGAATGAGTCAACCCAGGCACAGTATGGCACCGATGAAATACACAATATTCCCCTGGTTCCTTGAGACTTCCTCTACCCACCACTATCATGACCCGAGTCCTGCCTTTCAGTTCTGGCTAGCCTGGAGCACGTACGCTGTTACAGATAGGAGCTCATGATACATGGAATCCAGGACAGATAAACCCCTCTGGAACAGAAATGGGAGTAGCAACACCCGAGAGTAGGGGGAAGGTGGGTAGGAAGGGGAAACTGATAGCAATGATCGACGCCTAACACCCCCCACCCCAGGGGGAGGAACAGCACAAACGTGGGTGAAGGGAGACGATGATCAGTGTAAGATATGAAAATAATAATAATTTATCAAGGGGTTATGAGGGTGGGGGAACAAAAGAGCAAAAACAAGGAACTGATACCAAGGGCTCAAATAGAAAATAAATGTTTAGTAAATGATGATGACAACACATGTACAAATATGCTTGATACAATTGATGTATGGATTGTTATAAGAACTGTAAGAGCTCCCAATAAAATGATTTGAATATATATATAAAGAAATACTAAATTTTTTTAATGAAATGAAATAAACAAATGCAAAAAGACAGACAAAGTAACAAACAAAATATTTGTAGTCTTGGAAATTTATGGGGCAGGTCTAGTCTTTCCTACAAGGTCTCCATGGGTCATCATTAACTCAATGCCAATGTGTTTTATTTTATTTATGCTGAATGCCTGGTTCAACTGGGAAAAAATATGTATTTTGTGGATCCCGCTGAAGTGTTGGTAAGTGCCATGGAGCCAGGTCCCACTCCTAGTGGCCCTATTGACAATAGAACAAATACTGTGCCCCCTATGCCATTCTTACAATTATTGGTATGTTTGGGCCCAGTGATGCAGTCACTCTGTCAATCCATTTCCTTGAGAGTCTTCTACTTTTACACTGCCCTTCCACTTTGCTGAGTATGATGTCCTTTTCTGGG
>NW_022107346.1:0-2228 GCF_000313985.2 Echinops telfairi
TTGACTTCCTGCTGAGCCTGGCAGCACCGGAAGGGGCCTTTTTAGCCTTTTCTGGTTTGGGGGATCCTTTCTTGGCTTTACCCGGCTTTGCCACCGTAGCCACGGCCTTGGCATCTTTCCTAGGTGCCTTCTCCTTGGCTGTGCCTGGCTTGGGGATGGCCTGCTTCACCTGAGCGGGTTTCATGGATCCTGTTTTTGCCTCATTTGAACCGGGGGGGTCCTTCTTTGTCTTCCTGGGGTCCTTGAGGCTCTTCTCCTTGGTGGCCATAGCCGTGGATGTCTTTTTGGGATGGACTATCCGTTTTTTCTTGGCAACTAACTGGAGGGGAAGAGAATGGGGCATGGTCAAAAGCAGACGTCTTGGGCATCTCCCACCTCAGTACCCTGGGTGAAACTTCCGGGAAGTGGGGCCCAGTGCGGGGAGGGGGCACAAAGGTGGGGGCTCGGGGCATGAGGAGGAGATACACAGCCGGCTGAGTGGGTCTCTCTCGTGGGGGCCTAAGGCTCAGGAGTGACGTTGTTCCTGGGGTCCCCAGCAGCTAACATCCCAGCCGGGTGGCCCTCCCTCCACCCTGGGGGGCTTAGGCAGCTCCTTCAAGTTTAGTGAAAGTCAGGACTTAGTCCGCTCACTCCTGCGTCCTGAAATGTCAGAGGCCAGCTTTGGGGAGCTCATCTTGTGGACAGTGAACCCTGGATCCTGTCCTGTCGCCACGGCTACTCTTCAAGATGATGCGATGGGTCTGTGAAGCCCCCCCTGGACCCTGGTCTCTCCACTGAGGCCCGGGCCCCTCGCCATGCCACAGCCCAGCCTGTCTTCCTTGCCCTAGGCCCCCAGCGTTCCCACCTCCTCCAGGGAAGCAATCCTCTTCCACGGGGAGGGTGATCTTCAGGGAAAAGAGGGCCCCTACCCCACAGGCAGACCTTGCCCCTTCAGAGCCCAGCTCTAGTGGCAGCGCTGCCATCGCTCGCCAAGATCAGAAACCACCCTTCATTGCCAGCTGCAGGCGCACACAGCCCCAGCCCCAGCGGCCTCCCCTCCCCCAGAGCCCCTTCCTCCCTGGCTAACAGACTCAAGCCTCACCCCGCCCCATGTTCCCCGAGGTCCCTCTCTGCCACCTCCCACATCACCCTCCTCCCCCTGGTCCGGCTCTGGCAGAAGGAGCCACACAGTGACTGTTTTACAGAAAGGGAGCTGAGGCTTTGAGAGGGCGAGCGGCTTGCCGAAGTTACGCTGCTCCTGAGAGACAGAGCGAGGCTTCAGTCACAGGGATGGCCCTTCCAGCCCCTGGGCCCCCCACCTCCCATGCGGTGTGTGAGCGCCCGCTTCCTGGGCCCCCACTGCGATCGGATCGCAGCCCACGACAGTCCCTTTGCCCTGCCTACCGGCCTACCTGGCCTCAGAGTTCTGTGAGGGCGGGACTTCCTGTCACGAGTCACATGGTTACCGCAGGGGCTGGCACGTGGTAGGTTCAGAATGTTCCACCATGTTCCATGGTAACTATCAGACCCCCTGCTCTGCCCCAGACCTCAGGCAAGAAGCTGAGGTGTGCTGATCACAAGGGCCTCCATGCCTGGGTCCCTAGACTTCCCTGCTGGCTGCTGACAGTGCAGGGGCTTGGTTCGTCCCCAATCTGCCCTCAACTCTGGTTGTGAGTTAGCCAGCCAGGACCCTCTCCTTTGAAAGGGGAAGAAGTGGGGCCTCAGAAGGGGTCAGCGCTGCCCTGGGCTCAGAGCCAGAGGGAGCAGGGTGCAAACCCTGGTGCTGAGACCGAGAGCCAGGGCCTGGCTTCCCTCCTCCCCAGGGAGGAAGCCAGAGGCAGCTGGGTCTTGCAGGGAGGGCATCTCAGCCAAGACCCACAGCAAGGACAGGCTGAGAAGAGAGGGAGCCAGAGGAGACAGATGCCCGGCACAGGAACTGAAGCACATTCCCCGTCCCCCCCCCCAGCCCCTCCTACCCAGTGGGCGTACTTTGAACCTGCCAGTGGCCCCCCTGGCCTTGGAGTTGACGGGCCGGATGAGGAGGCCACGGTTGATACCCTTGGCCAGGGCCTCCTTCAGCAGGTTCTTGAGGCGGATGACGTTGACCGTTGGGTACTTCTGCAGGATGAACTGCTTGATGGCCACCACCGAGGTGCCCTGCCGCTGCTCACCCTCCTGCAGCGCCTCCAGCACCATACGCAGCACAGTGGGTTTGCGGCGCTGCGCTAGCACACCCAGGCTTGGACCTG
>NW_022107347.1:0-2228 GCF_000313985.2 Echinops telfairi
CACATACTATTCTGTTGTTCAACCCCATCAAGCAGGAGTGTAGCGTCATCAATGCTATCAGCTCCCCACTCCTTCCCTCCTTCCCCACCCCTTACCCCTACCCCCATCTTCCCGTACCCCCAGGGAACCATTTCTCCTGTTACTGCTTCTGACTTTAATGTACCGATCAATCTTAAATACACAGATGAACATACACAAATCGAACATGCTTAATGAGGTAAAACAAATATGAGTCATAATAGTAAGGGGAGAAATTGTCAGAGAACTATAGAATAGTTACGTGATTCATCAGTGCCATACCACACCCTGGATTTATCATCCCTTCCCTTTGGATGGGATGTGAAGGACTTCCAATTATCTTATAGATGGATGTTGGGGTTTTTTTTGTCTCCACTACATCCACACCTCTTCACATCAATTTGGTTGCTTGTTTTTGAACTTCTGATACCTCTACCTGTCAATACCTCATGATGCATGCTTCTTCCATGTGGGCTTTCACACAAAACTGCCTCTTCTTCCTTGTATAAGTTCCTCAGGAGCACAATGTATTCTTCTGGAATTCCCATTCTGTTTAGGGCTATCCATAGTTTGTTATGAGCCACACAGTTGAATGCCTTGGCATAGTCACAAAAACACAAGTAAACATTTTTCTGGCATTCTCTGCTTTCAGCCAAGATCAAGCTAATGGTAGCTATCCTTTGTTCTGTGTCCTCTTCTGAGTCTGGCCTGAAGCTCTGGCAGCTCCCTGTTGATATACTGTTGCAACTATTGGATGACCTTCAGCAAAATTTTACTTGAATATGATATCCATAATATTGATTTATAATATGAGCATTCTGTTGGGTCCCCTTTCTTTGGAATGTGTACAAATATGAACCAAATAGCACTTTTCAAAATTTCCTGGTATAAACAAATGAGTGCTTCGAGTGCTTCAGCACCTTGCTGAAACATTTCCATTGGTATCCCATCAAGTCCTGGAACCTTGTTTTTAGCTAAAGCTTTCAGTGCAGCTTGAGCTTCTTGCTTCAGCACCATTGGTTCTTGCTTGTGTGCTGCCTTCTGAAATGGTTGCATGCACACTAGTTCTTTTGGGTACAATGATTTGGTGTGTTCTCTCCATCTTCTTTTGAGGATGGATGCATCATTCAGTATTTTGCCCAAGAAGCTTTCAATATTGCAACTCAAGGCTTGAATTTATCTTGAGTTCTTTCAGTTTAAGATAGGGTGAACATGTTCTTCCTTTTGGGTTTCCTAACTCTAGGTCTTTGCACATTCCATTATAAAGTTTGATTTTATCTTCTCAGGCTCACTTCTGAAATTTTCTGTTCAGCTCTTTGACTTCATCATTTTTTCCATGTGCTACTCCATGACTAAGAGCACGTTTCAGAGTCTCTTCTGACATCTACGTTGATCTTTTCTTTCTTGTCTTTTTCATTAGCTTTTGCTTTCTCCATGAGTCATGTTCTTGAAGTCCTCCCACAGCTCATCAGGTCTCCTGTCATTAGTGCTTAATGCAGAAAATCTGTTCTTGAGATATTCTCGAAATTCAACTCAAAGTGGTATTTTTTAAAAAAAGTCTTCCACTTCAACTTGAAATTACAAATGAGCAATTGATGGTCTGTTTCACAGTCAGCCCATTGCCCCATTTTAGCTGCCGATATAGAATTTCTCCATCACCTTTTCTCACAGATGTAATCAATTTGATTTTTGTGCATTCCACCTGGAGAAGTCTATGTGTATTTTTGTGTTGTTGGAAAAGAGTATTTGCAATTAAGAAGTCACTGGTCTTGCAAAATTCTATCATGTGGTCTCCAGCTACATTTCTAACATGAAGGCTATATTTTTCCCAAATACTGTTCCTACTACTTTTTTTTTTTAATTTCACACTGAAGACATCGGCAGAACCTTTGTATTTCTTCATCACCAGCTTTGATGGTTGGTGCATAAATATGAATAGCAGTTGCATTGACTGTATTTATTTGTTTATGGATAGCTGTTATCCTATCATAGACAGCATTACACTTCAGGATAGGCCTTGAAATGTCCTTTTTGACAGTAAATGCCAAACTATTCCTCTTGAGTGTATCAGTCCCAGCTCGTCAGTGAACCATATAATTTTCTGATTCAAAATGACCAATATCAGTCCACTTCAGTTCACTAACGTGTAGAACGTTGATCTTTATTCGTTTCATTTCATTTTTGATGACTTCCAATTTCCCTAGATTTAT
>NW_022107348.1:0-2225 GCF_000313985.2 Echinops telfairi
TTCACGAAGAACACTCACCGACTTAAAGGAGCTTAACCTCCACCCCGCTCCACCCTCCTCAAACAAAAAAGATAAGGCTCTGTGCAGGCAGTCCCCAAATAATACCTATAATGTAATAAATACAATAATACATTCCAAATAATACATGTAAATGGCTAGTAGGCATCAATGGAAGATAGTCTTTCTAGTCACTCAGAGCCGCAAAACAAAACAATGAGGGGCCTTCTTGAAAGATAAGAGGGAACCCATTGACCAACGTGTGAGCAGACCAGCAATGCTGAAGTGAGGTTGGGTATAAGTTGCCTTCTCAGCTTTTGTGGATGTCATCCTTAATGTCTCCCTTCTCCGTGACTGCAGAGGTGAGCAGGGGCCATGGAGGCTTCTGGAAAGAGGAAAGACCACGTTGCTGGCTGGACACGATCAGAGGATGGGTATGAGTGGGAGGTTCTTCTTTGTAACTCCCGGCCCTCTGCAGAAGACGAGCTGCTTGGTAATAGCTCACCAGCTATTTTCCACGAGGCTTTGGGAATTCAACCACCGTTAGTAGAAATATGCATCGCTAGAACATTGTCAGAGGGCTAATGATTTGACAATTTTTACTCAGTGTCATATAGTCAGTTTTGACTCATAGAGACCCTAGGACTTGTAAGTTTCTGAGACTGTAATTCATTATAGGAGTAGAGAGACATCTTTCTCCCTTAGGCTGGTTGGTAGTTTCAAACTGCAGACCTTAAGATTAGCAGGCCAATGTGTTTTGCCACCAGGGCTCCTAGTGATTTAACAAGAGCTCTCAATTTTTTTTAAATGACTAATCCTTTGACTTTTCAATTGGAAATTTTCACATTACAGCCCATTACTATCTAGTGATTCCAGCCAGGATAATTCCATTTTAGTCCCTGAGTAACTTAGTTTATTTTGCCAACCTGGCCGATAAACACATGTAGGATTAATTGAAGGGAGAAGGGATAAATAGCTCGGTGAGCCTCGCCTTTCGAGTTCTTGGGTCTCTTGTTTTCTGATGGTCGCATCAGAGTGCAGCTGCCTTAGCAGTTCCCTGCTTCAGCTGGCAAGGCTCACTTCCTGCAAGACATCCCTAATCTGCCCCAGTCAGTTTGACTAGCAGGGAGGGAGGTGGTATGGTGGCCTGAGGTGAGATTGGAGACATTAGTGGTACAATATTGGCAGAGCCCATCATGTTTTCAGAGCATGGGAAGTCACTGAACAGTTTGAGGCCCAAAACTGACATGTCATATTTATGTTTGATGAACACTTCAGCTGCCTGAAGAGGCTCAATTATGCAGGAATAAGAATGGAGGGAGGAGCATCGTGTAGAAGGCTAGCGCACTGGTGCAGGGTAGGGATAATGGTGACTTGGTAATGCGTATGGGAAAAGAGGACCGAGTTAAGGCATGCTTTGGCTGTGTACTTGACAGGTTTCGCTGAGGGGGAAGAGAGTAGAAAGAATGATGCTCGGGCAACTAACTGCATGTGTGGTAAATCCTTCACCAGAATTAAAGGAAGGGGAGAGGGTATCAAGGGAAAACTACTTGGGGGAAATGTAAGAGGTCAGTTTGAGGCGTGTGCCATCTACATTGCCCAGGAGACAGCCAGGTGGAGATGCCACGTAAGCAGTTGAGCATGCGATTTTGGAATTCAGAAGCACCTGGATCCCCAGGCATGAGTGTTACCTAATCGTGTGGGAATCGATGTGCTCACCCAGTGACACAGTGTGAAGATAGATAAAAAGAATGCTGAAGAACAGACCCCTGGGCACAGCAATATTTGGGGAGAGAAGTCCGAGCTGTGGGCCCTGCTAGAGCAGAACTCTCTTCTTCCGGGACCTGCTGGAAGAGCAGAATTTGTGGTAGATCTGTTTATCTCTTCCCCTCAGCCCCCAGTGGCTGCACAGAGCAGAATTTGTGGTAGATCTCACAGTTGGAAAGAATTTTTTTCCACAGCTTCGAACATTCTCTCTCTAGAGTTACTTTGTTTTTCTCCTGGACTTTTTGCAGGTCCCCTTAAAACCTCACCCCATCATCTGCCCCCATCGAGGATAGCACACTCCATAGGTGGGCACAATCCTCCCCACAGAAGTGCAATGGAGGACAGAACATCTGCCCGTCCAGCACAGCCCGCCCCACTCCCCCAGAATGCTAGATTCCGTTGCCGTGCTTAGGAAAATTCTAGTAAATGGCTCCTGGCAGAAAGACACTCCCTAAAAAGCC
>NW_022107349.1:0-2216 GCF_000313985.2 Echinops telfairi
CAGTTGTGTAAAAGATTTCCAGCTTCCACACAGCCTCATCAAGACAAGTCTGTCCTTTGGGTGTTAACTAGTTAGTGGGCATGAAGTTGTATCTCATAGTAGCTTTGATCTGCATTTCCCTACTAATGTTGAATATCTTTTCATGTACTACTCGGGCATTTGTACAAGGGTGTACCCTCCCCCAAAAAAAGAAATGGAATTTTTATTTTATTTTTTTCCCCAAAGCTATGTATTTAAATTTTTTTTACAAAACAACCTTATCACCTTCAAATAATCCCCATTACATTTAATATATTTGTTAAATCTGTGATTCCATTCTTGGAAACATTTTTCAAACTCATCTGTTTGGATGGCTGACAGCACCTTCCTCATTTTTTTCTTCACTTCTTCTACATTGTCAAATTGCTGTCCTTCCATGTCCCTCTTCATTCGTGGAAACAAAAAGAAGTCACATGGAGCCAAGGTCAGGTGAGTAAGGTGCATGGGACAAGAGAGGCATGCTGTTTTTTTGCCCAAAAGTGGCACACTGAGATGGCTGTGGGAGCAGGTGCATTATCTTGGTGGCAAAGCCAGTCCTCCGTCTGCCACAAATCAAGCCTTATTTGTTGCACACTGTTATGCGGTCTTTTCAGAACCTTTACATAGAAAGCTTGATTAATAGTCTGAGCTAGTGGAATGAACTCCAAATGCACTACAAGTCATTTTTGTCCATTCAAGAAGTTGACAGACATCCAGAATGAGGTTTGTCATCAATCGACATTTCACCTTTTTTTGAAACAAGAAAACCATTCATACACTTGTTTATCCCAAAGCACTGTCCTTGTAAGCTGTGCTCAACATCACAACAGTTTATGCGGAATTTTTCCTTAGCAGGAAACAAATTTCACAGCTGCACATTGTTCTCTTAAATCAGCCATCACAAAAAAAAACCAACCAAGGTTTGAGTGAAACTTTTTATGAAAAAATTCAATATAACCAGAGAGAACATTCCCAGGTGACACCACTGGGTGCATTAACTCAGAGCGATTTGCTTGATGCTTGCCTACTGGAAAAAATACATATTTACTATGAAAGCTCTGCTCCGCCCAGTGCAATTGCGGTTTCTTTTTTTGGGGGGGTACCCCCTTGTATATCTTCTGTGGTAAAAATTGCTATTCAAGCCATTTGCCCATTTAAAAAAATTGGTGGTTTGTCTTTTTGACACTGAATTGTAAGAGTTCTTTATGTATTTGGGGTGCTAGAGCATTCTCCAGGAGCCCTGGTGGTGCTGTCGGGTAATCATTGAGCTGCCGACTGCAAGGTTAGTGATGCTGCAGCCCCACCAGTGGCTCTTTGAAGTAAGGATGAGCAGACACGGTGTATATAGTAAAGCAAAGGACAGGCAAAAATGAGAGGAGCCCTCGAGGCGGTCACTTGACACTCACAATAGACTCAACATACCAGCAGTTATGAAGGACACACATGACTGGCCAGGGTTTTATTCTGTTATATGAAGGGTTCAGAAAGCTCGTAGAAAAATTCCTCTCTTTTAATTCCATTCTTCCGTGAACCTTTGGAAACCCCCTCATATTTAAGGGCTTCATGAATCAGCACCAGTTTGATGGCAGCTAACATCAATAAAATGAGTGCATGGTTGTACACTTTGTACACAGATCCACATGTACAAAGATCGTGCATTTCTATCTATTAGCAATAACTGTTTAGAAAATGCAAATATAAAAATGAAGCCATTTTTTATGGAAGCAAAAACTACAAAGTACCAAGGAATAAGCCTAATGAAAATAAGTAAACTCTGATGGAGAAATTTTCTTATGAAATTTTCCTTTTAGTCAGACGTTGAACTTGCTGAATGATTCCTGTTTCTCATCTTTCTTTATTCATGCCTGTCTCTCTGGTGTACTTTCTAGGAATTTTTTTCGCTCTGTAATAGCTTTAATGAGTATCTTTTCAAGTGTGCCGTTGAGTGGCATTGAGTACACCCACAGTGTAGTGACGCCATCATCACCTCTCCAGTGACTTTAGGACTGGGGAGAATACAGCTCAGGCTCCAGAACTTTTTTCATAAAGTTAACCATTTTAAAGTATACAATTTCATGATACTTAGTTCATGCCCACTGTTGTTTGCATCAATCACCTTTATATCATTCTAAAAGGGTTTTATCACTCAAAAGGAAACTCTATACCCCTGACCTGCTTTCTGTCTCCAGGCAGTTCAT
>NW_022107350.1:0-2148 GCF_000313985.2 Echinops telfairi
CCATCACAGCAGCCGTGATGGTCATGCCAATTTCACAGTGTGATTTGTGCACTCATTTCATTCTGAAAATGACCCTGCCCTCCATCTGTCTCGGCTGACTATCCTGCTTTTTCCAAGCCAGGCCTTGGGAGCAGCAGCACGGGAAACAAGGAGGCAGACTCTCCAAGGCTTCCCTTCTGCCCATTTTAGCAGCCACACTCACATCTGTGTACCGGCCCAGAGAGGAGAACCCCAACTGATGCCAACATATATCAGTAAATTTGGGGGATGGGAGCAGATAATGCTGGTATTTTTGTCACATTGGGAAGAAGCCAAAAACACAAATCTGCACAACAGCGAGATGAAATAAAGACATAAAAGGCACTTCCATGTTTCTGTGGTCTGTCAACGTAAGTAGCAACTTAGTCAACGTTGATATATGGATATTTAAAAATTGAACTGGTTTCCATGGGACAGATGTCAAGGAGGCAAGCATAAAGATGATCCCCACTCACTGAGCAGGAGAAGCAAGTATCCTTCAACCGATCTACTTCCCTGCATCAAGGGTGAGTCTGGAAACAAGGTAGGAAGAAGTCTTCGAGTGGGGACATAGTGATCCTTCCCAGCTAATTTATCTAGGGGCACTGGGGTGTCCAAAGCCATGTTGCACCTGTCTGAAATGTGTACATTATGTCCTTTGTATTGATGCAGTAGGGGGCTCCTTGTCCAGTCCCATTCAAAAGGCCAGAGTGCTCACAAACACCTTAGCAAGTGAGAAGAGTGAATGAGAATATGAATGCAGTCATTTTATGATGTGAGCAATAAGACACCTACTGAAGTCTCTTAACCGGTGACTGGGAGCTATGTTACCCCCACTTAAGTCACTGCTAACATCTGCTCACAGCTGTAACCCAACCCAGTAATATGAAGACTACAGAGTGATTGCTTCATTATGGGTCTTAACGCAACACAAATCTATGTGCATCCTTGCTTCTAGGGAGCATTTGGGTTGTATTTCTTCTGAGGCAGGTTTGCTGGCTCTTTTGGTAGTTCATGATCGTTTCAATATTCTTCACCAGCACCGTAATTCATATCCATCCATTCTTCTGCCTTCTTTATTCAATGGGATAGGAAAGGGCCAACACTCACCCATGCACTGCCATTAAGTCCATTCTTTCTCATGCCTGCCACAGATGGCAGGTCTAACTGCCTGTGGGCTTCCTTTTATTTCTCCCGCAGGGCAGCTGATGGGCTCAAACTACCGATCATTTAGTTAACAGTCCAGGGCTAAGTAACCCGCTCAGCAACAAGCACTCCAAGAAAGGCAGAGTAAATTCGGGAGGAGGTGGGGAGAATGCAGTTAACACTGTGGATTGCAAACATGTGAAGAGGTAAAATAGTATGAGTTGGTGAGTGGAAACCAGTTTGCTCTGTAACCTTTCACACAGATCACAAAGGGTTTTTAAAGAGAGAAAAGAACAGTGCATGGGGAAAGACACAATTTTGTCTTCCAAAGTTTTTCCCGGGAAAAGGCTACCCACTAACTGACTTCCGGACATCTGAACACTGAAGCTACTCATTTTGGGGAGAGTATTCCAAGGAGACATTTCGCCTTTTCCATTCCAGTTCCTTTATACCACCAAGTGTGAGACATTCTCTATGCACAACTCAAAAACGCATGGGACTTCAGGCTGTAAGCACGCAACGCTCTAAGGGGGTATACCAGACTGCCAACAAGCGACAAGCCTAACCTGCAGTCACGAGGAAAGGGCTGTGGAAACCACGTTTTCAGCCGGCAGCGAGCCTCCGCCGGAGACTAAATTTCCCAGCATGCAGCGCAACCACTTCCGCACGGTGGCGCTTGGAGCGAGGCATGCCGGGAATTGGAGTTTCCGTTTCTGAACGACCGGAAAGGCTGCTTTTCCCATTCCCTGGCTGAAGCCTCTGCGGTCTGTGGTTCTACGGAGAGCGAAACAAGTTCAGAGACTCAACCTCAGGGCATCTTCTCACAGCCAGAGCCTTCCGCTGCAAGGTAACTTCCGGAGCAGGAGTTTCCGCAGGTTTACGTTTCCGGTTCGACTGTTGTCTTGGCAACGAGGATGCGCAACACTCTCGTCAGTTATGGCGGGACTGAGCGGCTCTCAGATCCCGGACGGGGAGTTCACGGCG
>NW_022107351.1:0-2124 GCF_000313985.2 Echinops telfairi
GGATGATAAGCTAACAAGCTCAATGAGGTAACCTTGCTGTGAAGCACAGGAAGTTACAGAAAACTCCATTCTTTATTGTAATTAAGACCCACAGGTCCCCTGGGATAAAAGGCAGCAAATGTCCTAATGTATATGGCACATTGTAATGCTTGTTGACCACAGAAATACTCAATCCTGGGAGGTCTCTTGAAATGACAAACAAAACCACAGGTGAGGCAAATGAGAAGGGAAGCTCAGGAAATCCAGAATTCCCGGAATTGCAATGCTTATCTTCCTGGGAGATGTTGGGCCAAGCCTCGCTTCCCAGCTTGACCGGGAGTATCTTACATGTCCTGAATGGAGATGCCAAAATTTTCTCGCTTCCATAATCTGCTGGGAAGTCCATTGGTTGGACTCTGGGAGACACAAGTCAAAAGGTAAATTTCCGTTATGACCTGAATCATTTCCCTTCCTTTGAATGAGACTAAGAGTGAAGCTTAATTGCCTCAGCCTGAGCAAAAGTCCCTTGGGTGGCCTGCAGGGAAAACGCCTGGAGATCCTAGCTTTCCCAGCAGTCCCAGACGTTAATTTCCTGGCTTCTTTGGTGACTGAAGACAAAAGCCCATTTCCCAAGCTTGCCAGTCAGTCTTTTGCCTGGCCTAACGTGGACAATAGGTAGAGCTTCACTTTACCAGTCAAGCAGGTAGTTGCTGGCCATGCTGGTGGGGAGATGACAAGGAAAGCCGCTATTGTCCACAACTCCCAAAATCACATGCAGGGCTAAATGTGAGTCATCGAGGAAGGAAATCCAGCCTTCCCGGGAGTTCAATGCTTATCTTGCTGGGAGACACTGGGCCAAGCCTCGCTTCCCAGCTTGACCGGAATATCTTTCATGGCCTGAATGGAGATGCCAAAGTTTTCTCGCTTCCAGAACCTGCTGTGAAGTCCATTTGGTGGACTTTGGGAGACACAAGGCAAAAGCTAGCTTTCCATTATGACCTGAAGTGTTTTCCCTAGCTTTGAATGAGACTCAGAGTGAAGCGTAATTGCCTCAGACTGACCACAAGTCCCATGGCAGGCCTGCAGAGGAACGCCAGGCAGAGCCTAGCTTTCCCACCAGTCCCGGAAGTTCATTCCCGGCCTCTTTGGTGACGGAAGGTGAAGGCCCATTTCCTCATCCTGCCAGTCAGTCTTTTGTCTGGCCTATGCGTACACAATGGGCAGAGGCTCCCTTTTCCAGCAAACCAGGTAGTTGATTGCAACGCTGGCTGGGAGACGCCTAGGAAAGCCGCTAATGCCCACAAGTCACAAAATCACATGAAGGGCTAAATGTGAGACACTGAGAGAAGCCTCCCTCCCCAGCTCAAGGGAGTCTCTTTCCTGGCTTGCAGGCTGACCAAGCCTTGTATCCCTCCGCCCTTCAATTATCCCCACCTGTGTTTGCCGGCCACTTAGGAATGATAAGCTAGCAAGCTCAATGAGATAGCCTTGCTGTGAAGCATAGGAAGTTACAGAAAGCTCCATTCATTATTGTAATTAGGACGCACAGGTCGTCTGGGATTAAAGGCAGCAAATATCCTAATGAATATGGGACCTTGTAATGCTTGTTGACCACAGTAATATTGAGTCTTGCGAGGCATTTTGGAATGACAAGCATATCCACAGGTGAGGCAAATAAGAAGCCCAGCCAAGGAAATCCAGCATTCCCGGAAGTTCAATGTCTATCTTGCTGGGATAAGCTGGGCCAAACCTTGCTTCCCAGCTTGACAGGGAATATCTTCCATATCTTGAATGGAGATGCCAAAGGTTTCTCGCTTCCACTTCCTGCTGGGAAGTCCATTGGCTGGACTTTGGGAGACACAAATCAAAAGTTAGCTTTCCATTATGACCTGAAGTCTTCTACCCAGCTTTTAGTGAGATTCAGAGTGAAGCGTAATTGCCTCAGCCTGATCAGAAATCCCTTGGCCGGCCTGCAGAGAAACGCCTGGCAGAGGATAGCTTTCCCAGCAGTCCCGGAAGTTCATTCCTGGCTTCTTTGGAGACTGAAGGCGAAAGCCCATTTCCCCATCCTGCCAGTCAGTCTTTTGCCTGGCCTATAGGTAGACAACGGGCAGAGCCTCCCTTTTCCAGCAAACCAGGGAGTTG
>NW_022107352.1:0-2211 GCF_000313985.2 Echinops telfairi
AGTAATAGTAGCTAACTCACTCATAGCACTTTTGAGGTGTTACATTCTGTTCTCTCTTTATATATAGTATATATACTTATATGTAGAATATATGTCCCCTGTATATAATATATACATCCTACAAATATTCTATGTATAGAATATATAAGTTCTATGCAGAGAATATATTCTATATAACATATAATTTTATATACTTGATTACATATTATACTCATATGTGTATTACTACTATATATTATATTAGTAAGATAACATATAACACATGTGATATAATATAACATCTTATATATTATGATGACATATTATATTAATAATATTATTAAATATACATATAACTGTATATAGCATCTTAAAATTGCTATGAGTGGCTTAGCTAGTACTGGTATTATATAACCAATTTTTATGTAGCAATAAAAACAAGGACATTTAAAAACATTGTAAATACAGTGCTGTGAGTGGGTTGACTACTATTGCTGATTCTGTACACATTGCAAAGATATGTTGGGTATATATGACATATATATGTATGCTGTCTCTATACACAGATACAGGGGCTGTGCCAATGGGCTCCCACCTAGCAATTGGGAGGATGGCGCAGGACCGGGCTGTGGTACGTTCTGTCCTACACAGGGGGGCCCCGAGTCAGAACCCATGCAACCACAGCACCCCACAGCCGCCACGAGAACACGGAGCCTGGTGTTCTTAGAAGTGGACGCACACAATAGGTGTCCGCCCGTAAAGGACTTTGTTCACTCTGCATGCTAGTCTCAAGGTTCGCCTTGGTATGGCACGGCTCAGGTGGGCCTGCAGAAGGCTCAACGTAAAGTTACCACCAGAGCCAGCTGTCCCCCCTTCTAGGCGCCCTCCCCCCCCCAAACGATGGCAAACAGGAGCACAAACAGGTACACCACACGGATATCCATCACGACACCGTGCAGTGGCCCAAAGGTGAGCCACGGCCTCAATGTCCGTCAACAGGGGAAGGACCACACTGTTGGGGGTGCCGTCAGACCCGGGGGTTTCCTTTTGGGGTGCATCAGCACCCATTATATGGACTTGCGGAGGGTCTCTTTCCTCACTCCTGGCCATGCTCCCTGCAGGTGGATGCAAACACACCCTCTCCGCGTCCTCCACAAACTGACGCGGGCCGGGGAAAGATGGGAGGGAGGGGAAGAGACCCAGACGAAGCTTTGCCCGCCGACCCCGGTTTCACCAACCGTTGTTACTTCTTTGGAAATCAATGGGCTGCTCGTCTCGACCACACGCCATCTATTTCCTTTGTCTGTCCAGCATCCCTGCCAAGCTCTTCCACCCCCTCCCTGCCAGTTGTGTTTAAACTTTCATCCGTCAGTTATCAGCTACATTCAGCTTCTTCTCATGTCAAAAATAGCTCGCTGGTAGCCTGAGTCAAGCCAATTGGCTTCCCTTCAAACTGGTTTGTCTGAGGCTGGGGCCGCACCGGAGAGCTCGTCCTCCCCGCTCAGAGCTGAGGCTTCATTGATGTCAGCTGGACCCGGGCCACTGGCTTTCACTAAGAACGTTCCAGAATACGTAGTGAAGAACCGATGAGAGATGCTGGCTGCCGCCGGCCGTGAGGAGACAGCGCCGGGTAGCCTTGGAGGGGTGGGGTGGGGGGAGGCAACATTAGAATGAGCCTTCACCGCTTCACTGGCTCCTTGGGCTAAGTCCTAAGATCGAATGGCTGGTTTACATTTCTGAAGGCTGATGACGTGGGAATAGTGGGAGAGAGAAAGAGAGCAGTGGCGGGGGGAGGGGGGGCCGAGCTGGAGAATGCAGGATGGAGCAAGGTGAGCTATGACATAGGTGCTTAGAGGGAGGCGTACCGTCTTCAGACTCACTTTCGGCACGTTGAGTGTGTGTTTGCATCAATGGAGTGGGCAGAGCTCAAAGACTTCAAGGGTCATTTTATCTCCTTGGTGGGGAAAATGATCCTGCATGTTCAGGTGTCCAAGGGGTCAGGTGGAGGCAGGGCTTGGTCCTTTGTTTGGAGGGTCAATGGGATTGAGGGACTGTGTCTGGAACCCCCGTGGCCTAGTGGTTCCATGTTGGGCTGCGGACTGTAAGGTCAGCAACCTGCACGCATCAGCGCGAAACACTGCCCTGTCTTGGCTCCTCCTCACAAGGGGTCCTGTGTCCGAGCCATCATTGCAGCCACGGTGTCAATCCATCACATTGGGGGTCTTCCTCCAG
>NW_022107353.1:0-2209 GCF_000313985.2 Echinops telfairi
TTCTGGTATTTGAAGTACTGGTGCCATAACTTCATGAGTTAGTTGAAATACTAGTGGCATCATTTATATCAACACACAAGCAATCAGGTACAGTGAACTAACAGATGGTGGTCCTCCGTCTGCATTTCTGATCCATTTCCATCTTGCCCAGTGGAATTCTCTATATAATTCTGTCTGGTGAGCCCTCATCTTCGCTCAGCTGTGCACTCTACTCAGACACTCCATGTATTCCTGTCCCTGTCATCCTACTCATCATCATAGAGCAGCCCAGCCTCAGCTCTATAAGGCGCTTTTCCTGAAACCTTAAGTTGACTCGGGGTTGTCTAAAAACTTGAGCACACCCTATGCTATCTTGATTTAGCATTTGGCACATTCCTTTTAACTCATCTGTTTGATAAGTCGTTGAACAGTCAGGTCCTATAGGAAGCAACTGCATTAATTCTTCGTTTTTGCCTTTAGCTCCTAGAACATTGTGTGTTGGGCCATTCATATAGTACTTGCAGGTCTGCCCATTTCTTCATGTGGTGGTATTACCATTGTCTAGTCTAAGAAAGTGAACCAAGTCAGAGTCATGTTTCAGCTTATTTCCTCAACTGTGCCTCAATGTGGCCATTATGCCACTGATGTCATCTTGAAGTCCGAAGGCAGTCACAGCACCATCCTTTGTCACCTCCACTAAGTAATGGATTTTTCTGTCAACCGAAAAAGAGGCTCTGGCAGCAAATGCCTCACATACTCTAAAATGATCTCAGGGGTGACTGCAACCAAGATTAGATCAGTTCATTCCTCCCCAACAACACATTCCGAAGAAGTCTCTCTGTGTGAGACTTGACAAGTCAGAAACTTTTGAGACTGGGGTTGTTGCTACATATCACTAAACTAACTCTGCACATAGCATCCCCATGTACAACAGAATTATCCACAGCCTGGTCCTGCACCATCATCACAATCTTTACTAGGTTTATGTCCTTTGTTGTAGACACATTGTCAATTCATCTCATTTTTTGTCAATGGTTTTTCATTTTTGCTAGTCCTTTCAAAAAATCAATTTCTTGACTTGTTGATTTTTCCTATTGCTTTTCTGTTTTCTGATTTATTTCCATTATAATCTTACTTGGTTTTTTCCCCCTTCAGATGACAAAAGTTTCATTTTGCTTCTCTTGTTTTAATTGTTAAAGGTGTGGAGTTAAGGTATTGATTTTGGTTCCCTTGTTTTTGATGTGTGTTTATTTTTATAAATTCCCTCCAGTAACCACTTTAGCTATGTCTTAAAGATTTTGGCATGTTGTATTTTTGGTCTCATTTGTTTCAAGGTCTCATTGTTTAAATTTTCATTCCTTATTTCCTCAATTACTTAGTGATTTTTAATTAGGGTGTTGTTCAGATCAACAAGGAAAAACAAGTTTACATGATCTACTAAAGGATGCAAACACACGCTCAAACATAATAAAAAGTGCACACCTAGCAGAAGACAAATTCGTTGATCGAGCAACTTAAAAACAAGACATTTATATGCATTAAAAGACTTCATCACATGAGTAAAATGAGCCCACACACTAGGAGAAAAAAATTGACAATGACATATCAGACAAAGGACTAGCCTCTAAAATCTGTAGAAAATTGCAACACCTCAACAACAACAAAATTAATAACTCAATTTAAGAATTGACAGAGGACACAGAGAGTTCATAAACTATGCAACAAACAGATGAAGAAAATCTCACAACCAATAACCATTTGACTAAATACTGCCACTGATAGCAAAGTTCAAAAGAAATAGAAAATAAATGCTGGAGAGAAAGTACGTGAGATTGGAACTCTCATACTCTGTTGGTGGGACTACTAACTGGAAATTGAAAGAGCGTATGACCCAACAGTGCCATAATTTGAGATAAACCTCAAAAAAAAGGAAAAAAGAAGAAGCAGAACATTCCCACCCATGTTCACCATAGCACCATTCCCAATAGTGAGAAGATGGAACCAAGGAATATGTCCATCAGTGGAAGAATGGATAAATGAACTTGAGTACATACACACAATGAGAATCATTATGAAACTGTGAAACACCTCAGAAACTTCTTGGACTTGGAGGACATTTTTCTAGGTGTCCTTAGCCAATCACAAAAGGATAAATACTGTATGAGTCTACTGTTTTGTTGGGGTTTTTTTCCAACAAAACAAAAAGATTATCATACCCAATGAAACAGAT
>NW_022107354.1:0-2209 GCF_000313985.2 Echinops telfairi
CTTCCATGTGATATTAATGGTATTGTTCTAGATTATGAGCATTCAATTGGGTCACCTTTCTCTGGAATTAGTACAATTATGGATCTCTTCTAGTCAGTTGGCCAAGTAGCTCTCCAATAAATTTCCTCACTTAGATGAGCAATTGCTTCCAATTCATCATCAAATTGTTTAAGTATTTGAATTCATATTCCATCAATTCCTAGACTCTTGTTTTTGATTAATGTTTTCAGGACAACCTGAATTTCTTGCTTCAGCACTCTTAGTGCTTGCTCATATGCTAACCCGTGAAATGGTTGATTGTCAACTTGTTTTGGGGTCCATGACTCTATATTCTTTCTCTTTCCTTTTGATGCTTCCTATGTTATTAAATATTTTGCCTATAGAATTTTTCAATACTGTAATTGAAGGCTTGGGTTCTTTTTTTCTTGAGTTCTTTCCATTGAAATATGCTTAGCATGTTTTTCCTTTTTGATTTTCTAACTCTAGATCCTTGCACATTTCATTAAATATTTTATTTGTTAGTTGCCCTTTGAAAGTTTTGTTCAGCTTTTAATCATAATGTTTTTCTTTGTCTTAGCTACGCTACAATTGAGAGCAAGATTTAGGCTCTCTTTTGACATGCACTTTGATCTTTTCTTTCTTGTCTTTTTCATGCTTTCTTTAGGCAGGATGTCTTGATATCATCCCATCTCACCCGATCTTTGGTTACTAGTGTTCAGGGCAGCAAATTTATTTTTGATATGGTCTCCAAATTCAGGTAGAATATACTAAACACTGCATTTTGGCTCTCCTGGACTTTTTATACCCATATGAGTAATTGGGTATTTGTCCTGCAGTCAGCCCCTGATTAGTTTTATTGTTGTTGGTGATACTTTCTGACTCAGAGTGATGCTATGACAAACAGAACAAACAATGCCCTGCCTGCTCTATGCTATCATCACAATACTTCTTCTTCTTCTTCTTATTTTTAGTCCACTGTTACAACCACTATGTCCATCCATTTTGAGGTTGACCTTCCTCTTTTCAGCAGCTCCTGCACTTCACCTAGCATAATATCGTTCTCCAGGGACTGGTTTTCCCTGAAAACATGTACAAAATACATATAAGGAAGTCTGGTCATCCTTGAATCTAAGGGATATTCAGCTGTATGTCTTCCAAGACAGCGTTATATGTTCTTTTGTAAATCCATAGTGCTTTCAATAATCATTGCGAGAAACATAATTCAAATGCATTCATTTCTTCTTCTTGCTTCCTTATGCAATCTAACTTTCACATGCATATGAGGCTATTAAAAATACTATTGGCACCTCAATCCTCAAAGTAACCTCCTTGTGTTTCACCACACTTTAAAGAAATCTTGCGCATGTTTACTCAGTGCAATGTGTCCTTTGATATCTTCTTGACTGTGGCTTTCATTAGGATTGACTGTAAAACCAACAAGTTGAGATCCTTGGTAACATATCCTTTCTCAATTTATACTACTACCTATTGGTTCAATTGTGAGACGTTTGGTTTCCATTATATTGAGTTGTAGTCCCTACTGATGGCTGCAGTCCTTGATTCATCTGCAAGTGCTTCAAGTCCTCCACACTCTTAGAAAGCAAAGTTGTGCCGTCTGCATATCACATGTTAATAAGTTTTCCTTCAATCCTGATGCCACATTATTCTTCATGTAATCCAGTTTTTTTTTGCTTTTAGCTTCTCATCTTGTGTTTCCCCATCAACTCTTCCCACAGATGTGGTCACTTTGATCTTTGTGTATTCCATCTCCAGAAGCCGACCTTTGGTATTTGTAAAGAAGGTATTTTTGTCTACAGATGGGCATTGGGTCCCCATCACTCACTTCCCTCATTCACGATGATATGATTCCCCTGCTTCCTCTACCTTTGGTGCTTGAAACCTGGTCCCTTCAGCCCTTCATGATCACACATGTTGGTGTGCTGCTTCCATGCGAGTTTTGTTGCTTCTGGGCTAGATGGCCACTTGTTTACTTTCAAGACATCCCTTGCAGAGAGGTAGTGGGGAGGAGATGAGTCACTCAGGGTTCAGTGTAGCAATAATGAAACTCACAACCTTCCTCTAATTCTTAAACGCTTCCTCCCCACCACTATCATGATCCCAATTCTACCTTGAAAACCTGGTTAGGCCAGAGGATGCACAGCGGTACAGATGGGAACTGGAAACACAGGGAATCTAGGACAGATGAACC
>NW_022107355.1:0-2207 GCF_000313985.2 Echinops telfairi
TTGGATCACACAGGCTGATGTGCTTCTTTAGCGTAGACTTGACACCTCACTTAGACGGGTGCTTGTTTGAAGACAAGACTTTAAGATCACAATTAATTGGTAGGCTTGCCCCACTTGCTTTCTTCACCACCCTTTGCTCTAATGCCCTTATCTTCAGTGATCTCTCATGAAGACGAGGATTGTGCAGAGCCATGTTATAACATCCTGTACTCAGAATATGATCACCTGGAGAACGGATCTAACTATATCTTGTCACAAACCATGGGCACTTCTATCTAGTAAGTGGAAAGTGACAGGTGAGACTCCACAACAACCGAGGCAGATGAGGAGGAGGAAATGAGAAGATAAGTGGGTGCCCCCTCTTCTTTTTATACTTTAAATTTTTGTTTGTATCTTTATGTTTGATCATCTTTCTTCCCGTTTCATTTTGTCTTTGTTTCCTTGTTGTTTCTGTGATTGTCTCCTGTTTGGAAGCACAGAAGAAGTGGATGCATAGAGACAATCACTGAGGCCATCGTTCATCTGGAATTGGGAGGGGGGTTTGGGGAGTGATCAGTGGATGTGGGAGGGGAGGCAGAGGGAGGATTAGAGCTGATTGTGAGAATGCATGTACAACTATTTGTAGAAGTGGTTTTACTATGGAGGTGTTAGTATTATATCAAGAATATTACTTGAACAAGCTTTATCTATGGTTATCAAGGATGAAGGAGGAAGTGTTTTTGCTTAGAGGGGCAGTGAATTCATTTTAATGGTGGGGGTACAATTTGCAGAGTGATACAAACAATGGTTGTACATCATGAAAAGAATAATCAATGGCACTGAATTATAAATGTAGAAGTTGTTGATTGATGATTGTTTTGTTGTGCATAGTTTTGCAGAAATGTGAAAAATATTACATGAATAATAATGATTGTATGGAATAGAAAATGTTCTAAACTTGATTGTGGTAACAACTCTTCTTGATAGGGGTGAATTATTGCATTGTATAATATGTGGGAAAAGTGCCAACAAAAAGTGTTGGTTTTTTTTAGAAGTAGATGCTCAGAAATGTTCATCATTTTACCTTCCACTTTAACCCAACAGCCTGCACATCTGATGGGCTATCCTTGTCCTAAGGGTAAGACTGAGCTGCCCAGAGAGCAAGTGGATGTTGCAATAAAATGGCATCCCCAGGAATTCCCTTCATTGTGGCTCACACCTCAGACCAACCGCATGCATTTCTACCAACCTGTCCATGGTTTTCTGGGAGGACTTCTTTGTCCACAGTCAGTGCAAATGATGCAGGGGAGAGATTGAATCGCAGAACACAGGTCAGGAAAATCCCCTCTAGGGACCATTGCTCAGCTGTTCCTACTCAGAGCCAGCCTCCTTCTGCTTCCACAAACACAGCACACGGGAATCACCTGCAGTAAAACATGGCAGCAGAGCTCCACATCACTTGTGAAGATCAGGCTTCTTAGGCCTCATCCTTCCCATGTTGATCAGAGATGTCTGTGGAGGTGACAACCTTCTGGATTCTTCTCTGGGTCATGGATGCCCTACCCTGTGAGCACCTTCAATGTCAAAAACAGTGCTTTTCATCTTAGAACTCTTTTAAATTAGATTCCCTCCTTATTTCTAGGTGTGATAATGCAGGCAGAGCTGCCAAAAGCAGTCATGGGTTGGTAATGCTTTCTCACAGTGTTATATCTAACTTTCATGTCTGCAGAGATCAAGTTTTTAGATCTATCAGGCTCTGGGAGATGAAACCTGTATTATGTGGCCAAAAAACGAAGTGATGACAGTCATAGTGTCAACCCAGTCTTCCCATATCAACACACTGCAACCATCATAGCTCAACCAGCTGAGTGTATTTTAACTGAATCATCTTAAACCTGAGGACCCAGGCATATATTATATAGGGAAAGTATCAGGAGACACAGTGACTGGGAAGTGGTCA
Source organism: Echinops telfairi (assembly GCF_000313985.2). NCBI lineage: Eukaryota > Metazoa > Chordata > Mammalia > Afrosoricida > Tenrecidae > Echinops > Echinops telfairi. Next base: position 1,940 of record NW_022107355.1, read on the forward strand.
AACATCTCAAGTGTCAGCAGACTAAGTGGGCAGCAGAGGGAGCTCAGGGCACACGGGAGAGTTTTTGTGACAGGAGCAGGTGCAGCGGATGATGAGTTATTGTCTCCTCCTGTCTCTTGAGTTTCCCAAGTCACCCAAGTCAAGAACCTCTCCAGGGACTCCTCAGCAACTACAGTTCTCATGTCTCTTGTTTTCCTGCAGGGTAGATCCTGATAATGAAAAGCCCTGGTTCCTCCTGAGAAGACAGGGGAGAAACAAAACAACCTTG
>NW_022107356.1:0-2173 GCF_000313985.2 Echinops telfairi
AATCAATCTAGGGTGGGTGACCCAAAACACAGTCCAGTTCATTGCTACTGATGGCAACTCATGCGTGCAGAGTAAAACTATACGCTATAGGTCTTTCATAACTATGACCTTTCATAAGCAGATTGCTAAGTCTTTCTTCTGAAATGTCTCTGGGTGAGTTTGATCTGCCAACTTTTTGTTTAGTAGTTAAAGCATGTTTTATAATTTGTACCACACATAGTCTCCAAACCTTGTAAGCATTTTTCTTTTAATTTGAAAAATGAGTCGGCCAAAACACAGATTGATTAAGCAGCTTGCCCACCATCGCACCAATAGCTTGAGGCAGAGCCGGCATGCTTCAGATTAGATGGTCTGTGAATCACTCTCGGCAACACTCAGTAGTATCTCCGTGGGTCTCCATAATTAATTGATTAGCTGTTATATCACTCTCTGGAAGTTATCTACAGTGACAAGGAACTTCAGAGCTTGGCTCAGAGGCCAGGCAAGTTTAAATAAGAAGGAGAGAAGTGGTAAATTATTTATTGCTTGTGTGAGCAACCATGAACCCCTGAGAGATAGGCAGGGCAATAGAGACAAACTAATAGTTTGGGGAGGCTGACAGCACAGAGCATGAGCTTGAAAATGAGGGGTTGATTCCTTAGATTGGGCACTTAAGGACCCAATAAGGCAAGCTGAATCGAGATGTTAGACCACTAAGTCAAGCTGGGGAACTCAAACAACGTGCAATGTACATGGACCAAACTAGCCAGTTGAAGTGTACAAAAAGCAGAAAAGAGGCTCAGGACTCTGTCCAAGTTTCAAACAAACTGCCTCACAATGGATTACTACATAACATTAAAGAATAACAATGAATCTGCAAACACTTCGTAACAGGTATGTACCAGGTGGACATGATGCTGAATGAAATAAGAAAATTTTAAAAATCACTATTATAAAAAGTCAAAAAAGCATTTTTACACAAAAAGAAACATTGTTTGATGGTTACCAAGGATGGAAGGTGGAGGGAAGTTAATTCACTAGCTAGAAGGTAGACACTAATTTGGTGCAGGGGAAAGCAATATATAGTAACAGAGAGGTCAGCATAAAACTAAAAAGACAAAGAAATAAACTGAGAGGAATACAGGCACTAAAAGACACAGAGGTATATACCATTAGGTACACAATCTTTCAATAATACTAATAATAATACTCTATGAGTAGATATATAGTTATACATGAAAGCAGAATAGGTGTAGGAAGAATAATTAACTATACCTATGAATGGGTGTTTTTTATGCCCAGGTGTTTAACAGAAGATATCTCTATATGTACATTTACATATGCTGTAAATATATAAGTGAATATAGTAGAACACATAGGGAGCAAAGTTATGTATACTTTTTAGTTTTAACATCTTGAAAATGTAAGTTGTTGGGCCAGGGCCTCAGAACTGTAGTCTCTGGGAACATTAAAGTCACTTGGGACAAAAATGTTAACAAATTGTTTTTTCTAAATCCTACTTTGGTGAGTAGGTACTGGTGTCTTAAAAGCTTATCATATAACCCTTCCCAGGAAGACAAACAACAGAAAAGTGGGTGAAGGGAGACAACAGTTGATGTAAAACATGAAAAAATAATAATTTATAAATTATCAAAGGTTCATGAGGGAGGGCTGGGGAGGGGGGAAAATGAGCTGATACCAAGGGCTCAAGTAGAGAGCAATATTTTGAGAATGATGATGGCAAAATATGTACAAATGTGCTCGACACAATGGATGGATTGTGATAAGAGTTGTATGAGCCCCCAATAAAGTGATTTTTTTTAAAAAAGCTCATAAGCAGCCATTAAGGTGCAACTATTGAGCTCTCCCCATTCAGAGGAAAGGAAAGAGGAGAAAATCAGAGAGGGGAACAATTCATCCAATGAACTGACCGTGTTAACATCAGTCTCTAGGACCCTGAAGCCCGAAGAAGTAGATGGAGTTGGTCACCACTACCAATTGGTTTGAAAAGGATCATATTAGAAGACTCTGGGTGGGGGGCACTTAGGTGGGGTGGAGCTTCCTTCAGTTATCCTTCAGTTCTGGACCTGAATTCAACCACAGGATCAGTTTTCAGCTAAACAAAGAGTAAAGGCTATAAGGGGAACAATAATGCTACACACACACACACACACACACACACACACACACACAC
>NW_022107357.1:0-2203 GCF_000313985.2 Echinops telfairi
TGCCAGGGGTGTCCTGCACGGGGGCCCCAGCATTCCGGTCCCGAGAGGGCACCAAGAGGCCCCCCTTTCGTTCTGTGGAGCTTGGCTTCTCAGCTGAGGGGTGGTGGGCGGTGGGGGAGATGAGAGCCCCGAAACTCAAACCCCAAGCCCCTTCAGTCCAGCCTTCTTCCCAACCCCAGGAGGGGCCCTCCTCGGTGGCCCCAGGCCTAGGATAGGCGCTCCCCCTCCTCCCCGTCAGGCCCTGGAGTCCAGGACCAGGCTGGACACCGGCTTCAGTATAATTACCTTCAGCCTCGACTTTGAGGTGTCGAAAATCTGGCAATGAAAGGAGATTGGGAGGTAGTGTGTGTGGGGGGGTGCAGACAGTGAGGTGGGCGGGCTGGTGGGGTGGGCGGGGGCCAGGGCTCCTCACCAGGGGGCTCGCCCCGGTTCCAGCGGGCTGCGTCCAGGATGCTGCTCAGGCCTTTCTTGGTCTTGGGAGGCTCATCGGACCTCCGGTTCCCCATCACCTGGGGTGTGGGGGGAGGGGGGGATAGGGGAGGAATTGGAGAACTTCCGAGGCTCCAGCCAAGCCCCATTGGGTACTAGGGGTCCAAAGTCGCAGGGCCCCGCCCCCCTTGCCCCAGAGAGAGGGCTCTGGAAAAGGGCCAGGCTCGAGGGCTCCAGGGGACAGACACCTTTTTCCGAAAGAAGTTCCTCCCCGACTTCTTGTCCCCGCTCTTGGTCCGCACCCCTAGGTGGCGCATGTACAGGCTGATGGCGCTGAGCACAGCGGCACTGTGAGGAGGGGCTGCGGTGAGGGTGGCCGGCGTGATCGCTCAGACTCGCTGACTCACTCACAGAATGCACACAACACACACACACACTAACTCACTCACAGAACACACACACCACAGATACAACACCAACTCATAGCATACACAGTGACTCACTCAGAACACACACACATACACACCACACATCAAGTCACTCACAGAACACACACACCACAGATACAACACCAACTCATAGCATACACAGTGACTCACTCAGAACACACACAACACAGATACACACAATACAAACTCACAGAACACACACACCACACACACAACACCAACTCACAGAGCACGCACGCCCTACGACTGCCCTCTAGAGGCCAAGCCCTTGCTCTCCCAGCTCACTGCCCAGCCCAGCCCCAAGACCACTTTCTACAGACAAGTTCAAATGCACAGAGGCAAGGCTGGGCTCCAGCCGGTCCTCCCTCGGAGCCCAGGCTCGAACGCCGGCCTCTCATCCTCACCTCTTTTCTTCATCGGAAGAGATGGTGTGTCTGCAGGGAAAGAAGGAGAGCTGGGCCACCCGCCCACCCGCCGCGTCCACACCGTTGTCCTCGCAAAGACAGGGCAGAGGAAGCGATGGCACGGGGCACGGGAGAAGGACAGTGTGGGTGGCTGGGGGAAACCCTCATGGGGGGTGGGGGGACAGGAGTGGTGAGGGCGGGACACAGTCCCCAGGCAGGGCAGGGGAGCCGCTGACAAACACCCAGGCCTGGGAGGGGTCGCCACAGCTGAGGGGCGTCTTTCAGCCCAAACTCAAAACCTCCCTGCCGTCCAGTCAATGCCGACTCACAGGGCAGATCTGCCCCCGGGGGTTTCCACGACTGTCAGCTTCATGGGAGTAGAAAGCCTCCTCTGTCTCCCATCTTTAAGCCAAAATAAATGCCAATGCCAGGGTCCAGGGCCTCAATGTCAGGGGAGGAGCCCAGGTGCCGCAGTGGGGGGGATGGAGGGACGCAGCAGCCGGAGGGGGTCCCACTCACTGCATCTCTTCCAGGTAGGCCAGCTGGCGCTCTGCCACGTGCCGCTCCCGGGCCTCGTAGCTGGCACGGTCTCGCCCGGCCCAGGCCTCCAGCTGGGTCAGCTCCTGGGCCCAGGGCGTCATGCCCATGAGCCGCTTGGAGCAGAAGTCCTCCAGCTGCTGGCTGATGGCCGCCTGCTGTCCCTGCACCACCTCCTGCACCGAACGCCGCTGCATGTCCTCGGACAGGAGTTCGGGCCGGGTGCGGTCTGCAGGGGCACAGGGGGCGCGGGGTCGAGGGCCAGCTCCTCATCACAGGTCCTACCCACTCTCCTACTTCCAGTGGGGGATCAATACCTGGTTGGGGCCGAGGGGGAGAGTAAGGCTGGCTAGAAGGCCCTCCGGGTCAGAGGTCTCACTCTCA
>NW_022107358.1:0-2142 GCF_000313985.2 Echinops telfairi
AACTAGTCCAGATTCATTAATATAATAACAACATTCTTCTTGTAAGAACAAACAAGTACCACCCTTCTCGGCAGTAATAAGGTCCAGTGGGCGCCGGTTCTGCAGAGCAACTTGGGCTAAATAGGTGATTTGTCGCTGAAGAGACGCCAGGGATTCTGCAGAGGCATCTATGGCTTCCTGAAGGCGGGCGGCCAGGTCGTTGGTGGTGGTGATGGAATGTCCAAGTGCTCCTCCTCCAACACCAACAGCGGCGACAGAGGAGGCCAATGAAAGGCCCACCAAGACGGGGAGGAAAATAGCTCTTTTTGACTTGGAAAGGGGGCGAGGGGTGAATTTAGATTGAAATTCAGCAGTGGTATAAACAGTTAATTGGGGCACCAAAGTAACAGGCATACACCATAAAGAAGGTTGGTGGGAGACATTTAAAAACCATCAGGAGCAGCCGTTCCTGCTGGGAGTGTAAGCGAATTATTACAAAGGGATGAAGACGGCGCGGAATAACAAAACGGGACTTGGGTTACCCCAGGAGGTAAATATAAGGGAACATTAGTGATAGTCACAGGAGTTTGGGGAGATGGGGTGGTATTATTGGAAATAGGGTTGAAGGTTGGGACTGCAGCAAGCGGGGGACGGTTTAATGCGGCGCACATAAGGCAAGAAGAAAAGTTAGTTAAGCCAGTTTGATTGGCCAGACTTAAACCTTGCTGCAAAAGCGTCAGCCACGAAAAAGGGTGGCTAACTTTGCTGTGAGAAAGTACCTAAGTTAGCTGTTTTTCCTGTTTCTGAATATGCTCATGCACAGATGGGGGTTGGGTGCCCTGGGGTGCGCGTGGAATGGTCACAAATGCACGCCAAATAAAAAGCTTAGCCGAGGGGTAACTATCACTACGATCTTTATAAAGGGCTCCCTTTTGCACCATGTCCCAAAGACTACTGCTGGGGTCGGGGATAGAAGGAACAAACGGAGCTGCTGTGATAAAAAATTAACTCTGCATGAGGTGGGGCATGCTGTACTACCAGCAGCTTTGAACTTTAAAAAAAATGCATACAACAACTTGACCAGGGACACCCAACATTTTCATGAATCCATTGCTTAGTGCAGTTATTGTTGGTAAATTGTTCAAACAAAAAACAAACGGTGGGGGAGGAGGAGGAAGAAACAGTTAAAAAATTGTTAAACTTAAAATCTAAATCCACACGAGTGCATCCCGTGGGGGGACATTCAGCAGTGGCCAAAAGAGCAGAATGGCCCACACCCAAAATGCGCTGGTTGTAGTCTCCAGATGTCTTGTTTCCTGTAAGGTAAAATCTGTAAACTGCAGCGGGCTGCAGGGCAGCAAAAGGGAAGCACAAAACCAACATTTTTGCCAAAACTAAAAACTGTGCCATAATGGTCAAAACTCGGAAACAAACTAATAAAAATTTTGAAAACAATCTAACCCTGCAAACATTAAACAAATAAATATATAAAAGACTGGAAACCCTCGCAGCACGCTTCTGTGGCTCTTTTTAAAAGTGCCCAGTTACGAGGAGCGCGTGCGACAGGCGCCAAAACGGGAGCAGAAGTCCGTGACTGAGACAGGATTTTAGAAATATCAGGGTGATTTGTAAAATCTCCTGTATCATAGTCCAATAATTATAAGCATCAACGGGTACCTTAGAAGGCCCAAAAGAAAGATAATAATCTTTTAAACAATCCCCTACATGTAACCAACGTTTTTCATCGATGGTTCCTTCTTGAGGAAACCATGGGCACACATCCTCTAGAAAAAGGAAAAAACTTACTAAATCTTTCTTTTTGACCCTAGCCCCACGTGTCTTGAGGGACGCCTTCAGTCCCTGAATAAATTGCTCACAGGCAGATAAAGTTTGCCCCATAATATCGTCGCTTCACTTACCGAAATGTAGGTCCTGTATCGCAGTCTGGCAGCCTGTGTTGAACCTCGTGCAAGTCCCGTATCGCAGTTGAGAAGCGTCTGCGTAGGACTCAAGGCGATCTCCGGTGCTCCTTTGAGGCAGAGATCCAATGCGTGGACAGCCGTCCTTGCCAAAGCGATGTCCAGATTCGCGATCCCCATGAGGCCCCACGTTGAGGCGCCAGTTGTAGCGTCCCGGCCTGCGGGACGCACGAGCAGGGCCCTG
>NW_022107359.1:0-2133 GCF_000313985.2 Echinops telfairi
CAATTCTTGTGGGATCCTTGCCTGCCTTAGGTTTTAGTGTTACAGTAGTTTCATGAAAGAGCTTGTATAGGACTGGAGTCAGTTCTTCCCTGAATGCTGGTAGAATTCTCCTGTGAAGCCGTCTGGCCCAGGGATTGTTTTTAGTTGCTAGTCCCTTGGTAACCTTACCTATTTCTTCAATTGCTATGGATCTGTTGATGTTCTTGACATCTATCTGGGATAATCTAGGGAAGGAGTGTTTTTCCAATTATTTGTCCAGGTCCTCCAAGTTTTTTAATTTATCGGAGGACAGAACTTCATAGTACTGTGCAGTTAGCCTTTTTATACCATTATACTTTGTTGTAATTTCCCGTTTCATCCCTAATCCTGCTTCTAGATGTTTGCACCTTCCTTTCTTCGGTTAGGTTTGCTCACGCTGTTAGACAGGGTTGATCAGAAAAACAAAGCCCGTGACACTAACCTGTGTAAGACAGAACTTTATCTTGAGAAAACATCCCAACCCAGTCCAGATTTTAAGTCCATAAATCTGATATTAGCCTATATGTCCAAAACTAGTTCATAAATTCCGCTAAAGACTCAGGCAGCACATGCAATGATGCCCCGTTCAGGAGGATCACAGGCCAGTGGTGGATCCAGTGGCAGGAGAAGCATCTCAACCCTGGTGCAAGACTCCATGTGGCTCCTCCAGCTCCAGGGCTCTGGCTGTCAGCAGTGTGGTGGTTTCATGTGACTTCATCTGACTTGTCAACAGGAGTGTGACACAGAGAGAGTATGTGTCCTGCTTCCTGGGAGGCAGACAGTAGTTCCCAGAATCCTCAGGAGAAGTCCATACCCACACAGAGGCATCATTGGCTATGACCTGATTAGCAGGGTAGACTTCACCCCTTCATGCAAGTTGACAGGAGATTATGTAACTGCCACACCAGCAGTCTGTTGATTCTGTTGATCCTTTGAAAGAGCAAGCTTTTTACTGAGTTGATTTTTTAAATTGTTTTCTTATTTTCCCACTTGTTTGACTCTGCCCTGATTGTAATGATTTCTTTTCTTTTGCCATTGGTAGGGTTATTCTGTAGACTCTGTTCTGACTGTTGGAGTTTTTGTAACAGCATATCAACCATACATCTCTCTTCCTTTTGCATGTGTGCATTTATCACTATCAAGCTTCCTGGTATAACAGCTTTTGCTGTGCTCCAAAGGTTTGAGTGCATTGTACTCTCATTCTCATTGGTTTCTATAACTTTCCTAATTTTGTCTGTAATTTGGGCCAGTACCCACTCATTTTACAGAAGAGAGTTATTCATCATCCAGTTGATTCCCCTTGTTTTCTTGATCATCCTTTTGTTGCTTTCTAGCGTTATAGCGTAGAGGTTAGAGAGGGTGTGATGAGTGACATCTATGGGCTCAAGCGCACCTTGTGTCCCAGCATGTGGTCTGTTTTTGAATATGTGCCGTGGGCACTTGAATACAGTGTAATTTTTTTGGTTACATTTGCATGGAGAGCTCTAAAAATGTCTATGAAGTCGAGTCCCCTAATTAAAGAGTTTAGTTCAGTAGCCTCCTTGGTAAGCTTTCCCAGTGCACGATGGGTCTGTCTTCCCTGGAGCATGGTGTATTAAAGTTACCAACTATGATGGTTAAGTCTGTGGTTTATTTTTTCATCATTTGGAGAGTTTGATTGATGGATTTTTCAGGTCTCATGGGCATGTCTCTAATTTTATGTTCACTGGTTTTTGGTCTACTGATCCCTAGAGCATTATTTAGTGTCCAGCTGTTGTTATGGCTTGCACCTTGAGATCAATTTTGTCATATATTAGGAAGGTAATCCCTGCTTTTTGGAATTGCTGTTTGCATTGTATATTTTTCTCTAGCTGTTAATTCTCAGCCTATGTTTTGTCTGTGAGCTTTAGATGTGTTTCTCGTATACTACAGATTGATGGGTTATGTTTTCTAAACCAGTCTGCATAGAATCAGACATTGTTCTCATATATATATCTTTCATTTGTTTGTCCTTTTTTTTTCTTTGAGGTTGTTGAGGCAGGTTGCTGTCTGCATGTTCTTTTGAAGGAGCTTTGCACCATTTCTCCAGGAGTCTAAGAGCCCTGGGCTTTCTCTTTAGGAGGCTGGTAAGAATGC
>NW_022107360.1:0-2193 GCF_000313985.2 Echinops telfairi
ACCCAGCCTAACACAGGGGGTGACCAGGGGCTTGAGTCCCCTCAAAGCCAGAAGTGCAAACAAGGTGCAAGGTGACATTTCATTCCGTATCAGCGAATTTCCAAACCCTCCTTCTGAATCAGATCACAGCCTTGACTCGGGAGTCAACAAGCTTTTGTGAAACTTGGAGCAAGCCCCGCCAGAATCCTACCCCACTGCATCAACCCTGGCTCACGGTGGCTGACCTATCCATGGTTCTAAGGATTTGAACCAGTGGCCTGCGGATCCTGGGAGCCATGGCTGCCATGTTGACCGCCGGTTCTGGGAGTTGTCAGAAGTCTGCCATGTGACTTGCTATGTGTTGACCTTGGATTCACCTCTGCAGTCACAAGCCTGACCGGCCAACCTTGGACTCATCTGCCCCTGCAGCCACTAGCCTATGGTCTTCCTGCTGATCTTGGGTTCACCAGCCCTCACAGATACACAAATCAGGAGATGCCTCTAATTCAAAATATGACCCACTCACTTGGGATCTCCTGGACTTAGATCTGCCCACCTCCACAACTCTGCAAACCATTTCCTTGTAATGAAGTTCTCCAGGTGTGTATGTGTGTGCACACATGCCTGTCTCACTGGTTTGCTTCTCTAAAGAACCCAGTGTCGGGCATATCTATCTACCCGGCCATCTCCTGCCATTGCGTCAATCTCAGCTCACTGTGGCCCAACTGCCTTTCTCCTGTCCAGTAGCTGGGGGCTTCAAACCACCAACCTCAGGGTTCCCAGCCCAACACTTAACCCGCTGTGCCACCAGGACTCTGTACCCCAAACAAACAAATGCACTGCTATCAAGTCCTTTCTGTCTCACGGCGGCCCTGAGACCGGAACCGGCATTAAAGGAGGAGAGTCTCCTCTTTCTCCCCCAGGACTGCACACATAACAGGTGTGTGTTCACATGTATACATTTCAGTTGCTTTGTTCTCGCTTCAAAATCACATCAGCCAATCACACAGCAATGAGCCGGCAGTGTCTAGTGGCACCACCTCCCTGCTGTGTACATCCCGCATTCTCGTTCCCTAACGCCATCTTTCCTTCAGCATCCCTGAAGCCTCATCCCATTCTATAGGAGCCCCTTCCCAGCAAGGACCCCAGCTCAAAAAGAATTTTTTTTTATTTTAAAAATACATATATATCTCAAATTCAACATAACATAACTCTCCTCCCAAATCAAACTCGTTGCCATTGAACCAATTCCTACCTAGCGACCCTGTGGGATGGTGAAGAACTTCCCCCAATGCGTTTTGGGGCTGTGCAATCTTTATGGGAAGAGACAGCCTCATCTTCCTTCCTCAGAGAAGCTGGTGGGTTCGAACCACTGGCCTTCCCATCAGTAGCCTGGTGCTTAACCTATAGCACCATCATGGATCCTCACATTAATAGACTCCATTAGCTCTCTGGATGGGCTCCTTCCTCCAGGAACCTCCCTGTCCCAAAGGGGCCCCAGGGCTCCGAAAGACCTGTCTACAAGGGATCAAACCAACAAGAGCAACGGGGAAGGTTCGATAGGAAACTCGCAGCAGTGAGAGGAGGAGAGTGAAGATGGCTGTAAAGCTTAAAGAACATAGAGTGGCTGAACTGTACATGCAGATACTGGGAAATGAGTGTATGTTGTGCTGGGTGCACTTACAACAAGAATTGTTGTTAGTGCAATTAAAATATGCTTTTAATTGCATAAATAAGAAATAAAATATGCTTTTGATAGTGCAATCATTGATCCCCCCTAACCCCCCCAAAAAAACCACTGGCTGGTAACTGGTGCTGACCTTGATTTTCACTCTGGGAACCCAGCTGGAGAGAGGCAACCCCGGTGAGACCACCCTATCATGTGGGAACCACCCCTTTGAGAACTCACCTGCCACCTGCAGGATGCCGTGTCTGGCCACGTCGTAAAACGGGTGACTCAGGCTGAGCGCCTGGTCCTCACCAGCCGTGGTTGCCACCGACGGCCGTCTCAGGGTGCCCAGTGTGGCTGCCTCCTGCTCATCCCTCTGCAGCTCTGTGGCAGACAGTGAGGGTTAGAGGGTCAGTCGTACTGTCCCATGAAGGCGGGGCAGGGGTTCTCTGGAGGCCTTTCTGAAAGGCAGCGTGATAGTTACGTTTATTGTCCTGGTTCCACACTGCAATAGAACATGATGTTTCATAATTACCTCTCCATAA
>NW_022107361.1:0-2189 GCF_000313985.2 Echinops telfairi
CATGAAGACAGACTATTCACTCATGGTAATGATCTAGCTGATGTGGCCGGCTTCATTCTGATTGTGAATACTGTTACTAGCTGTGACAGAGTTGGTTAGACTTGAACTACACCCTATGTGTGTTCAAAGTTGTGACCTTTGGAAGGCAGATTGCCAGGCGCATGCTACCACCTGTGGGTGGGTTTGAACGGTCAGCCTTTCCACTACTATTAGTACTACAACTCCCATTTTGACACTTGCCTAAAGTCAGAGAGCAGATCTGGGTCAGAAACTAGACTCCTAATGTCTGTTTTAGTTCTCCTCTTACCTGTGTGGACTCTCTGGGTCCCCGGAGTTGGAATGAGGTGGTGGCTCTTGTGGTTTGTTTTGGATCCGTTCTTTTTAAGATGAACTCTTTTTAAAAAACCATTATTGATTCCTGGTTGAATTGCATTGTGTTCACAGAGCGTAATGTAAGGACTTAATTCTTTAAAGTTGCTGAGATTTTCATTTTAGCCCAGAACCTGGACAGTTTTTTGGGGGGAGGGGATAAATGTTATGCCTTTGCTTAAAGACTTGTTGGATGCTATGTCCCGAATGCATCAATTTATCAGTCCTATTGTTCAAATTTCGTTTCTCCTATTTTTTTCCCTGTATGATCTATTAGTTACTGATTAGTGTGGTGCTATTTCTTACAATGTTTTTCTTTATACTTCTATCCTTCGTCATGTGTTTTCAGGCCTTGCCCTGGTTAATGTTCTTCCTAGGATGCCATAGAGTCAGCCACGACCCATCAGATGCTGAGGAACAACCGAAAGAAGCACTGTCCCGTGGGCACCACATTCACAATGCTCGTTCTGGTTGACCCTACGTCCTGCGGCCACTGCGTTAATCCTTCATGCCGAGGGTCGTCCACTTCTTCTCTGACCCTCCATTCTACCTAGCATGATGTCCATTTCCAGGGACTGGTCTCTCCTGACAACATGTCCAACGTCCGTGACACAAAGTCTTGTGAGCCTTTGCTAAGGACCATTCTGGCTTAACTCCTTTCCAGACAGATTACATTGTTCTTCAGGTAATCCACAACACTTTCCATAGCCTTTGCTAACACTCTAATGAAAATGAATCGGTTCTTCTGGTCTTCCACATTCACTGTCCAGCTTATCTGATATGATTCATCATCCGCCTCACGCACACAAAGCGATTGAAAGTCCCTTGGTTCAGGCCAGGGACCACTCAGTCCTCAGCACGATGTCTTTGCTTTGGAACACTTCACATGTCTGCGTGGGCTGTGCATTAGGCTGCGATCTGCTAGGTGCACCGTTGGAAAGCAGCAGCTGCTCCTTGGGAGAAAGACAGTTTTCTACGCCCATGAACAGCGACAGTCCTGCCACTGCAGAGGGGCAGTTCCACCCTGTCCTCCAGGATCTGTGAGTCGGCATTGCCGCGATGGCAGTGCATTTGAGTTTGAGATGTGGGTGTACAGCAGAGATGTCCAATGTAATATGTCCTTCGACTGCTTGATTGTTGCTTCCATGAACATTGATTTTGGATCTGAGTAAAATGAAATCCCTGAAAACTTAAATCTGTTTGCCCCTTCTGTTTATCTGGTGTTCTTAATTGGTGCAGGGGTGAGGATTTGTGTGTGCTTTACATAGTACCTCTGTACATACTAAAGTCTGTCGTCTTTGATATTCATCAGTGCTTCAAGCCCTCTTCCCTTTCAGCAAGCAAGACTGTGTTCTTTTCATATTACTGGATGCTACTGAGCCTTCCTTCAATCCTGATGCGGGCTTCTCCTTCATATAGACGACTAGCTTCTTGGATGCAGCCGGCCCACAGCTTTGCTGAGGCAACCACGCAGTACCCCACGGCTTTGTTGGAACAACTGCCTCGTACATCCACAGGAGCATAATGAAGGGTTTTGATAGTCTCATTCTTTCAATATTACCACAGTTTGCTATGATCCACACAGTAAATGTCTTTGCACATTCACTAACACACTAGTAAGCATTTAAAAAATATTCTCTGCTTTCAGACAAGATTCATTGGGCATCAGTAAGGATACGCCTTGTTCCATGAATCTAACTTGAATTTCCTGTTCCTTGTGGATGTACTAAGCAGCTCTGGGGGCAGAGTGTGTATGTTTGATGCTGTTAACCACAAGGTCGGCAGTTTGAAACCGCCAGCTGCTCTGTGGGAGAAAGACA
>NW_022107362.1:0-2127 GCF_000313985.2 Echinops telfairi
GCCTGGGGACAGGACCGGTCCCACCCAGCTGAGGTCTCTGGAGAGCACAGCACAGGGTCTGGCCAGGCTGCGCACTTGGACACAGCACGGCGGGGTCAGGTCTGGACTCAGCCCAGCTGGTTCAGATACTAGCCCTGCCACCAATCACGTCAATCTGGGGAGGTTCATCCGGGCCTTTGTGGTTCAGGGTTCTCATCTGTAAAATGGGCACAATCTTCATGACTTTAAAAATCGTTTTGTTTACATATAATTCAGGTATCATCCAATCCAACAGTTCCATCATTTAAAAGAGAGTACAATCATCACTTTAGTGAATTCTAGAACATTTCCTTCTTTCCTGTAGTCATTGTTATTAGTGCCCCATTACCCCCACCTTCCCCTGCCAACCCCCCAAGGAACCACTAATCCAGTGACTGTCCCTACAGATTTGCCTGTCCTGGATTTCACATACAGAAAAACAACAAATAAACAATAGCAATAACAAAATAAAACAGAGGGAAAAACCTCAATCAAAAAGAAGGCAGAAAATATTAAAAACTAGAACAAATTTAAAATGAGTCAAAAAGGAGATCAAATGACGAGGTATTAAATTTTAACCTAACTACATCCACCATCATCTTCTTTCCAATTCCCTCTGCATGATAATGAGGCTGTTCTCGACCCTGGTCTACGGTCAGAGGGGATTCACCAGAGGCTTAATCCCCATGTATTTCCCCTTGACTTTTGCTGCTGCTGTTGTTGTTCATATTCATGGGTTATTGTAAAGATCTCTGTCTGATGCCTTCTTGCTTGCTGTCCCTTCCACCTCCTTGTCTTTCTTCTTCACCCCCCGCCCCCCACCGCTTCGTTCTTTCATCTTGGGCCGAGATGGTTGTCTTGGTTTAAAGCCCTGGCTTTCATGCAGCACTCTGCCATACACAAGCACACTCATCGGGTACCATTAGCCTCTCCAGCCTTCAGAAGAGGAAACTCAGCTCCAAGTTCAGTCAGGGTCACACAGGTAGTCTTCGGCAGGGCGAAGACTCAACCCCATGCCTGACACCAAGTCCAGATGGCTGTGAGGGAAAGGCAACCAGGCAGCACTTCGAGAAGGAACAACATTTACTCAGGCTGGGTCGAACGCGGCTCTCAAATAGCCTGTCGCTTCACAGGGGAGGGAATCCATCAACAGCGAGTGAGGCACTCCGTCAGTTGACAAGATGCATTTTTCCCCTTTTCCTCGGGCTGTTCTTTGTGCTGGTGGTGGGGTGGGGGTGGAGGGGGAGGCAGCATGTGCAGGCACCGGCTTGCTGGATTTCCTTGGGATAATCCATGCTCATGGAAGCAGCAGTCAAGAGAGAGAATGACATATTGCATTGGGTAAATCTGCCACACAAGACCTCTTTAGAGTATTGAAAAACCAGGGATGTTCCTTTGAGGACTGAGGTTGTGCCTGACCCAAGCCGTGGTACTTTCCATCACCTCGGGTGCTGTGGGAGCTGGACAGAGACGGGAGAATCTAAATGAGAGAGATAGTGAAAGGACCCTGGACTGTCCAGAGACCGCACAGATGTGTCTGGGAAGAAGTGCACCCAGAGTGCTCCTTAGAAGCAAGGACGGTGAGACTTCGTCTCGAGTACTTTGGGCTTGGGATCAGGAGAGACCGGTCCCTGAAAAGGCCCGCATTCCCAGTCAAGTGGAGGGTCCGTGAAAACGAGGCAGGTCCTCAAGAAGGTGAATTGTTCAGCAGCTGCAACCGTGTGCAGAAACACAAAAGCAATTGTGAGGACGGCGCGGCACCGGGTGGTGTTTAGCTCTGCTGTAGTGCGTTAGAACAGACTCAGGTACGTAACAACAACAGAGCTGTGGGCATGTCTGGGAGAAGGCTCTGTGAACGGCTGCTTCCAGAGACTGGGCTCTCTGACGGCCAAGGCAACGTGAGTTCATGCCTGTTCCTTGGCCTCTCTCATCATCTCCACCGCTTTGCTGGGGCTAGACCAGGCATCCTCAAACTACGGTCCGCGGGCCACATGCAGCCCGCCAAGGACATTTATCCGGCCTGCCAGGTGTTTTTGCCCCGTTTGTTTTTTTTTACTTCAAAATAAGCTATGTTCAGTGTGCATAGGAATTTGTTCATAGTTTTTTTTT
>NW_022107363.1:0-2180 GCF_000313985.2 Echinops telfairi
CAACAGTGCTATGCTGGTGTGTGTGTGTGTGTGTGTGTGTGTGTGTGTGTGTGTGACAAGGAAATAGATGGACCTTGGGCCTCAACTTGAATCTTACCTTATCAGAATTTGTTCTGATAATGTGGAAATGTATTATACTCACCTTCCCTACATAATCACTGAAGACAAAATGGGCGCATAAGCAAATGTGGTAAAGAAAGCTGTTGGTTCCCAGCTATTGAAAGATATAGTGTCTGGAGTCTTAAAAGCTTGAAGTTAAATAACCAGCTATCTCTCAGGGAAAGAACAAAATCCACCTGGAAGAAGCACACCAGCCTGTGTGATCATGAGGTTTCAACTAGAAGAGGTATCAGAAGTTCAAAAACAAGAAATAAAATTGACCTGAAGGAGTATGACCAAAGTGGAAACCCCTAAACAACCTGTAAGATAATTAGTCACTCACAGAAGTGCCACATGTAAGGGATCATTTCACCTTTTTTTCAAATGAGAAAACCAGTCATACACTTGAGTTTTTTTCATAAAGCTCTCCTTGTAAGCTGTGTTCAACATCACAAAAGTTTCTGCAGCATTTTTCCTGAACAAGAAACAAAAATTCAAAGCTGCAGGATGTTCTCATAAATCCGCTATCACAAAAAAATGAGGTTTGAGAGAAACTGCTTTTTTACTGTGACCAGAGAGAACCTTCCCTGGTGACACCACTGGATTCACTAACTCAGAGTGAGTTGCTGGATGCTCACCTAGCAGGAAAAATGTGTACTATGAAAGCTCTGCTCTGCCCAGTGCAATTCTTCTTTCAGGGGTACCCGCTTGTACTCTGTCCTATAAAGTCACTATGAATCCAAGTACCCTTGATGGCAGTAAGTTTGATTTGGGAGATTTTATTTTTAGAGTAAAAAATATTCAATGCCCTCTCACTGGTTTTAAATTTGCATGTGTAGCAAGTGAAGAATTGGTTGTGGGTAGGGGTTGGTTCAATCGTTTCAAAGTGAAGGCAATTCTACATAACCTTAAAGGGATTGTCGATAAATCAGAGGTTCTTAACCTAAGGACTGCCTATACTTTAACATTATAGCAAATACCCCAAAGTTTTAGAATTATTTGACTATGTCTGCATAAACATTTATTATATGCAATGTTGTTGACATTAATATGCCTTGAACCATTAAATGAAATATTTTATTCTTCTTTGTATAAAGCACTGAAACAGTTCATTTGTTGTTGTTAGGTGCCATCAAGACCTCTCTGACACATACCAATCCTATGTACAACAGAATAAAAGACTGTGTTGGTCCTACACAATCCCCACAATTGTCATATGTACTCATTGTTGCAACCACTGTGCCACATCATCTCATTTTGAGCATTCTCTTTTTCTCTAACCCTCCCCTTTCCTAAGCATAATGTCCTTTTCCAGTGACCGAGCCAAGGTATGTAAAGCAAAGTCTCAGTATTCTTGCTTCTAGTGAGCAAGAGCATTTGGGAGTATTTCCTCCCCAAACAGATTTATTTGTCTTTCTGGCTGTTCAGTGTAATTTCAGTAATCAAAACCATAATTGAAAGGCATCAATTCTCTGGACTTCCTAAGTCATCGCCCAACTTTCACATGCACATGACCCCAAACTCAGAGATTCTGAAGTCTTGAGGAATAAGTACCTGACTAGGTAGATGATCCATGAATGTTGAGTGATGTTAGGGGTTTGACAGCATTTTAGAAATTCAAAAGAAAAAAAACACCTTTCAGCTTGATAGGAGAAATGTATCAAAAAATGTTTAGCAGAAAGGCAATGTATTGGTTTTATTGGTAGAAAAGTTACATGTTCAGATACTTGAAATTACACATGGAAGGAAACTTTATTCTAGTGACTGAAGTGTAAGACCGGGGAAATCACCTTGCATGTATAAAGAATCATAATAAGTCAAATTTCCTGAATAATAGAACTCATGAAGGGACAAGGTTAAAAAGATGGCCTGAATGTGATCCTGGAGTACTTTCAGATGTTATTCAAAGTAGTCTATATTTCATTTTAAAGAATAGGAGTCATGAAAGAAATCCCAACAATTGAGGATTATCATAAAAGTGGTTTTGCTGGAACAATGTGCTCAGGTGTACAGGTAAACACACCGGGGCAATAAAGGACTGGAGAAAGGAGATGCCACTCTAAAAGGCACGCCTTATGGTA
>NW_022107364.1:0-2139 GCF_000313985.2 Echinops telfairi
CAAATCCCAAAGAGCTTAATTGTTTAATTCAATAAAATACAGAACAGCTCAAGACTGAAGATGTAATTTATTTGAAATAAGTATGCAAAATTAGAGTACTGGACTGATTTAGATTTTATTTTATTCCCTTGGATCTATGAACAAATCTCATTAATTTTTTAAAAATCAACTTAGCCTCATCTTCAATATTCAATGGTAGAATTTTCTCCATATGAGAGACTTAAATTCAATTTCTGGTCAATTTATAGTAGTGGATTCACACAATATTTGTCCTTTTTTACTAACTTCATTTACCATAATGGTTTCCAGGTCTTTCCATGCCATGAAGTATTTTGTGGTATTTTCATTGTTTTGGGTTTTGGTGTGTTTTTTTTCATTTCTTTTTTCGGGGATGCATAGTTCTACTGTGCACGATGCTGTCATGAGTCAGAAACTAACTCAACAGTACCGATCAACAACAAAACCTCATCTTACAAACATCAATCATGGTAATACAAGCAACTACTATTTCTAGTACCTTCTATGTTGTAGAAACCCATAGCAGGGGCTTTATGGACATCAGCTAACAAATGAGGAAACTGAGTCACAGACAGTCAATTCAATTTAACCAAAATCACACAGATAGTAGCTGCAAAAGCAGAGACTAAAACTCAAGGATCAATATGAAGCCCAGTCTCTTTCTTTCAGCACAATGTAATTCCCCATAATGCAAATAGTAGAATGGTAGGTGAATTAAAGATAGATGATTATGTAAGTCATGAAATGGAAATAATGGGATCACAATAAACAGGAGAAAAAATACAGATGCATTAAAACAGGTCAAAGTTTCTTGTGTAGTTTAAACAAAGTTTAAACAAAGATTCTTATGTCGATTAAACAGACTTTTTAACCAATATGTTTTTGCTTGACCAACCCCGGCTTGAGACTTTCAGTTCTTCACATTAGACCAGAATAATTTTACTCTGATCTTCCCTGGAATCTCCCTACATATTTCTTCGGATGTCTGTTGATTCTCCTCAGCTCCACAGCCATCTACCCCTTCACTGGAGTCTAAGTTTCTGAAGTTTCAATGAAAATGAATTCCAGCTGATCAAAGTGATAAGTAACCACTGTTCTCCTGTAGATTCTTCACAACAAAAACAAGAAGACACTTAAAAAGGCAGGGTTGCATGTACAACTATTAGGTAACGTGTTATGGCGTTACCTAAAGCCACTGGAAATGGATATACTGTATGCCCTAGCAATACCTCTGCTGGGCCGTTTTTCCAAAGAAGCAAGAAATAGAACGTGAACAGACATATCCTCGTTTGTGTTCCTTGCAGCACAGTTCACAATAGCGAAAAATCTGGAAATGGTCCAAATATCCATCAGTAGAAGAATGGATAAAGAAATTCTGGTACATATACACAATGAAATACTAAGCATCCCCCCCAAAAAGAAATTAAAAAAAAACAAAAACAATGAAGAAACCACAAATACTTCATGGCATGGAAGGACCTGGAGACCATCATGGTAAATGAAGTTAGTAAAAAGGACCAATGTTGTATGAGTCCACTACTATATGGGTGCGTACCAAGACAAAGGCAGGCTTCTGGTTTCAGGGCAATCTAATCCAGTCACCCAAGCAACAGGGCAGTGAATCTGCCTAGCATGCATGCACCATCTACCACCCCTTTATTTGTACATCTTAACAAGTCCTTTGAGAGAGAAGGCCTCATCTCAGTTAGGGTCAGTTTCTCAGGATGGGGGAGAGGGAAAAGACCAATCAACATTGTCATCTCAAGTCAACAGACACTCCTACAAGAATGATGAGCAAACCCCACTGGAAATTCAAGGAAAGAGGTAAGGAATGTTTGTCTCAGAGAAGGTGTTTACATTTCTGTTGGTGGGTAAACCAGGTAGGACAATAATACCCACCATCACTTATGCAGACTGCCCATTAGACAATTTTGACCTGGTTTCTATCCAGACCTTAGTGACCCATGTGCTGTAGACAACTGGGTCCTTACACTCTGCCCTTTCGAAGTGCACAACCCCATTCACAGGCCATACAAGAAGGACCCGATTTTTAAACTCCACTAAAGAAAGTAAACATGTATATTGTGGTGGGAATATACACCGTGCCCGTTGGGCACCGAG
>NW_022107365.1:0-2174 GCF_000313985.2 Echinops telfairi
TTAGCACAGTTGACTAACAAGGTTGGCTGGGAGTACATGCTACCATATAGAACCCCAGCATAAAGCCCTCAATCCTCTCCCAAACAGAACACACTACCTTAGTCATTCCCCTAAATGCCTCCATCTGGGGACCTTAAAGGATGACAATCCTAGTGCCCGGTGACCCCTCCTTTGAAAATCAAGCACAGCAAGTAAGCGTGTTACCAATGAGTTGTGCAGTAAGCTCTCCACATTACCGAGAAGGACCCCAAATGGTTCACAATGAAAGAAGCAAGGCAACAGAACTCGATTTTCAACTATCATTGTGTCAGGAACTCTGTGTCATAAGCCACTGAACTACTAAATTAGGAAGCCCTTTAGGAGCTTTATAAGAATTATGCAAACCACAACAATTTTTAAGAGACCAGGTTAAATGATTACTTGGCCTGAGATCAGATGCTAGGCTTTGTCTTGTGTTTAAACTTACAGTAGTGGTCTTGTAACAATATTTTGCTTCATGAGAGTGATTACATTTGCTCCGCACGTGTTCTCCAGGTCTATCCATGTCATGAGGAACTCTGTGATTTCATCGATGTTCTTTAGTGTTTCACTGAGTGTATACACCAACGTTTCTTTTTTTTTAAATCATTTTATTGGGGGATCTTACAACTTTTGTCAAAATCTATGCATACATCCATTGTGTCAAGCACATTTGTACACCTGTTGCCATCATCATTTTCAAAACATTTTCTTTCTACTTGAGCCCTTAGTATCAGCTACTCACTTTTCCCCTCTCTCCCCCACCCTCTCTCCTTCATGAGCCTTTAATAATTTATAATTTTTTCCATGTCTTATACTGACCACTGTCACCCTTCACCTGTTGTTTGTTCCCCCTACCCGTACCCTCCTGGTATCTCTACTTTCATTATTGGTCCTGAGTGTTTTATCTGTGCTGAATTCCCTGTGTTGCGAGTTCTTATCTGTACCAGTGTACATGCTCTGGTCTAGCCAGATTTGTAAGGTAGAATTGGTGTCATGATAGCGGGCGGTGGGGGGGGGAGCATTAAAGAACTAGAGGAAAGTTGTATGTTTCATAGGTGCTATACTGTACCCTGACTGGCTCTTCTCTTCCTTGTGACCCTTCTGTGTGAAGATGTCCAATTTCTACAGATGGGCTTTGGATCTCCACTCCACCCTTCCCCTCATTCACATCGATATGATTTTTTTGTTCTGTGTCTTTGATGCCTGATACCTCATCCCATCTACACCTCATGATCATACAGACTGGTGTGCTTCTTCTATGTGGGCTTTGTTGTTTCTCAGCTAGATAGCCACAGGTTTATTTCAATCCTTTAAGACTGCAGATGCTACATCTTTTGATAGCCGGGCACCATCATTTTTCTTTCCCACATTTGCTTATGCACCCATTTTGAAGGCACCAAAGTTTCTTTATCCTTTTTTCAAATATATATTTTTTCAATTTGTCTGTTTTGAACTTATTGCTTTTGTGAAGTGTGAACAATGTACATGGAGGTGCATTTGTCTATTTCTTTTATGTCTCTTACTTCTTTAGTCTACATGCCCAGCAGAGGGATTTCTGGGTCTTACGGAATTTTTATTCCCAATTGGTTGATGTATCACATAGCACTTTTCACTGTATTGCCCATCCAACAGAAGTGGATGAAAGTTTCAATCGCTACATATCCTCTCCAGTGTTTGTTGCTTTTGTTTTGTTTTGTTTTTAAATAGCCCGCCATTGTGGTATAAGGTGTTATCTCATTGTTTTGACTTGGACCTCTCATATGGCTAATGATTATGATAATATTTTATGTGTTTGTTAGCCATTTGACTGTCACTTTTTTGGTTTGAATTGTATTAGAGCTTAAATCCTGAGCACCCACTTTGCTGAAGGGTATAGGTGGCAGTGAAAGCCCAAAATCCATTTCAGCGTCCCACATGGACTAAATCTCTGTGGAACTTCCCGGAATCATAGATCAGATTTGTGAATAGCTTTGTCCTTGACAAAGGTCTTTGGTAAATGGATCACTACCGATATGGCTAACTTAATTTTAAACATCGTACCATTTTCAGCTTGTTCTAGTGTGCTGTGTACCCCTTTCTTTTTGTCCAAAGTTTATCTGTGATTAATTTTGTTGTTGCTCATGAGGGTTCTTTTGTATGACTTTATTTATATG
>NW_022107366.1:0-2174 GCF_000313985.2 Echinops telfairi
GAAAAACAAACAAACAAAAGCTCAGAATTATGTTTAGAATATTCTGCTCTTATTTTTAATAAGGTTTCTTCAGAATGCAAATTGGCTACTAAAAGACGTTATTATGAGTGGGCATACAGCACAGAGGGAAATACAACAAATAGGGAAAAGTGGAGAACATAATGGTATTTGTTGCCTCCAACCCAGAGCTCTCTGTTGCTGTTAGATACCCTTGAGTTGGTTAAAAATCATAGCAACCTTATGTGAAATAGGACAAAACACTGATCTGTACATTTATTTTAGGGACTCATCATTATAAGTCATTTATATGTATGGGGTGAGATGAGTTCACCTATGGATGGAGTGTAGATGTTGAGCATAAAAGGAGGCAAAAAACCAGACATAAATAACTGCTTCTGAGATAAGAGAACAAGTACAAAGGGACTTCATTCACTAAGTCTTGCAACAGCCCTACAATTCTGTTTTGCTTAAATCCAGCGTTGCAGCCACTGTACCATTGCATTTATTGATTGTCTTCCTCTTTTTCATGGACCCTCTGTTTCACCAGACATTGTGCCCCTTCCCAGGAGCTGGTCACTCACGGTAGCACGTCCAATATATGTGAAGCCAAGGCTCTCCGTCCTCAGTTCTAAGAAGCATTCTGCCTATATTTTCTCCAAGGCAGGTTTTTGTTGTTGTTGTTGTTGTTCCCTTGGCAGTCCACGGTACTTTTCATCATCCAACTTTCACATGCGTATGAGGAGATTGAAAATAATCACAGCCCTCAAGTGGTGGAATTTCAAGTCCTCTGTAGCATACAGTAGAACTCCCCCTTAAGAGTTTCAGAGACTATAACTTTGCAAGATTAGATAGTCTCCTCTTTTTCCCATGGAGTAGCTGGTGGTTTTGAACTGCTGACCTGGAGGTTAGCAATCCAATGCTTAACCTACCACACTACCAGGACTCCTTGAATAAACCAAACTCACTGCCATGGAGTCAATTCTGACTCGTGGCAACTCAATAGGGCAGGTGAGAATCATCTTTGTGGGTTCCTGAGACCACCCCGACCGGTAACCACTTTGCCACCAGGGTTCCCAGAACTCCATTAAATACACACGTACACACATCTCACTGCCATCAAGTCAATTCTGACTCATACTGACCCCTCCGGGTTTCTGAGACCAGCTGTTTAAGGGAGTAGAAAGCCCAGTCTTTCTCCCCTGGCGCTGCTGGTGGTTTCAAACTGATGACCACAGGGATCACAGCCCAATAGGTACCCACTACATGACCAGATTCCTAGCAGGACTCCATTAGATGGATATAAACTAAAATAATAATATCATGTCACCCCAAACTGAAAGAAAAACAATAACGAATGTTGGCAAGAATATGAGGGGACTGAAACCCCTATACCCTGTTCATGAGATTGTAAACTGATAGAGCCACTGTGCAAAAGGGTATGGAACATCCTTCAAAACGTGGGGGAAACCAACTGATCCAGCAAACCCACCACTGAGTATCTGCTTTTTCCAATCAGTGATACTGCCCCCTGGAGGCAGTGGAGTGATCCAGGGTGGTTACAAAAGCAGATACCATTATGTTATCCTGGCTATAGATTACAGTACACATGTTTTTCATTGCAGGGGTTATGATTTTTTTTCCCCCTGAAGTATTGAGGTAGGCAAACTATATTTAAGAACTTGTGTCCTAGTGCAAGGGTGGGAAACATCCAGCCTGTGGGCCACAGAAGGCCCTTAACATCATGTGGATTGGCCCAGCCAAAGCAACCGAAGGCAGGACTGGAAACTCAACAAATCTGGGACCTTTGTTTGGTACCAACATGAATTTATATGAAATGGATAATAATAATATATATGCTGAAGGATAAACAAGAGATGCCCATTACAGCATAGGCAGAACCCATACGAGTAAATGACCCCACAGACACGAATGTTTCTTGGTTGCCCTCAGTCCATCTGTCTGTATTATGGTGACTCAGGGGACAGTCAGTGGCAGGCAAACACACAGGGTACATGTTGTAGAAGTGTGAACACATAGTGGAAAATCTGTGATAATCCCTTGATGACGAGACAAGAGACAGTGAGATGGTTGAGACTTTGATGACCTTGTCTCCAGTGACTGACTCTGTATCGACATCTCTGTCTACACAAAGGACAACTGTAATCCCACCTTTA
>NW_022107367.1:0-2171 GCF_000313985.2 Echinops telfairi
AAAAAAAAACAAACCCAACAACAACAGGAAAGGCTGCACTGGGCAGAGCTTTCATAGTATGCATTTTCCCCCACTAGGTGAGCATCGAGCAACTCATTCTGCGTTAGAGCACCCAAGTGGCATTGCCTGGGAAGGTTCTTTCTGGTCACAGTGAATTTTTTCTTAGAAGCAGTTGCATTCTAACCTCGTTTTTTTGTGATGGCCAATTTAAGAGAACAACTTGCATCTGTGAAATTTTGTTTCCTGCTCAGGAGAAATGCCCCAGGAACTTGTGATGTTGAACACAGCTTACAAGGACAGCGCTATGGGAAAAACTCAAGTGTACAAGTGGTTTTCTCATTTCAAAAAAGGTGAAATGTCAATTCATGGCAAACCTCATTCTGGACATCTGTCATATTTCCAAACAAACGAAAATGCAGACAGCATTTGTGCACTTGTGCTCAAAGACCAATGTCAGACTTTTGAAGAGATGGGGAAGTTATCTGGACCATCATGGAGCTCAGTTCAGCGAACTTGAATGGAAGATTTGGGGATGAGAAGGGTCACTGCAAAATTTGTGCCTCTGGTTCTGACTGACCAGGAAAAACGAGCTTCAACTGGAAACATGTCCTGCTTTGAAAGAATAGCTCTGAAATGACCCAGGTTTCTTTTTCCAAAGTCATTACTGGCGACCAGACATGGTGCTATTCTTATGACCATCGATTAAGCCAGTGGAAGATGCCATTGTCACCTTGCCCAAAATAAGCTCATTAAGTGAAACCAAAGATCAAGCTGATGCTCATTTGTTTTTGTTTTTGTTTTTTATTTGTTTGTTTTTTTAATAAGAGGATGATAATGCATTTGGAGTTCATTTCACCAGGTCAGACTGTTAATCAAGCTTTCTATTTGAAGGTTCTGAAAATATTGGCTAACACTGCGCCAAAAAAGCCCTGATTTGTGGCAGATGGGGGACTGGTTTTGCCACCATGACAATGCACCTGCTTACGCAGCCATCTCAGTGCGCCGATTTTTGGCAAAAAACAGCATGTCTCTTGCCCCACACACCTTATTCACTTGACTTCAAAGAGGGACATGAAATGACAGGGATTTGATGACATAGAAGACGAGAAGGAAAAATGAGGGAGGTGCTGTCAACCATCCAAACAGATGAGTTTGAAAAATGTTTCCAAGAATGGAATCGCAGATTTGACAAATGTATTAGTGTAATGGAGAGTACTTTGAAAGTGCTAAAGTCGTTTTGTAAAAAAAATTAAAATACATAGCTCTGTGGGGGAGGGCGAGATTCCTAGAGGGTGGGGCTTGGTACCCCCTCTTATTTCAGATCACCTTTTCATCAATGAATTATTGAATTGTTAAATCTGTTACTTCCTTATTTAAAAACAGTATTACTTAGGCTTACTGATTCTGATTTAATGTATTTCCTTTGGAAAACTGAAATGTGGATAATTTGTTTTTCTTCTAGGTTTTGGGCGGAAAGATGTAGTTGAATATTTGCTTCAAAATGGTGCTAATGTCCAAGCACGTGATGATGGGGGTCTTATTCCTCTTCATAATGCATGCTCGTTTGGTCATGCTGAAGTTGTCAATTTGCTTTTACGACATGGTGCAGACCCAAATGCTCGTGATAACTGGAATTACACTCCTCTCCACGAAGCTGCAATTAAGGGCAAGATTGATGTTTGCATCGGTAAGTAAGGCTTTTTAATTTCTAGAGTTTTCTAGCCGTTGTAATTCTGGATCAAGTGGTTATTGTGCTCAAATTCTACCAGATTGGATTTAAATATTTACCAGTGCTTCATGGTTTATTTATTCTTAACTACTTTTTAATTGAGTGTCTTTTGTGTGTGGCACCATGCTAAGTTGTTTTGCAGAATAAAGTACAAAGTTCCTCTTCCCTAGAAACTTGTAAAGCACAATAAAAACAGATAAAGGCATAGTTAAAAGGAGTAGGGAGTGATATGGGAATAATGGGAGCAGTGACTTGGGTGGAGTTAAGTCACCACTTACAAGAGCCTTTCTAGGAAATGTAGTGGAAGAGAGGTTGCAAAACGTTTGTAGGTTTAGTATTAAGGTAGCAGAAGGACATTGGGCCTCCACTCAAGTACTCCCTCAACACAAGAATACTTTCTTCTATTAAATTGGCATTCTATGATGCTCACCTTCCCGACACA
>NW_022107368.1:0-2065 GCF_000313985.2 Echinops telfairi
CCCCACTACCAAACCAATAATTATTTCTACAAAATTGAATGAGAACATTAGAGTGCATTGACAAATTTAATGTTAATTTGGATTTTATGACTAAAACTGAGATTACACTTCTCTTTAGAGAGCTATTGAATCTGTACCAAAGCTATTTTATATCAGTGCTTACATGTGAGATGCCTGGACCTCACCTAGAAGACATTCACTTCGTCACATAGTGAGGACGAAGTGGGGACTATTGCTTTTTAAAATATGTGACAACAACAACATGAACAACAAAACTTTTAATGTTCAGGAAAAAAAAGAGTGTTTGTCTACCTTTACCTAGGGTTTGACGTCTCCAGCGTGAATACATTGAGTTGTGAGGTTTTTGTTTGTTTAATTAGTTTATAAAGAAAATCTAAAAATGTTTTTAAAAAGTAGATGTGATAAATAATTTATGATAGTGTCCTAGATCCCTTATGTCTTAATATTCAGGGAGTGGCTGGCAAACATAATTATCTCTACAGTACACCTCACTAATGGTGTCATTTATTTGTCTCTAATCCAATCTAATAATCCTGTTCTATGAAGATTATATTAAAGTACTCTAAGGTTCTTTCCAGATCTATAGTAATCACTGATTCTCCTCGATAGCAGAACATGAAACTCCATAGAAAACACAAATAAACACACAAACAGATATGCATACACGGTCACACAACTTTCAAAAGATGTGGTAAAATTGTTTAAAATAAAAGGAATTCAGTAAGTATATTAATAAGCTAATTGCTGGTGAATTTATAGAAAATAGATAAAAGCTCAACCCATTGTTGCAAGAGGGAATTAAAGAGGAACAATGGGTGAGAAAATGCATACAAAATTAAAATATGCACCTTCATGGGTGCTGGACTGCTAAAGACAAGGTCAGTATTTCTACATAAACATCTAATCCAGGGGGAAAAGTTGAGACTTTCTACTCCTATAAACATTTACAGTTGGAAAACCATATGGGAGTTGCATCTGAAGGATAGGGGCCCTATGAGTCATAATAACCACTTGTTTTTCAGGTTGTCACACTGTGGGGACTTCTGCGTTGCTAGGATGATGAAAGTGATGTCACTGGTATTTAAAATTCCAACAGGGTCACCCAAATTGAAGAGGTTCCAGAAGAGCCTCCAGACTAAGAACAGACAGTGAATAGGGCTCAACTCCACACTTCAAAAGGAGATACTGGAAACACAGAGTGTCAAGACATTGTCATATACAGAAGGCATGATCCGCATTGTATGCAGTTAGCAGCCACCAGAGGTTCGGCAGGAGAAACACTGGGCTTTCTGCTCCTCTATGCAGTTACAGTCTCAGAAACCCACAGGGGTTCACTATGAATTAACATTGACTCAATGGCCACAAGTTTGGAAGCAGACCATTGTAGGAGATACTGTTAGAAAAAAGGCCTCTTGGGTGAAAAGACACCTGAATTAAGACTAAGGAGAAGCAGTTTTCTCAGAGTGGAGTCAACCCTGGAGACTTAAGTCAGGGAAAGCACATGGTAATAGAGCCTTTGGATCTTCATTTGCTGGTGAGGCCCAACTCAAAATCAGGAGAAACTGGGACTGTAACTGTTCACAGGGGTATAAAACTTCATCTTTCTCCCACAAACACAAAAGCTAGTGAAGAAAGTGAAGACTTCCACCAATGACCTCAGTCAGAAATTGATCAAACATGCAATCAAAATGCATTGATAATTTTTGATGATTGGAATGTTACAGTTTGAAACAAAAAGGGAGGAATAGTCATTAGAAAATATAATCTTACCAGTGATCATGCCCTACCATGCCTCCTACACCCTCCTCACCACTGATTGGATCATTTGTTGTTCCCTTGTCCCTGGGTTCGTTAACACTACTATCTTTCCCCCCACTTCCATATCTCCCATGTCCCCCCGGAACTGTCGATCCCACTGGTAGGGCATAATCAAGGGTAATATAAACAAGAGGAATTACTGAAACCCAAATTAAGATTGAGCATGATAGTGGCAAAAGAGGAAAGTCAAGGGAAATATAGGAAAGAGATAGGAGGCAAAGGGCAT
>NW_022107369.1:0-2099 GCF_000313985.2 Echinops telfairi
GGGGACGGACAACAGAAAAGTGGGTGAAGGGGGACATCGGACAGGGCAAGATATGACAAAATAATAATTTATAAATTATCAAGGGCTCATGAAGGAGGGGGGAGAGTGGAGGGAGGGAAAAAATGAGGAACTGATGCCGGTGGCTTAAGTGGAGAGCAAATGTTTTGAGAAGGACAAGGAAAATGAATGTACAAATGTGCTTTATACAGTTGCTGTATGGATGGATTGTGATAAGAGTCTTATGAGCCCCTAATAAAATGATTAAAAAATTCAAAAAAAATTGATCACATCACTCAGGAAGGAAAAACACTAAAACTTATACAAAATTGTGTTTTAAGAATATATTTATTGCTTAAAACAATGTGCTCAAAAGGGGAAAATGCATTTTTAAAATATACTAAATAAATGAAAAGTGAACTTTTTGGCATAAAGAAAGAAAACATAACCCAACAAGAGACACATCTTAAGCTCACAGACCGAAATAGACTAAGAATAAAAGGTTGGCGGAAAATATACCAGGCAAATGGCAATGTAAAAAAAAACAGAGGTTGCAATTCTAATCTCCAACAAAATTGACCTCAAGGTGCAAACCATAACAAGAGACAAGGAAGGGTACTATATAATGCTTAAAAAATTCACAAACCAGGAAACAGTGAGCATAATAAATATACATACCCTTGAGAGGCCTGCGAAATTCGACAAACTACTGTATATATTTGTGTACAAGCTGAGTTTTCTGGCACATATTTTATGCAGGTTTTGTGGCAAAATCAGGTGCCTCAGCTGATATGCGGGTCATCTTATACTCGAGTATATACAGTATTCAAAAGATGAAAAAAGTAATCACAGATTCAACAGTCCTAATAGGTGACTTTAATATACTGCTATCAGAGAAAGATAGATCATTTGGAAAGAAATTCATCAAGGAGGCTACATAGCTAAACACTACAATTAGGCACCTGGCCCTGACAGGCATATATAGAGCTTTCCATTCACATGCAAAAAGAAGTTCTAATTATTTTCATGTGTTCATGGTTCATTTTCAAAAACAGACCACATGCTGGGGCACAAATCGAGCCTGAGTAAATTCAAACACATAGCGATTACTCAGACATCCTTTTCAAATCACCATGCCAACAAGTTGGAGATCAATAAAAGGATGATCAGAAAAGCAAGGGAAAATGATAGAGGATGAATAATGATCTCCCGTGATACGAATGGGTACTGGCCCAGACTGGAGAGGACTTTAGGAAATTTCTAAAAACTAATGAGAATGAGAACACAATGTATCAAAACTTTTGGCATACTGCAAAAGCAGTTATCAGAGGTAGCCAAATAGCAATAAGCGCATATATGAAAAAGGAAAAGAGACTTATGATGGATACGCTATCACAAAACCTCCAGCAACTATAAAAGAGTCAACAGAACAACCCTTACAAGAGCAAAAGAAAAGAAAGTAATAAAAATCAGGACAGAGTTAAATCAGTGGGAAGACAAAAGAACAATGAAAAGATTAATGCAGCACAAAGCTGGTTATTTGAAAGGAGCAACAGAATCAACAGACCGCTGGCAAGCCTAACCAAGGAAAGGAAGGAGAAAGCATCAATAGCCTGGATGAGGGATGAGACATGGGAAATGACAATGGACCCCAGTGATATTAAAAGGATAATCACAAACTACTATGAAAGTTTGTATTTTAATGAACTCAACAATGTGGAAGACATGGACAAATACTTGGAAAAACAATCCCTCCCTAGATTATCCCAGATAGAGATTAAAAACCTATACAGACCCAGAGCAAAGGAAGAAATAGATACAGGTGTCAACAATATGCCAACAAAAAAAGGCTCCTGGACCAGATGGCTTCACAGAAGAATTCTACCAAGCATTCAAAGAAGAGCAGACACCGATCCTCAACAAATTATTCCACAGCATGGAAAAAGATGGCAAATTTCCAAACTCCTTCTACGAAACCAGTATTAACTTTGATATCCAAACAGAGGAAGGATTCCACAGGATTAGAGAGCTATGGACCAATACCTCTAATAATATAGATGCAAAAATGCTTAATAAAATACTGGCCAATAGAATACAAAAGT
>NW_022107370.1:0-2158 GCF_000313985.2 Echinops telfairi
AAAGTGTGTCTGGGGTCTTAAAGGCTTGAAGTGAAACAAGCGGCCATCCAGCAGAGAAACAACAAACCCATATGGAAGAAGCACACCAGCCTGTGCGAGCATGAGGTGTCATTGGGACCAGGTAACAGACATCAAAAGACCCTTAACAATCAAACAAAACCAAACCATATGGTTAGGAACGAGGGGAATTGGAGCAGAGACCCAAAGCCCATCTCTACACAATGGAACAGCCCCCACAGAGGGGTCACAGGGAAAGGGTGAGTCAAAGGGTGCAGTAAAGCACCGATGCACACAATATTCCGCTGGTTCCTTGAGGCTTCCTCATCCCCACCACCATGACCCCAGTGATGCCTCTCACTTCGGACTAGACCAGAGCATGTACACAGCCATAGATAAGAGATAAGAGCTCGGAACACACGCAACCCAGGAGCAGGAATGGGAAGAGAGATACCAGGTGGGAAGGGTGAAGGGGGTTGGGAGGAGGGCAAGAAAGGGGAATAGATCACAATGATCGACACACAACCACACACACCCCTCCAGGGGAAAGAACAACGAAAACCATGGGGGAAGGGAGACAGTAGTCAGTGTGAGACATGAAAATAATAATAATTTATAATCTATACAGGGGTCATGAGGGTGGGAGGGGGGAGAGGGAGTATAGAGGAGCAGATACCAAGGGCTGTCTAGAGAGTAACTGTCTAGAAAAGATTGATGGCAACATATGTACAAATATGCCTGATACAATTGATGTATAGATTGTAATGAGCATTTTAAGAGCTCTCAATAAAACGATTAAAAAAATTATATAAACCAATTGCTGAGAATACTTGGATAGTACTAAGAATGGTTTTAACATTAGAACCTTGGGTTGCTAGCAGTATTCAGAGGGTGATAGAGTTTAATACAGGAAAGAGGTTGGCAGGAGCAATTGGCCTTTAGGGAAAGACTTCTTCAAATAGCATTCAGTCTTATAAACCCACTTTTTATCAAAAGCTGCGATGAAGCTATCGTGTGTGGCTCTACACCTGATATTTCTTCAAGGATCTGGAACCAAAACAGGTGCTTTGTAAACAGTTGAGTTTTCCTTTTCACTAATAATAGACATGGGTTAGGAAAACTTAACTGTGTACCAAGAACTAAGCAGAAAGCTGTGTATGTGGTAGTTTATTTAATCTTTGTAGTCACTATTTGCCGGTAAGATTTATTAGCAAAGTGAAAAAAATTGCCCAAAGTTAAGGGAGGGACCAGGGATAGACTTCATGAGTATTGGGTATGGGAACAGTTTAGATGATTCTAGGTAATTCATTCTGTTTTGCAGTGGTTACTTTCCATGTACTTTCTTATGGTTAACAGTAATAGGGTTCCTTAGTTAATCCAGTAAAACCTATGCTGCCTTTTGCATTCAGACTGCCAAGAATGATTAGATAGGCAGGCAACTGCAGAATCTCCTGAACAAGGCTCACTTCTGTTTGTGCGGTGAGTTACCTAAGCATGATTGGTTAAGTGTAACTATGCCTGAAATAAATTTATCCCAGAAAGAAACAGGGTGCTAGTATGTTAACTTATAGTTGGGAGTATTCATTCAGGTGGAATAAAAATAAATAGAACGGAGATCTCAGCTTCTGGCTCCCCTGGAGATTCCTCCCCTGAATTCTGACAGCTTTCCTCCTCCTTAAGGAGAAAAAGGTATTGTGGTAGTAGTGGTGATGGGGTCTTCTGGTCTGGCCTCCATGGTTATACCTCAGATTTCCATAATTGGGCCTAAAGATTTTGAACATCTCAGTGAAAAATTACAGGATATTCCAGGCTGGATTATCCTACATTTGGCTATTCTCATTTGTAATAGGTCGATTCTTAGTGGTTTTACTTTCAGAGGACAATCTTCTTTCAAGCTTTTAAGAAAACCTTTACTCAGACCGTGTACCAAATATACTATTTTAAAAAATTTAATTTATCTTTAATCATTTTATTAGGGGCTCATACACCTCTTATTGCAATCCATTCACAATCAATTGTGTAAAGCACATTTGTACATTCATTGCCCTCATCATTCTCAAAACACTTGCTCTCCACCTAAGCCCCTGGCATCAGCTCCTCATTTTTTCCCCTCCCTCCCTACTCCCCACTCCCTCACAAACCCTTAATAATTTATAAATTA
>NW_022107371.1:0-2153 GCF_000313985.2 Echinops telfairi
TGGGCTTTCATTATGTTTTCATTGGCTGGCTAATGAACGGTCCCAGCCACCTCCTGGGCACCTACCAACAACAATTGTTAGGAAACAAGTCTGTTTTTGTCAGCAGAGCCCCCAGAATAGGTTAAAATTGTCGCCCTTGTAGTGAACATTCATGGCCTCAAACTCACTGTCATGGAGTCAAACCCAACTCAGAGTGACCCTATAGGACAGCGCAGACCTGTGCCTGTGGGTTTCAGAGACTGTGAGTCTTTTTTTTTTTTTTTAATCATTTTATTAGGGGCTCATACAACTCTTATCACGATCCATACATCCATCCATTGTGTCAAGCACATTTGTACATTCATTGCCCTCATCATTCTCAGAGACGGTAGCTTTTTTTTTTTTTTTTTTTTTGAGACTGTAACTCTTTACTGGAGTTACAGTTACCCCCACAAAGGGGCTGGTGGGTTTGAACTGCTCACTTAGCAGCCCAGTCAGTAAACCCATACGCTACTAGGGACTCCTTGGTTGCGCCACTGCAGCTCTGTAAATCTTCTTTCTTGTCCCTTAACCCCAGAACCCACTGCTTCCCCGGTGTCTCCCCGTACCCTGCACCCTAACCAGCGGCACGGCCCTCCCAGGGACCTGGATGGGCCTCCTTGCACCCAGGCCCAGGCCTCCTCGCAGGCTCCCACGGGCGCGAGTTCCCAGGCTGCCCCCCCGCGGTGGCCCAGAGACCCAGTTTGCTACTGCAAAACATTGGTCTCCAGGCAACCGGCCCCGCCCGGCCGGGCGCCCGGGCCAGCCTGTCACCCCGGGGCGGGGCGGGCGGGCGCAGGAGGCCGTGCCCCAGTGCTCGCGGGCCCGCCCGGGCCGCCACTGTGCCCAGGCCTGGCTCTCTGGAGGGCAGCGAGGGGGGGAGAAACCGGAACCTGGCTCAGAGCCCAAGGCTTGAAACTCAGAGGTCCCAGGAGAGGCTGAAGCCCGGACAGAGCCAGCCAGGGCCTGTCCCAGAAATGCACCCCGTTGCTCCTCCGGCAGCATCCATCCCTGGTGGCAGAATCACCTACCTGGGGCGCTTCTGTCCTAAGGGCTGCCTTTATTCGGACTCTCCGTGTCGGTAGTTGTAAGATGGGAAAGTTCTGATGTAGCTCTAAGTCACAAGGAACCCTGGTGGAATCGTGGTTATGAGTCGTGGAATAATGGTTATGACTAGGGCTGCTCTGTGGGAGACGGTTGAAGCCTTCTACTCTGGTTAAAAGTTAACAGTCTCGTATACCCCCAGGGGCAGTTCCACCTGCTCTATAGGGTCGCTATCGGATGGAATCAACTCAATGGGAGTAAGTTTGGGTGTTTGCAGATTTTTTTTTTAATCGCTTTATTATGGGCTCTTACAACTGTTATCGCAATCCATACACACATCAATTGTGTAAAGCGCATTTGTACATCATTCTCAAAACATTTTCTCTCCACTTAAACCCCAGACATTAGGTCCTCATTTTTCCTCTCCCTCCCCGCTCCCCCCTCTTACAGCTCTTATCACCATCCATCCATCCATTGTGTCAAGCACATTTGTACATAGGTTGCCATCATCATTCTCAAAACATTTGCTTTCTTTTTTTTTTTTTCTTTCTTTTTTTTTTTATTGGGGGAAACATTTGCTTTCTACTTGAGCCCTTGGTATAGCTCCTCATGTTTTCCCCTCCCTCCTCACCACCCCCTCCCTCATGAACCCTTGATAATTTATAAATTATTATTATTTTATCACCATCATCCTTTTCAAAACATGTTATTTCTACTTGAGCCCTTGGGATGAGCTCATTTTCCCCCTCCCTCCCCCACCCTCCCTCCCTCATGATCCCTTGATAATTCATAAATTATTATCATTCTTTAATGTCTTGCACTAACCGATGTCTCCCTTCACTCACTCTTCTCTTGTCCATTCCCCTGGGAGGGGCTTATAGATAGATCATTGTGATCGGTTCCCCCTTTCTCCCCCACCTTTGAGAGCTTAGCCAATAGGACCATGGTCATGGTGCAGATTTCTCAAACCCAGATCTCATCCTATAAGTCGGTGTTCCTTTAAGGATCGGTTATGTAATGAGCACCTACTGTGTGCTGGCGGTGAACCCTGGTGGACAGCAATGAGCAAGGCAGCCGTTAAGGTCCCGCTG
>NW_022107372.1:0-2153 GCF_000313985.2 Echinops telfairi
CAGCGGGACCTTAACGGCTGCCTTGCTCATTGCTGTCCACCAGGGTTCACCGCCAGCACACAGTAGGTGCTCATTACATAACCGATCCTTAAAGGAACACCGACTTATAGGATGAGATCTGGGTTTGAGAAATCTGCACCATGACCATGGTCCTATTGGCTAAGCTCTCAAAGGTGGGGGAGAAAGGGGGAACCGATCACAATGATCTATCTATAAGCCCCTCCCAGGGGAATGGACAAGAGAAGAGTGAGTGAAGGGAGACATCGGTTAGTGCAAGACATTAAAGAATGATAATAATTTATGAATTATCAAGGGATCATGAGGGAGGGAGTGTGGGGGAGGGAGGGGGAAAATGAGCTCATCCCAAGGGCTCAAGTAGAAATAACATGTTTTGAAAAGGATGATGGTGATAAAATAATAATAATTTATAAATTATCAAGGGTTCATGAGGGAGGGGGTGGTGAGGAGGGAGGGGAAAACATGAGGAGCTATACCAAGGGCTCAAGTAGAAAGCAAATGTTTCCCCCAATAAAAAAAAAAAGAAAGAAAAAAAAAAAAAGAAAGCAAATGTTTTGAGAATGATGATGGCAACCTATGTACAAATGTGCTTGACACAATGGATGGATGGATGGTGATAAGAGCTGTAAGAGGGGGGAGCGGGGAGGGAGAGGAAAAATGAGGACCTAATGTCTGGGGTTTAAGTGGAGAGAAAATGTTTTGAGAATGATGTACAAATGCGCTTTACACAATTGATGTGTGTATGGATTGCGATAACAGTTGTAAGAGCCCATAATAAAGCGATTAAAAAAAAAATCTGCAAACACCCAAACTTACTCCCATTGAGTTGATTCCATCCGATAGCGACCCTATAGAGCAGGTGGAACTGCCCCTGGGGGTATACGAGACTGTTAACTTTTAACCAGAGTAGAAGGCTTCAACCGTCTCCCACAGAGCAGCCCTAGTCATAACCATTATTCCACGACTCATAACCACGATTCCACCAGGGTTCCTTGTGACTTAGAGCTACATCAGAACTTTCCCATCTTACAACTACCGACACGGAGAGTCCGAATAAAGGCAGCCCTTAGGACAGAAGCGCCCCAGGTAGGTGATTCTGCCACCAGGGATGGATGCTGCCGGAGGAGCAACGGGGTGCATTTCTGGGACAGGCCCTGGCTGGCTCTGTCCGGGCTTCAGCCTCTCCTGGGACCTCTGAGTTTCAAGCCTTGGGCTCTGAGCCAGGTTCCGGTTTCTCCCCCCCTCGCTGCCCTCCAGAGAGCCAGGCCTGGGCACAGTGGCGGCCCGGGCGGGCCCGCGAGCACTGGGGCACGGCCTCCTGCGCCCGCCCGCCCCGCCCCGGGGTGACAGGCTGGCCCGGGCGCCCGGCCGGGCGGGGCCGGTTGCCTGGAGACCAATGTTTTGCAGTAGCAAACTGGGTCTCTGGGCCACCGCGGGGGGGCAGCCTGGGAACTCGCGCCCGTGGGAGCCTGCGGGGAGGCCTGGGCCTGGGTGCAAGGAGGCCCATCCAGGTCCCTGGGAGGGCCGTGCCGCTGGTTAGGGTGCAGGGTACAGGGAGACACCGGGGAAGCAGTGGGTTCTGGGGTTAAGGGACAAGAAAGAAGATTTACAGAGCTGCAGTGGCGCAACCAAGGAGTCCCTAGTAGCGTATGGGTTTACTGACTGGGCTGCTAAGTGAGCAGTTCAAACCCACCAGCCCCTTTGTGGGGGTAACTGTAACTCCAGTAAAGAGTTACAGTCTCAAAAAAAAAAAAAAAAAAAAAGCTACCGTCTCTGAGAATGATGAGGGCAATGAATGTACAAATGTGCTTGACACAATGGATGGATGTATGGATCGTGATAAGAGTTGTATGAGCCCCTAATAAAATGATTAAAAAAAAAAAAAAAGACTCACAGTCTCTGAAACCCACAGGCACAGGTCTGCGCTGTCCTATAGGGTCACTCTGAGTTGGGTTTGACTCCATGACAGTGAGTTTGAGGCCATGAATGTTCACTACAAGGGCGACAATTTTAACCTATTCTGGGGGCTCTGCTGACAAAAACAGACTTGTTTCCTAACAATTGTTGTTGGTAGGTGCCCAGGAGGTGGCTGGGACCGTTCATTAGCCAGCCAATGAAAACATAATGAAAGCCCA
>NW_022107373.1:0-2152 GCF_000313985.2 Echinops telfairi
GCCAACTGATTCAGTCACTTTAGGCACACCAATAAGGAATATTGATTTCTGAAGCCCAATCATTCAGATGATCAATCTTGTGGACTCACATGACAAAGCCAACAACAACATTTCACAACCAACCTGGCCTTTTTGCCCAGTGAAATCTGAAGAGTGTGTGATGTTGTCTGAGATGGATGCCTGATGACATCAGTGCTCGGAGGAAAGCTGGGGAGGGTCTGGGTGGCGAAATGGTTAAATCCTTGGCTGCTGCCTGCAAGGTGGAAGGTTCAAGCCCAACCAGCGGTACCTCAGAGGAAAGATCTAGGGATCCACTTCCCTGCCATCCCTGAAAACACAGTGAGAGCACAGTTTTCCTCTGCCGCACCTGAGATGGCCATGAGTCAGAGTCCGCTCAAGGGCAGCCGGTAGACAAGCAGGCCCTCTGCGAACCCCAGGAGAGGAAGTGAAGGGACTGTGAGGAGAAACAGCAAGAAGCTGGACATGACATTCTCACTGCTATCCAGTCCGATGTTGATTCGCAGCAACCCCATAGGACTGCTCTGAAGGGTTTCCAAGACTGGAACTCTGAATGGAGTAGAAAGTCCCATCCTTCTCCCTTGGAGTGGCTCGTGGTTTTGAACTGCTGCCCTTATAGTTAACAGCTCAACATGTAGCCACAACCCATTAGGGCTCATAATGGCTACGATATCTGTGCTCAGAATTAAGCAGGAGAAGGCAACACCAGGTCGCAGAGCCAAAGTAGAACTAAAAGCAAAGCCACCTACTTAACAATAGTAACAGTGGCCAGTAATGAGCCTGAAAATGAGGGAGCCTGGTGGTGCAGCCATTAAGCATTCAGCTGCTAACTACAAGACCATCAGTTGAAATCCACCAGCTGCTCTGTGGGAAAAAGATGTGTCCGTCCACCTCCAGAAGGAGCTCGAGCCATGGAGACACTATGAGGCAGTTCTACTCCATCCTACAGGGCATCTGTGAGATGCAACCAAGTCAAGCACAGTGGATGAGGCCTTTGACTTTGGTTTGTACTTAGTGACTCTTCACAACAAATTTTGAGAGAAGTGTAGACCCATTTTAGGGAGAAAGAATCTAAGAAGCAATGCTAGCATTCTATGACCTCAGTCATAGAAATGGTTCAGGAGACCTGGGTCTAATCCCCAGCCAATGCACAATCAACCACTCATCTCTTGGTGATGATTTGTGTGTTGCTATGAGGCCCATTGCCTCGTATACATGTGAAAGTTGGACACTGGGTAGGAAAAACAAAGAACAAACAATGGATTGGATTGGTGGCGCTGGAGAAGAATACTGAACATACCATGGACTCCATAGACTGCCAAAAGAACAAAGTCAGACCCAGCCCAGAGAGATACACATGATTCCAACATAAAGAAGGGGAAAAGGGGAAGGAGGAGTGTGTTAGACGAGGTTCTCTAGAGAAACAAAACCAGGACACTAATAATGTTATATATATTTAGATAGATAGATAACATAAGAAATAAACAATTAATCTATAAAGCAGTACAAATGTCTCAGTGCAACTCACTCCCGTGAGACAGTTGTGAGACACTGGCAGTCCTTCAAGTCTTGAGGGCTGCCAGGTTGTCCTCCATAGAGCAATTCAGGCTATCCAGTCACAGGCAGCAAACAGCAAGGCAGGTCATGAATAGTCAGCCAGATGACAGGGTCCGACAGTCCCCAGCTCAAGAGATGTACATTCTAGTAGCATGGCAAAGCAGGCCTTGAAGGAACGTCAAGTTACAGTGGCACAGTACATGGGTAGTGTAGCTACAGGTAGTGTAGCTTTCAAATGGAGGCACGGAATAAGCAAGGCAGCCTCACACTGGTCCAATGATCAAAGAGCAAGAGAAGACGCGAGGCTCACCGAGCAATTTATTTCTCCGCTCTACAACTAATCTCACATGTGTTCATTGGCCATGTTGGCACAACAAACCTACCTATCACAAGGAGGGAGAATGAGCGTGGGGAGAAACTGAGATCATAACATGGGGGGAACATGGTACTAACCCACCCAGGGGAAGGGTATTGATTGTGTCTCCACAGAATTGGAACGTGCATAGAGACCACACCATGGCGCACCAAACCAGGAGGGCAACGTAACACATGGAGGAATCCATGAAAAGGTTGGACT
>NW_022107374.1:0-2120 GCF_000313985.2 Echinops telfairi
AGGACCCTCAAGGCGATGGATGGACCCAGTGGCTTACCACCATGGGTCCCAACCCAGCAGTGACGGCGACAGGGGACATCGATAGTTTGGCGATCGACTCTCTCTTTGCACATGAGAAACCAGAAATCGTCCAGGTCAATGACCTCATGTGTGGCCACCAGTTGTCTGTCAGTAGAAGCTTGCATGTTGCTACGAGGCAGTTTCTAGACTAAGGCTCTGAAGAAAGACGTGTCCATCTGTTCTCCAAACCAGGTTGTGTAGCCCCATGAGCCACCGTTGTTTGATCCGTAGCTGATCTTGAGGTGCAGGGCCAGGCAGCGTTTGGTTCCATGTGGGCGAGGTTGTCACGACTCAGTGGCTGACGCCTGGCAGCTAACAACAACAATCCAAGCTTCAAGAAGAGCTCTCCAGATTCAACGTGGAACAAGCAAATAACCCAGCTTTCAAAAACTCTTGAGTAGATGCTTCATCAAAGAAGATACTAAGTGACCAAATAAGAATATGGAGATATGCTCCATATCATCCTAAGCCATTCAGCAAACTCACTGCCAAGCCAACTCATAGTGGCCCCATAGGACGGGGTCGAAGGGCTCCCGTGGGTTTCTGAGACGGCCACTCTTTAAGGGTCCTAGCCATCACTGTGATCTGGGGCCTGATCGTTCCTTACAAGCTCCTCAAAGTTTTGATGCTTTCATGAAGTTAATCTTACATTTTTATATTCTGTCTTTAGACTTGTCAGCAGACAGACTGTATCACACCTTACTCAAGTCCCGAGGTGGTATGAACAGTTCACTTGTTTGACTGCTAACCAAAAGTGTGGTGGTTTGAGTCCATCCAGAGGTGCCTAAGTAAAAGAATCTGGCAATGTAATTCCAAAAAATCAGCCAGTGACAACCCTAGAGAGCACAGGGAGACTCTGACATGCGAGGTTGCCATGGGTCAGAATCGACTCTACATGTGCCCGTTTTGACCGCACGTCAAGAAGTCACATAACATATCCTACTGGACAAATCTGCCGCACAAAACCTTCTATAAAGCGCTTTTTTAAAAGGCAAAGATATCACTCTGAGGACTGTGTTAGGCTGGGTTCTCTAGAGAGGGAAACTCAGTAGCACTTGCTTGTATTGAGAAAGAGATTTCTATCAAGACACGTCTCACACGGTTGTAGAAAGTCTATAAGTCAAATGTAAGCTCAGAGGGGCTGATGAACGGAAACAGGATGATGAAGCGGGAAGACCCCAGTCTGATGGGTGGATGAATGAGTCTGAGGTCTACCCAATCAATTCAAGGCCGGTAATCTACTGATGGTTCTTGGGATCAGTGACGATATAACAGGAGGTTGATGATTCAGATCCAGCAGGAGAATATTTGAGCTCGCTTCCATACAATGCCCATCTATACCAAAAGTTGGGCACACCTGAATGAACTGTCTCTTCATTGTTCTCAATGCTGTGGCCAGATTTAGGAGGTGGTAGGGTCTACCCAATCTGTGGTAGGTACCTAATCTTCTCTCAATTGGAGCTTATTAAGAGTGAAGGGTTGGAGTCAAGCCTGTCAATCAGGTCACAGCTTGATGCCTTCTTGTGGATGTGGTTTCCCACGAAGATTCCGGCAACTTCCTCTCTTCCTCCCTGGAGGCAGGATACACTCTCTTTTTGCTAAACATTCCTGTGGACAAGCACATGGTGCCATACTGATGGTAGCCAGAGTCCTGGGGATGCTTCCACTGCCATTGGATCCACAAGGCTTTTCACTCAACTGGCCTGTGATCTTCCTGCATTCAGCATCATTGCATGTGCTCTGTGAGTCTAAAGAGGAATTTATGGACTACTATCAGACATATGGGCTAATATCAGACTTATGGACTTGATTTGGACT
Source organism: Echinops telfairi (assembly GCF_000313985.2). Taxonomy (NCBI): domain Eukaryota; kingdom Metazoa; phylum Chordata; class Mammalia; order Afrosoricida; family Tenrecidae; genus Echinops; species Echinops telfairi. Next base: position 1,879 of record NW_022107374.1, read on the forward strand.
GGGCTGGGATGTTTTCTCAATATACAATTGCTCTTTGATATAAAGCTCTCTCATTCACACGAGTGTCTTTGGATTTCTTTCTCTAGCCAACTGGGTCTAACACTCCATCCTACCCTATTCTTTGGCTGCTTCACCAAAGATCCCATGATGACCTTGGCTCCATGATTAGACCACATCCATAGGAGAATCCTAGCCCACTGCAGTTGTCATAACACCTATTACAAGGACTAAATTGTGCCACG
>NW_022107375.1:0-2134 GCF_000313985.2 Echinops telfairi
TTCACCTTGCTTGGGTCCACAATCCATGCTCATGGCAAGCAGCAGTCGGGAGATCAGAGCAGGCCCTGCATTGGGTAAGTCTGTCCCACAAGACCTCTTTAAAAGGTTGAAGAGCAGGGAGGTTACTTTGAGGATGGTGAATGTGGATGTTGAATAAGGACGCTCATAAAAGAATCAACGGGTTTGAATGAGGGTGCTGGTGAAGAGTGTGGTCAGTACCAATGGGCCGCCACAAGGACAGGGAAGAAGTAAAACCAGAGTGCTCCTGAGAGGCAAGGATGATGCGACTTAGTCTCATGTACCTTGGACATGTTGTCGGGGAAGAGCAGGCCCTGGAGAAGAGCATGATGCTTGAGAAAGTAGAGGGGCGTCGAAAAGGAGGGAGGCCTTCAAAGAGACGGACTGCCGTAGCGGCTGCAACGATGGGTTCAAATACAAAGACAATGGTGAGGATGGCGCAGGACAAGGCAGTGTTTCCTACGGTTGCTATAAGTCAGAACTGACTCAACAACACCCTAACAACAACAGGGAGAGAAGGAGGAGGCAGAGGAGGAGGAGGGGGAGGCGAGGGGCTAGTATTGGTCAAGGATGGTGCTCATATTTCTGAGTTTTGTACCTAGAAGACAGTGGTACCATCCTCGTAGACCAGGACTCCTGAAATGGAAAAGGGCTGATGTTTCTCAAAGAAACCCGTGAGTCGCTTTGGACATCTTCCATTAGAGATGCATGTGAGGCAGTCCAGTGGAGATGTCAAGGAAGCAGATGGATGTGAGGCCCCAGAGCTCAGATTAGAGCTCCAGGCTGGACCTAGAAACCTGGGAGTCACCTGCATGCCAGTGGTGGTCAAAGCCACAAATGGTTAGGGTCACCTGGGAGAAAAGGCCAGGTTGAGAAGAATGAGTTTGAAAGGAGGGGGCGGGGGAGAAGGGGGGAGACCGAACAAAGAAGCAGAAGGGAATCCAGGACAGCCTCGTGTCACAAGCGTTGTGGGGAGTGGCCATTTCAAGAAGGAAGTGGTCAACTCGGTTGAATGCTGACATCCAGGACTGAAATGCAAAACCAGATCTAACAAGCAGCAATAAATGGTCCTGGGACCAATGGGTAGCCGTTTGATAACGATCAAAAATAGGACACCCCCCCTACCTCACATAATATGAAACAATTAAAGTTAGACCCCTATTTCACACATGCAGCAATCGAAAGTGGATCCCTACCTCATATACTAAGTAACAAAGGTAGACCCCTATCTCACATCATGTGTTAGGCAGGGTTCTCTAAAGAAACAAAACGAGGGCACTTATGATTATATGTGTGTGTGTGTGTGTGTTCATAGACATTTACATATATACATAGAGAGAGAGAAATGTATACAGCACTAAGGAATATAACAGCTAATTAGTCCACACAGCAGCACAAGGTAAAAAAATTAAATAATATTTGTAAGGTGAAAAAAAATAAGCGTTTTTCACTGACACGAAGCAGGGAACCGATAGAGAGGCCTGAGGGGCCGGCCCCATTACCAACTAAGTGGACAGCACCACCCTCCCTCCCCCAGAAGAATTCACTTCAGAGGACAGCACTGAAGCTACAGCTCAAGAAGAGGGACTGGTCTGATCAGAGCACACAGGAGCCGATGAGGGGGGGGATAGGGAAAAAAAAAAGAGTGAAGCACATCCTGGCTCACCAAGCCCTGAGGACAATGTTCCTGCTCAGAACAGCAATGCACAGGGCCAGCCTCACCATGGAACAAAGCAGTCCTCATTGACCCATAGCACCAGTGGGGACAACACTAGAGACACACGGCAGGAATTGTGCCCACCATGAGCTAACCATACCATACCAAAGCCAGCCTCTGGGGGCATGCAGCAGAGCAGCAGGGGGAGCAGAGCAATGAAGTCCCCAGGGAGAAAGGTGGTGCCAGGGCATGGCACCCCATCAGACTTGACTGGAAAGCACCCGTGAAGGACAACAAACAGACCCTGAACTATTTATACGTGTGTGTGTGTGTTGTTGTTTTTGTTGTAGCTATTGTTTTACTTTCTGTTGTTGCCTCATTGTACTCAGTCTTGTGATGGTACATAGCATGTCTACCTGGAAGGGATAGGCGGAATAAACAAGCCAGAAGAGAGAACAA
>NW_022107376.1:0-2140 GCF_000313985.2 Echinops telfairi
CTTCATTGTGCTCTTGGAAAGACTTCCCCGAGAATATCTGATCTGGTGAGAAAGAAGCTATCTCAACCTTCGCACTGACATTGGCTCTTTAGGGCGCATACTGTCTCAAAGTGTAGCAATGTAGTTTACTGTTGTTATATTAAGACTGTTACCCATGCTACACCATGCTTCAAGACAAAATTTCATTTATTTGTAATTGGAAACAAATAGTTCACAATATATAATTTAAAAAAAAAGAAAGAACGAAAATACCATGGCCTGTATCAAATACACCTTAGTCCTAAAAGTGACATCTTTTCTTTTTAGCACTTTAAAGAATCTTTTGCAGCAGATTTTCGCAATGTAATATATGCTTTTGTTTCTTGGCTGTTACCTCCATGGGTGCTGACAAGGGATCAAAGTAAAATGAAAGAGAAAAACTGAAAGAGAAAACCCCAACCCTTGAGTTGCACTAGCGAAAAGTTCTATGAGCAAAATATTGATTGACAAGAGTGACAGGAAGCACCCTTCAAGCCTAGAACTGAATTCATTCCACTCTGCTCCGCCACCACCACCACCACCCCAAATCAATTTTAGGTAGTAACATTTTTAGAATTTTACCCTCAGAATTTCTTCCATATCTTAGTGAGTGCTTCCAATGCTGCATCCATTTGTTGAAACACCATAATGGGCATTCTGTCGATTCTACAGCATTGTTTTTTGCCAGGACCTACAGTGCAGCTTAGACTTCTTACTTAACTCTCACTGACCACGTGCTATTTCCTAAATGACTGAATGTCAACCAATTATTTTTGATAGAGCGAAACCATGTCTCCATCTTCCCACCCTCCTTGGAAAAATCCCACTATCGCTTTTTTTGTTTTGAATTAGATGAAGGTTTGCAAAGCAGATGATCAGTTTTACAATCAACAATTCATACACATTTTGTTTCATGTCATTTGTTGCAAGCCCCTCCTGGTACCATCACATATCCGCCCCCCCCACCCACCCCCCGCCACTTTCTATTTTCATTCTTCCTTTCCCCTTAACCCTTCTGAACTTTATGCTTGGGCGGATGCTGCCCATTTCACTTTGAATGGTTAGTTAGTCTTGGTGTGCACACTTCACTAGTGCTTTTGCTCCTCTTACAAACCTATCTAATTTGGGCCCGGACCCTGAGCTAGAAGGGTGAGGGGCTGGTTCATTCAGCTCCAGACCTGAAGGGTGCTTTCTGCGTCCATCAGTCTTTGGCCACAGCATTCTTCAAGATTGCAACTCGAGATGTCACTCCCTCCACATCCGTCAGGGCAACTCTACATTTCCAAGGCATTTCTGGTCCAGCGGTATTGTCGTGACTTCCAAGCTGAGGGGCTCATCTTGCAGCACGCTAGCAGACAGTGTTACACAGCTCTCCGTGAGGTTTATAATGGCTTGTTGCTGTTGTTTTGTAATAGATTGAAGTACTTCTTCCTGGAAGCTCTGATGAAATCTGTCCCCGTGGGTGACCCTGTGGGAAATAAAATACCTTGGCGCAGCATTCAGGATCATAGCCACACACCGGCCCCCAAAGTATGGACTAGTGAGTGGTCATATTAGCCTCTTTCAAAACACACATATGTAGAAATGGACAGAGGTGGCTGCCTGAAAACATCCTATGGTGTGATCAACTCAACAGAGAAGGGAGTATGGATGCTGATCAAATGGAATGCAGGCCAGGTCTCTCTTACCTGTTTCACTCTGTACCTTTCCTCTCATGCTTCCCTTGCTTTGGTGTATTTTCTCCCTCCCACAGCTCTATAGCCTAGACATTCTACAGCACTACAGCACCCAAAACATATTGCCATCGAGTCGATGCCAGCTCATAATGACCCTGCAAGACAGGGTAGATTTTCTGCTGTGAGAGTCTCAGACCACAATTCTTACAGGAGCAGAAAAGCGCCCAAATACACTTCAGTATGAAAACGGCCATGTTTTCTTCTGATCTAGGAAATCTCCTTGATACTTCATCAGAATTTTACCTATTCTTCCGTGGTAGCATTTTTCACCTCGTACCTCACTTTAGCCCTTAATATCAGCTGCTCATTTCCCCCTCCCTCCCCATTCCCTCCTCCCTCATGAACCCTTCATAATTCATAACTTATTATAGTTTTGTCATAAGTTA
>NW_022107377.1:0-2101 GCF_000313985.2 Echinops telfairi
TCTGACCCCAAACCCTTGTTATTTTTCACTCCCTGTAGGCTCAATGTCTCTGAATTCATTTACCAAAAGTAAACAAGTAACACAGCTTCAAGAGGGTGTGCCCCAGTAGCCACACGCCTCTGAGATACACCCTAACAAACATGAGTATTAGCAGATTATAACAGAATGGTTGTCACAGGATTGCCAGAATAATAAGTACCTTAATACAGCATACAGGGTGTTATTGTCCCAAGCCCTTGTTTGTTCGCCAACCTTTACACTGCTCTTGATACAGCTGTCATCTTCTACATCAGACAGTGTGTGCTTTCCGGCTTAAGTCTGGAGGTTACAAGTGTTTCTGAGGTAGAGCCCAGTTCACCCAGAGAAGATCCCATTGGGGGACTCACCAATGCAGTCTCTGGAGCATGATGTGCACCCCTTAGGTCCAGGATTCAGCATCCCAGTATTCAACTTCACTGGGTTTGGGTTCCTGGGGTACCCACAACTGCCCCAGATCAAGTCTGCCCTCCTGCTGCATGCCACTAAAGACTCTCCACCTATTGATCCCAAGAGCATCATCAGTCTCTCCTGCCCCCACCTGGCGATCATCCCCTCCTCCCCTTCCCCCAACAAACATACACCTATGTTATCCCAAACTTGAGCATTCCCTCTCCCCTCTCCTGCACTGCCCCAACCATCAGTAAGCCTTATCCCTCTGAAAGGGTTGCCTCCCTCTCTGGGGAACCTTACCTTATATCCACATGGCTATCACTCAGTAGATAGCATCTCCCTGTCCCCTTACCATTTGATCCCAGCTGTCCTGAGGTGTCCTCTTGGCCAAGTGACCTACACTAAACTCACCTGGTGCAGATGGTATGTGGCTCATTGGCACTGGTCCAGCTCTTTAGCAGGCTGTCTGGTCCCTAGTCAGAAGACTGGATAGTTAGTGAAGACTTTCACGTTGTGATAGGAACTGGATTCAGCTTAGCTTCTGGGATAGGATAGGTTAATAAGAAAGTCCTGTCAATCAACTTCTGAAAATGAGCCAAAGGAAAAAAAAAAACAGCTGTCAATCTACAAGTGATCATAGAGATACAGGTACAACTAGGCAACATGTTAGTCTGTGGTGCATGAATCCCCCTGAGTCATAAGCTATCTTGAAGGCAATTAACTTCAACAACCATGTTTAAAAACCATTACAACAAAAGCATTTAACTGCCAGGTTTTCACAGACTGACTGGAGCTCCATTAGGCCAAGTGCTTATGACGATACAAAGTGATCTACTCTGAATGAAGGGAAATCCCACTCTCTTTATAATCCAGCTTCTATCTAGAACCTATGATGGCATCTCACATTCAGCTACTCTGCATCGTGTACCTGTTTTATACACTATTCAAAATGATCAAATTTTAATAGGATAATAAAACAAGAACACCAGAGAAATTCTGTCATCTATTTTTAATGTTAGAAAAAAAACGGACATTAAAAAAAACAAAAACAAAAGCCCTGCTACCAAGTCATTTCTAATGCATAGTGATCATATAAGACACAACAGAACTGCTGTGGGGGTTTCAGAGACTGTAAATATTTATAGAAGGACAAAGCCTCATCTTTCTCTTTTTGAGTGGTTGTTGGATATGGACCACCTACCTTACAGTTGTCACTTTGAAAACTAAGGTACACCTGACACAAGCCATGATATTTTCAATCACCTCATATGCATGGAAAGTTGGACAATGAATATAGAAGACAAAGAAGAATTGATGAATTTGTATTATGGTATTGACAAGGAATTTGAAGGCATGTGGACAGCCAAAACTAATAAATCTCTCTTGAAAGGAGTACAACTAAAAGACTCCCTAGAAGTAGGGAGGGAATATTCCCTCTCCAAGGATCGAAAGATTTTTTCTTATATACCATGGACATCTTATATGTAGAGATCTTGGAAAAGGACATGATGCTTGATAAAATGGAAAGCCAGTTAAGAATAGGAAGACTGCTGGGATCTTAAAGGCTTGAAAGTAAACAAGCGGCCTTCAAGCTCAGAAGCAACAAAGCCCACATGGAAGAAGCACACCAGCCTATGCAACCACGAGGTGTCGAAGGGATCAGGTATAAGGC
>NW_022107378.1:0-2138 GCF_000313985.2 Echinops telfairi
GAGATGGAGGAGGACTTTGTGGATTGGTGTCGGACATATGGGTTAATGTTTGACTTGTGGGCGTAGGCAGCACTGGGTTGGGGTATTTTCTTCAGGCACACTTAACTTTTATATAAAGCTCTCTCTTACACATGGGTTTCTGTGCATTTGTTTCTCTAACGTACCCAGAGTTATACAGCTTTGAAGAACAAATATTAAAAAAAATATTTTTCTCAGAGTTCAAGAGGCGAGAAGTGAAAATTCAGTGCCTGCCTTTCGGGGAGGATCTTTTTGGTCTCTTTTGGGTGCTAGTTGTTGCTAGGTGATATTGGGTCTGTTCCAGCCATGGTCATCAAGGTGCTAGTAGCTGGGGAAATTCTTGGAGTTCTTGAGTTTGGAGATGCAGTTGCCTCTATTGTGACCACATTGTTTGTCTATGAGGGGAGACCCAACAAATCCGGAATTTTTTCCCCCCAAAGCTATGTATTTACTTTTTTTTTTTTTTAAACAAAACAACCTATCGCCTGTAAAGTACTCTCCATTACACTTAAAACATCTGTCAAATCTGCAATTCCATTCTTGGAAACATTTTTCAATTCATCTGTTTGGATGGCTGACAACTCCTCCCACATGTTTTTTTCTTCACCTCTTCTATGTCATTTCATGTCCCTCTCCATTTGCAGAAACAAAAAGAAGTCGCAAGGAGCAAGGTCAGGTGATACGGTGAGTGGGGCAGGAGAGGCATGCTGTTGCTTGCGAAAATCTGGTACACTGAGATGGCAGCATGTACACATGCAATGTAGTGGTGGCAAAACTAGTCCCCTGCACCCCCCACCACAAATCTGGTCTTTTTGTCACACACTGTTACACAATCATTTCAGAACCTCAAAATAGAAAGCTTGATTAACAGTTTGACGTGGTGGAACGGACTTCAAATGTACTACCAGCCGACATTTTTCATCTGTTTGGGAAGTTGAAGGACATACTGATGAGGTTTGTCATCAATCTACTTTTCACCTTTTTAGAAATGAGAAAACCACTCATACATTTGAGGTTTTTTTTTCTATAGCACTGTCCTTGTAAACTGTGTTCAACATCACAAGAGTTTCTGCGTCATTTATCCTGAACAGGAAACAAAATTTCACAGCTGTAAACTCTTCTCTTATATTTGCCATCACAAAAACAAAAAACGAGGCTTGAGCAAAGCTGCTTTAATGAAAAAAATTCACTGTGATAAGAGAGAACCTTCTCAGGTGACACCACTGGGTGCACTAACTCAGAGTTGCCCGATGTTTGCCTAACAGGAGAACTGAGTACTACGAAAGCTCCACTCCACCCAGCACAATTCTGGATTTTTTTGGTCCCCCTCCTATATCACCTGTCTTCTCCCACCTGACTGCACAGCCCTGTTTGCGTAGGCTTAGGACACACCCCACACTAATACTGATGTGTTAGCATAATAAAGAAAATCCCCAAAGGGATCTTATTTGCAGCTATTGGGTTAAAATTTCAACTCGTTTTGGTGTGGCATCATGAAGGATTATAAGAGTATTTTCGTCTGTATGCATTTAAAAGAAAAAATATATAAGCTATAATCTAGTCTTGTTATCTCTTTGTCATTTTAAGGTCCTGGAAGACTCAAATATTGGCCAAAATTTTGGACCCTGAAAAGCAAGTGGCAGCCAAACGATCACAAGTTTTGACCCACAGTCTCTATGCACAGGCTCAATGTAAATTGAGAGGAAAGGACAAACTTTACGGGCACAACGTGGCTAAGCCCATTAGAATGGCAACACTTGAACATCTCTTTCCTCTGAGCCTACACTTTTTCTAGCAGCATATACTTTGCACTCAAGGAAATGTATTTTTAATCTTCGCTATGACACATCTCGGCTCTATAGCCTTTGGTTACTTGTGTCGAGAGTAGCATACATCAAGACCCAATGGTACTGAAGGAAGATGTCCAAAGTGCATTGAAGGCATTCATTAAAAACAAACAGACAACAACAACAACAACAACAACAAAAAACCCTCCAAGAATTAATGCATTACCAATGCAAAAGTTTCAACAAGCTGATGAAGCACTGGAAGCACTCACTCGTGTATGCCAAGACTTTTGAAAGACAGATACTTGGCCAAGCGACTTGCTGTGATCCATA
>NW_022107379.1:0-2137 GCF_000313985.2 Echinops telfairi
AACAAAATTAGCAAGTGAGGAGACAGACTGGGTGAATTCTGAGCTGGCAGGGCACAAGGAAACCACTCTGAATTTTCACTAGCTGCATTCAATTCAAAGAGCAAACCTGGGAACTGGTTCCACTCACAGGACTATTCAGGCACTTATGCTAGTGACTAGTGACCAGTGATTCTTCCCTTATTCTCCACGCTCTTCTGGTGACTGGGAGTATAAGTTTCTTCTCTCTATGACTTGCAGGTGAGCCCTGGTGACATAGTGCTGGATTGCTAACTACAAGATAGCAGTTCAAAGCCACCAGAAGCTCCTCAGGAGAAATGTGAGGCTTCCTATTCCCATAAAGGTTTATGGGAACCCACAAACCTTCAAAACCCACAGGGGCAGTTCTACCCTGTCTTACAGGGCCCCTATGAGTTGGCATCCACTTGATGGCAATGAGTTTGGTTTGGGATTATGCTTTACAACCACCCTAATTTTTTGCTTTATTTCTTCTTTTACTTTCCTTAGCTTTTAATTTATTTCTTAAGGAAAGAATCTGGATAGCAACTTAGAAAATCTAACTACTAAGGAGAATCAGCAAAACAACGGTCTGATTTATTGGCAGAAATAATGAAGACAAGAAGGCAATGCAATACCGTATACACAACTCTGAAAGAAAGAGTTGTATTAACCAAGAATTAATATACTCAGCAAAAATGTCCTTGAAATGCAACTGTGAAAACAGGACATTTCCAGATGAACAGATTTGTAAATATCCCAAACAATTTTACAAATAAAAATACAAAGGGGCGTTTTTTTTTGTAGAGAAACTTAACAACAGTAGACAACAACCTGAGGTTAACATAGATGATAACAGCACCCGGGGATCAACCCACATAGAGAAGTGTCCAATGTAAAACAAACTTAAAAGACTGGAAATAGAGACGCAGAGATATCAACTTGGAATTGAAGACAATTACAAAAATCAAGAGTGGGAATACATACTCTAGTTACAGAAATGCCCATTGGAGAGGGAGTCAAGCTGATTCCAAGATAAAGCAGACTGTTTTAAAATTGGAGAGTAACCTCAAAAAAGTCTTATTCAAATAAAGAAGAGAACACTCATACTTAACATTAAAAGAAAACAATGAAGAAAATTATAAGAAAACCCACTCGGCACAGAAAATTACATGGAATAGAGAAACCAACAGTACCCCCCAAAACACACGGACAATGCATAAGTTACACTCTGAGGGAATTGAAGAAAGTGACTACTCTACACCACTAGACGGAAACACCGTATTTGAGAACGAAGAGAATAACTAGGATAAAACTCAGCAAATAGGAAAAAACTAAATAACAGTGTACAGAACACTCCCCACCCGACTACTTTCTTTCCAGCACATCTGGAACATTCTTCAGACAGACTTTATGCTATGCCATCAAGGAAGCATCAATACATTTAGAAACACTGACAGACCACAAAGCATCTTCTCCGACCACAAAGTTATGCAAGGAGAAATTAGGAATCGCAAGGTTGAAAAGGCAAATGCATGGAAACTTACTAACAGTCTACTTAAAACTACTAAATAGTAGAAGAACATTTAAAAATGAAATTTAAAGATTCTTGAATACAATCAAAATGAACACAAATACCCAAACTCTTGATACACAAAGAAGGCAGTGTCCACGAAGCAGTTTGTAGCAATCAATGCACACCTCAAAAAACAAAAACCCAAACCAACACCATCACCAAACCTTGGCAAGAATTAAGAAAAAAATAAAAACAAAGAGCAAAATAATCTTACAGTCCTATGAAGCAAAGAAATTAATAATAATAATAAAGAAAGCAAAGAAGTTATGGTTCATAGAGGCTAAGCCCCTATCTAAGGTTATAACAATATTCTTCTGTGCAGGAACATACATAAGAGTTATAAAATTGCATACTCATCCTCTGTTGATTGCTTTAAAACAACACACAATTATCCAAATTATAATAGGTTGAGTGATCCTTAAAAAAGAAACAAAATAAAAACACAACTAAAATCACAGATGTCAACTCAATGTTTGGACATATTTTTAGGAGAGACAAGTCCCTGTAAAAGGACTTGCATGGTAAAGTAAAGGATCAATTAAAAAAAGGAAATCTCCCAATGAAATG
>NW_022107380.1:0-2135 GCF_000313985.2 Echinops telfairi
GCGTGTTGTTGAGATGCCGGAAGCTCTGTCACTGGTACTTCAAATGGCATCAGGGTCACCCTAAGTGACACCGGTTTCAGAGCAGCTTCCAGACTAAGAACAGCCAGCAAAGTAGGACTCGGATACCCACTTCAGAGGACGGAGCCTCTGCAAACCTTGTACATGGCTTTGAAACATGGACAGATACTGCTTTGAATGGACATAAGCATAGCATTGTCAGAGAATGCTGGAGGATGGTCCCTCGGGTCGGAGGAAACGCAAACCGTGCCGGAAGAGCCTTGATTTCTCAGAGTGGCATCGACTATGGTGAAATGAATTGGGGAAAGCCTGTGGGAGTGTAGCCCTCAGGATCTTCATTTGCTGATGGGTCATGACTCGAGCTGAGGAGAAAAAGCTACAATAATCTGCTGAAGACTGGAACTTGGAATGTGCAAAGTATAAACCTAGGAAAATTTGAAGTGATCAAAATTAAATCGAAAGCACAGCCTGTGCTCTTCCTGCATTTGGCATCATTGTGAGTGGCAACGTGAATCTGAGGAGAAATGTATGGAATAGTTTCAGACATATCGGCTAATATCGGACTCATGGACTTGATCTGGCCTGGCATGTTTTCTCAATATACAATTGCTCTTTGATATAAAGCTCTCTCTTACACATATAGGAGTGTCTCTGGATTTGTCTCTCTAGTAAACCCAGGACAACACCTATGGTACCTTGGGAGTGAGGTACCAGAGAAAGAAATCATAGAGAGAGAAAAGTGGATGCTTTGACCTCTGCCTCAGGGTAGTTTTCTTCTTTGGCTAGCTGGGGGTCAGATATGCCCATGTCGTTCTACTGGCTTATTTTCTGGAAAGGACATGGGAAGTTAACAGTTTTGATTCCTTTTCTTGGTCATTGTCCTTGGTCAATCCCGTTTGAAATGGTAAAAATGAACACGATAAATATACATTTTGAGCTAAGGAGGTGAAATCCATCCCTGAACTTTTCCTCTGCAACCGTGCTACTTAGTCAGAATGGCTGATGGAAGGTCAAAATGGCTTACAAAAAGCCCGACCCTGGCTTGAAGCAGTCAGAGGGCTAAGGCCATGCTTTGTATCAACGGAATGGTTTAGGTAAGGATTAAGACAAGATAGATAAGGATTGGATTTGGCTGCTTTAAGAATTGAGTTTAGCATCTGACTGGACTAGGTTTATACTGATTTCTTCTGCCTATTATTATTGATATAATGTGTAATAGAAATGATTATTGGGAAGTGAAAGTAGAGGGTTTGTGAGCCGACATGCTTTCAGCCATTCAAATGGATCTTTAAATGGGTGTCAGACATGCCTGCAAAGAAGGCTCTGAAGAGATAATCCCCACCCAGTGTCTTGAGTGCTCGGAAACATTTGTATTTGAAAAGACTTGTCTAGGGGTCTGCTGACAGACCGAAGAAGGAAAAGGGAACCTTTGACTTTTTGAATTTCAATGAGTAGTTTTCAGCTGAAGCTGGAAAAGATTGGAGCCATGAAGGAACTCTCCTTTCTATTTCTTAAAGTTACAGGGAGCCTGTGGGCAGGCTGAAGTGCTTGCTAGGTGGCCACCTGGATCCACTTGTTGGGTGGAAGTGGGAGAAATGTAGTAATAAAGAGATGGGTTGAGTCTGGCCACTGACATCTGTGGACCTGGTTCATGGGGACCACAGGAGAAGATGAGAGTGAGTTGGCTATCTGAAGTTCATGGCCTAGTCCAAGGAGTTAGGGTTGTTGAGAATTTGTGACAGGAAGCACAGTAGAAAGGCGAGGCTGCCAATGGGCACCCCGGTGAGGCTAAGCAAGGCGGCACCCATTGGGTTGACCAAAACCCAAGCAGATGAAGATAAGATTTTTGAGCATGTTGCGGCCGAATTTATGGACTGCCTGTCATGATTTGACTTTGCTTAGGGATGCGGACTCCCAACATTCCCACTGGAATGAAGATTCTTCACATGCTTGTCTCCTCAGAGCACTGGGTTGTTATAAGTGGTCAGTAAAGAAATTGGACACCCAAATTGGGGAGGATAAGGGCAGGAACTGGTTGGCTTACAGACTCTTCTGGATGAGGGAAAATGTTCATAGGATCACAGGATACAGAATTACAGTGAACCCTCGTTTATCGC
>NW_022107381.1:0-2134 GCF_000313985.2 Echinops telfairi
TAGGTGGAGATTCTGAATTTCTTCTCCATAAGCAATGAGTATAGAAATCAAAACGATAGCTTATTTATATAACCAAATTATATGTTGTCAGATGCCACTGAGCCTGTTCTGACCCACAGTGACCCTGGTCCGGCACCGTCCTCACAACTGTTCCCATACCACACGAGCCCATTGCTGCAGTCATGGTGTCAGATCATCTCCCTGAGGGCCTTCCTCTTTTTTGCTGCCCTCTACTTCACCAAACATGACGTCCTTCCTTTTCCAAGGACTGGTCTCTCCTGACCACATGTCCAAAGTATGTAAGATGAAGTCTTGCCATCCTTGCCTCTAAGGAGCGCTCTGGCCTTACTTCTTTCAAGACAGATTTATTTTCCTTTTAGCAGTCCATGGTACTGTCAATATTCTTTGCCAGCACCACCATTCAAATGCATAGATTCTTTTTGGGTCTTCCTTATTCAATGTCCAACTTTCACGTGCATACAGGCAATGGAAAATACCATGGCTTGGGTCAGGTGCACCTTAGTCTTCAAAGCAACATCCTTGCTTTTTAATACTCTAAAGAGGTCTTGTGTAGCAGATTTACCTAATGCAATACATCTTTTGATCTCCAAATTATATAGTCATGAAAATAATTGGAAATGTTGCTTTATGTACATGCAATTTATAAAGGCTTTTCAAAAAGGCAAAGATTGATGGAAATACTTATCTCAGCATTAGGAGGGAATTCAAATTATGGGTAATTTTCTAAAAACAGATTCCTATTCTTTTAATTGCACATTAATAAAAAATACTTTTGATATGTTTGCAACAATATTTATTGAGGGTTATTTGTCTTTGTGCTCAGCAATGCCATGCATTTTATACCAGACATAGACTACTTTAGAAAGCAATTCATGACGTGTGAATATACTCTGTTGTCACATGTAGCTTACCTACACACATCCCTCTGCCACACGGACTTCCTCCCCCATGGCTATCCATCTAGTTATTTACTAGACTCCTTTCTCAAAAAGCCCTACTGCCTCATGCTCTGTTCTAATTAGGACAAAAGTGAAGGGTGCCAAGGGAAAATTGTTAATTTCATACAGTTACTTAATTAGGTATGCTGTGTGAAAGAGAACATGCAAATGCTAATAAAGTATGAAGAAGTTTCAATCTAATTTTGTAAACAGTGGTATACTAATTTTACCATTCAATGAGCTATGAATAAAATAAATCCAGTTCTGGTGCTAGAAAATGGTACTTTCATGTATTGCTGGTGGCCACATACACCAGCAATACAAACCTTTTCACGGAACAAGGATCTTTCAATCACCAGGAATCTGGGAAACTATATTAAAAATCTTACAAATGTTCTCCCCCTGCCCAACATGTTAATTCCATTTCTAGAAATCCATCCCAGGGAAATAATCAAAGACTGTCAAAAAACTATTAGAATGCTCGATAATGCTATTATTAATATTGCAAGGTTAGAAATGGTTAACAGGAGAATGAAATTAAATAAACAGTGGCACATTTATAAGCTAGAATATCATACAAACAAAAAAGGATGTTTATGCTGCCTTTACCTTTTGGAAAAATGCTGTCAATAGTTCTTAGATCCCCAAAATGTGTATAATTAATGAGATCCCGGTTAAAAAACAATAGTTTGTTTTGAACTATGGGATCATGCATCTTTCTCTACCCTAGTTTTTCATTTTTGACAATGAGTACATCATAACTTTTATTAACTTGTGTGCTTGGGAAGGAGGTACAGAAGAACAAACAGGTTTTCAACAGCCTTCCAATGTGCATGGTTAGAAGGCAGCACATATTTCTCTGATGAAACCTAAGTTACTGATGAAAAATTAATTTTTGAAAATGTTTAACAAAGAACAAACCCGATCTGTGCAATCAGAAAAAAACAAAAATTAGTATGACTAAGGTGTGTTTAATCCAAACCATGGTATTTTCAATTGCCTCTTATGCATGTGAAAGTTGGACATTCACGAGGGAGGGAGGGTGGAGGGAGGGGAAAATGAGCCCTTCTACCAAGAGATCGAGTAGAGAGAAAATGTTTTGAAAATGATGATGGCAACATACGTACAAATGTGCTTACAATGTAAGTATGTATGTATTGTGATAAGAGTTGTAC
>NW_022107382.1:0-2058 GCF_000313985.2 Echinops telfairi
AAAAAAAAAAAAAAAAAAGAATGTGGTGGCGTGCTTCCATGGAAATTCTCAGAAGTGTTACAGCTCTTGAAGTTGTGGTATATGTTTTTTCATCTTTTGGTGTATGAAAACCTGGATGGATGAACCTATAGAGTCACCAGTGGAACAAGAGTTTTGGTAGAAGGGGTGGGGGGGCACAGAGGTGGGGGTGGGGTGAAGGGGTGATGATGTCAAGGGGTCCATACAAAAAAAGAATGTTTGGAAACTCATTGCGGTAGCAAATGTACCATTCTGCTGGATGCGATTGAACTATGGAATGAGTTAATAGATGTATTAATCCCAACCAATTAAAAAAGAAACAAACAGGACAGGATACCGAGTGAATGACAGTATAGCTTCCTGCCTATGATTAACCCTGGGCCGTGGACATCACAGAGAACATCATCTCTGCCAGTTTACACAATAATAAAACCTTTCCCAAATGGAGAAAAAGATGTCAACCTTGAGTGTTTTATGGGGTTGCTTGAAAGTTCTACTCTGTTCTATAGGGTCGCAATGAGTCAGCATTGACTTGACTGCACACCGCAGCCTTGAAAATGAAATCTGGACTTGTGACCACATGGGTTCTTAATCGTATCCTTGGAAACAGTCACTGTAATGATGATTAAATGGTGCACATTTAATTTTACAATCATGGGAGACTTCAGAGTTGGGCTAGCACCTCTCCTCATCACCAACCCTGTTCTTTTTGTCAAATGACAGCTGCTTGTCATTTCCAGGCTGCTAGTCTCTGCTGCCACTTCTGTTACTTGTCTTCTCAGCTGCCTGCCATTTGCTTAGTTTTCCACTCTTTTGATTTGTTCTCCTATATTGTTTTCCATGTAGTTTGGTACAGACAGCTTGGATTTTG
This sequence comes from Echinops telfairi, assembly GCF_000313985.2. Taxonomy (NCBI): domain Eukaryota; kingdom Metazoa; phylum Chordata; class Mammalia; order Afrosoricida; family Tenrecidae; genus Echinops; species Echinops telfairi. Next base: position 890 of record NW_022107382.1, read on the forward strand.
CACAAATTTGCTCAGCTCTTACAGTCATTACTAACTATGTAGAGAGTGTCCTTTCATTCTATGTAACAAATCAACCAATCATAGCACATTTGGTATAGTTTTTGGCTCTTCTAATCTTAACACTTGCGCTGTGACTCTCTTTGACTCTTCTTGAGGTACTTACACCTCACAAGAAAGGGGGCTCTTTTGAAAGTGTGAAGTTGCAGGGTGTGTGAGCTATCAGAATCATGACTCAATTATTTCTTCTTGCTTTTGGGGGCTGTACCTAAATAAAGCCACACACATGTATACTTGCTATTTGCTAACTCTTGAATTCAATCTTGTCAATATTTCTTATATCCGTGTTCTACACACCCCCACCCCCAACAGAACCAACCGCATTAAGACCCTTACAGTCTCATAATTAAATTACTTAAGCAATCTTTGGCTGGTTATATCTATCACCACCTTTTCTGGTCTATTATTTATATTTTTACCAATATTATTCCTAAAACATTGCTTTCATAGTGTCATCCCCATGATCTAAATCCTTTAAAATCCCATGGCCAAGTAGAATGAAGTACCAGCTCTTTGCTTGCTTTATGCATACTCCATTGTCATCAATATATACCCACTCCTTACTTATCTTCATGGTTAGATTCCAAAGATAGAATAATTATGCAAAATTGGTGTTATGAGAAGAATGGAGGTTGATTACATTGGATCACATAATGGAGAACTGACATCATTACCAGAAATCAAAATTTATTTCCACTGTGTCAATTTTGACTCTTAGATGCATCCAATAGGACAGAGTAGGTTTTCCAAGGTTGATTTTTATGGAAGCCGACTGCTACCATCTTTCCCCTCTGGGATGGCTGGTAGTTTAACTATACATTTAAATTACCCACCAGAACTTCTTTATATTGTTATAGTTACATCAAGGATGTAGCCCTGATGGCACTGTGGTTGTGTTCCCCTAGTAACCCAAAGTTCTGAACCACCAGCCACCCTGCAAGAGACATGTGTGGAAGTCTGCTATTGTAAAGATTGCTGCCTTGGGAGTCTTAAGAAGCAACCCTACTCTTCGGGAGAAGGATATATATGACAAGAGCACACAGGAGCAGATGACAGGGGAGGAGGAGAGACTGGAGCACATCCTTGCCCACCGGGCCTTGAGGATGATGACC
>NW_022107383.1:0-2133 GCF_000313985.2 Echinops telfairi
CATTCTGGATTCTTGCTTCTATCTTAGTTTTCCTGACCTGTTTCCTAACAAAAAGCAAGTATTATTTATTTATTTTTAAATTTTATTTTATTGAGAGCTCTTATCACAATCCATACATATATCCCTTGTGTCAAACACATCTGTACATAATGTTGTCATCATCTTTTCTAAAACATTTTCTTTCTACTTGAACCCTTGGTATCGGCTCCTCCTTTTTTCCCCCTTCCTCCCCTCTGTCCCCTTGATAATATATAAATTATTCTTTTTTCTTTTTTTCCCATGTCTTACACTGACCGTTGTCTCCCTTCACCCGCTTTTCTGCTGTCTGTCCCCTGGGAGGGGGCCATATGTCGGTTATTGTGATCAGTTCCCCCTTAACCGTGCCCCTCCCTTCCCTTACCCTCCTAGTATCACTGCTCTCTTTATTGGTCCTGAGGGTTTTATCTGTTCTGGATTCCCTATGTTGGGAGCTCTTATCTGTAACAGTATACATGTTCTGGTCTAGCCAGATTTGTAAGATAGAATTGGGGTCATGATAGTGGCGGGGTGGTAGGGGGCGGGGAAAGCATTAAAGAACTAGAGGAAAGTAGTGTGTTTTATCGGTGTTATACTGCACCCTGATTGGCTGTCTTGTCCTTGTGGACCTTCTGTAAGGGGATGCCCAATTGACTACTGATGGGTTTGGGTCTCCACTCCACACTCCCCCTCATTCACATTGATATGATTTTGTTTGTTTGTTTGTTTGGGGTCTTTGATGCCTCAGACCTGATCCCATCGACACCTCATGATCACAGAGGCTGGTGTGCTTCTCCCATGTGGGCTTGTTGCTTCTCAGCTAGATGGGTGCTTGTTTGTCTTTAAGTGTTTGAGACCACAGACGCTATATCTTTTGATAGCTGGGCATCATTAGCTTTCTTCACTACATTTGTTTATATACCTGCTTTGTCTTTAGCAATTGTGTTGGGAAGGTGAGCATCATGGGATGCCAGTTTAATAGAATAAAGTGTTCTTTCATTGAGGGAGTTCTTGAGTGGAGGCCCAACGTCCATCTGCAACCGTAATACTTTATAAATAAATATGTGTACATAGATCTATTCTCCTATCATTATACATAAATATATTTACATATACACATGCCTGTATTTAGACCTCCTCTATTTCCTTTGACTTTCCTCCTGTCCCACTATCATGTTCTTCCTTTATTCAGGTTTTGGTAATTCTTCTCGGCTACATTGACCTTGATCGAGCCCTCTCAAGAATCTTATACCCTCCTTGCCATCAATTTATTCTTATTCTTGTTCTTCCGTTGCCCCTGGGTTTGTTGGCACCCCCTCCCGTTTCCCCACCTCCCCCTCTCCCCTGTCCCTCCAGAACCACCGGTCCCATTGTTCTCTCCTCTGGAGTGCTCATACCGCCTCTGTTGTCCACAAAGACAATAATATGCACAAAAACAAAGCAAAGCAAAACATAGCAAAAAGAGAAGACAAAAAAATCAACAACAGCTAATACAACAAAACAAACAAATCAATGACCAACAGTAAAAAATAAAAAGGAAAGCCCTCAAACAATTCCAGGTCTGTCTGTTGACCTTTATGAGTGTCTTCCAGTGGAGTCTGCTGGGGTGCCATGCCCTGGCCCCCAAGTCTCCCTTTGGTATTCCTCGGGGACTTCGTTACTTTGCTCCCCTTGCTGCTCTGCTCTACGCCCTTAGGGTTTCACTCTGGTGTGGTGGGGTCAGATGGGACACATCTCCTGACCGTGTGCCCTGTGCTGTCCCCCTTAGTGCCAGGTATCAGTAAGGAGTGTCGTAGTGTCTCATGGTGGCACCGGCCCTGTGATCCTCTCTGTGCATTGGCTGCTCTAAGCTGGACTATTGTCCTCAGGGCTTGGTGGGCCGGGATGTGTTCCACTCTCTCTCCTCCCTTTGCTCCTGATCAGACACACCCCTCTTCCTGAGCTAAAGTAGCTATTACTCATCTCTACCTAGAGCCTTACCTGGTACAGTCACACATTCCTCCTCCCTCCCCCCAAATGTCACTCGTCCAGTGATGGGACATGCCAGCTGGGTTCTCTGGAGCGAAGCTGTGGAGGTACAAATAGGAGAGGAAGAAGTTTCTTGGTTGGGAGGGGGCA
>NW_022107384.1:0-2130 GCF_000313985.2 Echinops telfairi
CCTAAACAATTATGTCTACAAGAGCCATACTAAGTGACCACATCTCATCTACCCATGACAACTTGTGTATATAATTTCCCTCTCCCTTAAGGATCGGTAATGCTCAGGACCCTTTTTTTCTTTAGCCACTTACAGCTCCTTAATCTTCTGAATTTCCAATCCTCTAAACCAAGTTTATTAATTAGTTATTCTATAAATATTTCCCATTGCCATCAAGTTATTCTGACTCATACTGATTCTGTAGGACAACATAAAACTGTCCCTGTGTGTTTTCTACCCTGAGGATAGCTTTCTGCAGGACTGGAAAGCCTCTTCTTTCCCCTGCAGAGCGGCTGGTGGTTTCAAACTGCTGACCTTCTCATTAGCAGCCCAACAAGTGACCCACTATGATACTAGGGGGTCCTGTTATAAATATGTATTGAGACTCGTTGGTATTCTTTTGAGAAATAGCTCAACTGATTGAGAAATGTCTATCCAGACACATGGCTAAACTTTTAAGCAAAGACAAAAACAAAAGCCCATCTACTTGCTCTAAACAAACACTGAAGAGTGTGATGACCTGGAGGCAGAGATTATTGAATACGCTCTTAGAACCGAATAGAAATCCATTTCCCTGACTAGCCAATGAATAATTCAGACTTTATTAGTTTCCTCAGTTTACTACAACAGAACACGACCAACTTTGTGGTTTAAATCAAGAGAAATTTCCTTTTCTCACTGTTCTTGCGGTCAGAGTTGAAAATTAAGGTGTCAGCATGATTGGTCCTTTCTGGCGACTATGAGGGAGAATCTGTTCCAGGCCTGTGCCTTGCTTCTCTGGCTGCCATAAATTTTGGGAGCCTAGTGACTTGTAGACACATTACTCCAGTGTCTGTCTCTATCTCCATATCACCCTTTTTTTCCTCTGTATTTCTCTGTCTTTGCTTCTATCTCTTGTAAGGGCATGTGCTATTAGATTTATGACCTACCTATTTAATTTAGAATGATGTCATCTCAGGTTCTTTAACTTTATTATATCTGAAAAAAACTTGTAAAAAACCCCAATTAATTCACAGGAGAAACCAATGAAGGGCTGTGTTAGTCTAGGTACATTAGAGAAACAAATCCACAGAAACACACATGTATAAGAGAGAGTTTCATATAAAGGGTAAGTGCACATCAAGGAAACATCCCAACCCAGTGTTGCCCATGCCCGCAAGTCCAACATTAGCCCATTTGTCCGACACCAATCCACAAAATCCTCCTCCATCTCACAAAACACACGCAATGATGCCAACTGCAGGAGGAAAGCCAAATCAGTGAGCGTGTAAGCATCTCAGTGCTGGCAGGGGTCTCCACATGGCTGCTCCAGCACCCAGGGCTGCATCGGGGTAGATCCCTGTGGGCTCTCCTCAGGGATGTCTTCCAGGAAGTGAGCCTTGCCAGCTGAAGCAGGAAACTGGCTAAAGCAGCTTCATCCTGGTCCAACCATCAGAAAGCAAGAGACCAGAGGACTAGAAAGGCGATGCTCACCAAGCCATTTATCTCTCTGCCCTTTAATTAACCCCACATGTATTTACCGGCCAGGTTTGCACAATAAACTTTATCCATCTCAAGCGCCATTATTCAACCCACTAACCTCTATTGTTGTTGTTGGATGCTATCAAGTCAGTTCCCACCCATTGCCACACTGTGAACAACAGAATGAAACTTGCTCAGCCCTGTGGCATTCTTACAATTGTTCCTTTGTCTGAGCCTATTGATGCAGCTGATCCACAACTCTGATCCTGACTGATCTTATCCCCTCCTACAACTATGTGATCCATTTCTTTATATAAATTTATTTTTATATATCACACATATAAGCTTTACTGGTTTTGCTTCGCTAGAAGTAGCGAAGTTTAGACTCATGTACTTTGCACATTTTACCAGGAGAGATGTGCCTAGAGAAGGTCATTATGCATGATCAGGTAGATGTCAGTGAAAATGAATATCTTTTGTTGGATGGAATGCACAATCGGTGCGACAAGGGGCTCAAACTATAACAATAATTTGTGAGGATAATACAAGATTTGGTAGTAGTATTTGAAAAATATGACCTTGATGATAGAAATAAAGCTGGAGATCAAAGCTGACAGAATTTTGCAAGAA
>NW_022107385.1:0-2129 GCF_000313985.2 Echinops telfairi
AGCCGAGCATCTTCAGACCAAGGATGCCTGGTGGAGTGGTATGCCTCTGGGAACTTACTGGCAGAACTAAAAGTTTTGTAACGCTTGCCAGAGCAGGGTAGAGGCCAGAGAGTGACACGCCTGTGGGCATTGCTAAGAAGTGGCTGCCCGGACCGGAGAACAGTATCCTGGTTTGTTCCAGTTCCTCTGACTTCCCTGTCATTGCGAGTGTCACCTGCTACTTCTGTGGGGCCTCTATCACACACCACTGAGCCCAGCAGAGACGCAGACTGTGTGGGTGAGATGACTGGTGTCAGAATTGGTTAAGAGGTTGCAGAAGGGACATGCCCTGGTGGCCTAGTTGCTACCAGTCGGGCTGCCAACTGCAAGATCAGCAGTTGAAACCACCAGTTGCCCCCAGGGAGAAAGACAGGACTTTCTGTTCTCGTAGAGAGTGGCAGTCTCGAGAACCGACAGGAGCAGTTCTGCTCTGTCCTGTAGGGTCGCCGTGGGTCAGTATTGACTCAGCGGCAGTGAGTTTGGTTTTTATGAACTCAGAGGTCACACGCAGCCACCACGCTAAATTTACACTCATGGAGGCATGTATGGTTCCATCATGGAAGATAAGACGATGTCGAAATTACCTAACTTTAATTTATCACCAACCGCACAACAGAATGCCCAATGTCATGCCCATGGAGTATTCAAGAAAGATTCAATTCATGATCCTTATTATTCTGTGGAAGTAGACACGTGTGATGGAATCATTCAGGAATTCATAAGAGCAAGGGATAAAAAGACGTGTCTTTAATGATAACATGCTAGAGTTGAAAGATTGCTCTAAAAATACAATATAATCATTCACTGCACTGTGAGAGAGCTTAAAAATGTTTGTGGAATGATTCCATTATCTTTTAATTCCATTTTCCATTATCTTTTTGAAGACTTCTCGGATTTTTCTGACTTAATTTCCCCCTCTTCTTATTTCTTCATAGACGAGGACAGCATTTATTACGAAACAAGCACCGAAACTGAAATATGCGCAAGTTGAAGCAAAACTGGCAAAAGACCAATTTACACTGTGGGAGATCAACAGAATTGTACACAATTATTGAAAGAACAAAATCAGCCAGCTCATTTTCGTTGTCTTGTCGATCTGTGAATAATAGTCTTCTTGTAGAAAATGTGGACCATTTGTAGAAGGCTATGGAGGGGACAGTGGGAGCCCAACAGTCCATCTGCTGATGAGCCTGTCAGACGAAGCCTCTGGCCACAGGCAGTGACTGGGAACTTGACTGTGGTGGATCAAACCGTGGCATAAAATGATACTTGGTCAGTTGACCTCCCTGTTGACCCGACCTGAATTTGCTCTAGGCTCAAGTATTTCTCGCATGTTCTATGACAGAAATTTCTTCTCTGACTTTAAACTATCAGTGGTGGTCTTTTCTTTCTTACTCTTTCTCTGTATTATTATTGTCTTCTTCTTGCTGTCTTGTTTTTTTAATGTTTCTATGGGGTTTCCCAGTGTGAAGCATTGGAGGGGATGCAGAGAGACAATAGCTGAAGCAATGGCTTATCAGGGGTGTGGAGGGGGAGGGTGGGGAGCGGGGAAGATGAGGGCACTTGGGAAGCAATGAATGTGGGAGGGAGCACTCGAACCGGTTGTGATGATATATATATACGACTATTTTGTTCATTTTCTTTACATTTTTCTTTTATTATTTTTGAATTATTACTTTTATTTATTTTTAATCATTTTATTGGAGCTCTTACAGCTCTTATCACAAGCCATCCATCCATCCATCCATCCATTGTGTCAAGCACATTTGTGCATATGTTGCCATCATCATTCTCAAAATTCCGCCTCCCATGAACCTTTGATAATTTATAAATTATTATTTTTGTCATGGCTTACACTGACCACTGCCTCCCTTCATCAACGTTTCTGCTGTCCATCCCCCTTGGAGGGGGTTTATATAGAGATCATTGTGATCGGTTCCCTCTTTCTCCCCACACCTGCCCCTTCCCCTCCTGGTATTGATAGTCTCATTATTTGTTCTGAGGGGTTTATCTGTCCTGGATTCCCTGTGTTTCCAGCTCTTATCTGTACCTGTGTACATGCTCTGGTCTAGCCGGATTTGTAAGGTAGA
>NW_022107386.1:0-2128 GCF_000313985.2 Echinops telfairi
AGAAGTGGGCGGGCAGTGACTTGACTGCTGGGTTGGGGACATGTGCAGGCAGTTCCTGGGCTCTCCACATGAGTGGTTCAATAGGTAGCAGAAAGGTTCTGGTGGGAGTAACGGTCATCTTTGGATCCCAGGCATAGATGAGCAAGGGGCATGGGGTGGTGTATGCTGGTCTGTGGGTATAGGTTCTGGGGTTGGGAAAGGTAGTGGGTGCTACTGGATTGTGATCATATGTGGGGGAGCAGCTAGAGGAAGGGATGTTGGGAAGTACCATGAGTTAGGTGACTTTTGTGGGGTGGAGGCACGCCTGCTGGCCTCAGTACGTGGGGCAGAGACACGAATGCGTGTCTGCATCAAGTCATTTTGGTTGGGAACTCTGGGTGCTTTGTCTCCGTTTGACCTTGGTCTATAGGTTCTTCTGGCAGAGTGCCAGCCATCTGTAGTTCTGTATGTCTTTTTATATTTATATGGTCTCTCCTTCCTTGCCTTTGATGCTGAGGGCCCCAAAGTTCTCATCTCTACCCAACTCACTTGTTTTCTTGAGTCTTTGTTAGATGAGGGCTGTTAATTGGTGTCTGATTATACCACCCTCTTGGACCACCTCCCTTTGTTTATTGCTTTTGTGATTGGTTAAGGAGAGATCATGGTTTGTTTGGTAATGAATTTGTTTAATCACTAGGGGCTCTGGTGAGTAGTGGGTTACACATTGTGTTGCGCAGGTCAGGAGTTCAAGATCACCCACTGCTCCTTGGGAGAAGGATGGGGTTTTCTACTGCTATAAAGAGTTACAATCTCAGAAACCCATAGGGCAGTCCTATTTTGTACTATGGGATTGCTATGAGTCATAATTGACTCTGGCAGTGAGTTTTTGAGTTTGAGATGTTTAATCAAAGTAGTCATATGATCAATGGACATCATCAAGAAAATGAGAAGCCAATCAATAGAATGAGTGGAAAGATGTGCAAATTACATATCTGATAGTGAAGTTACATTTAGAATATATGAAGAGTTCTTTCCAAAATATATTTGTTATTGTTGAAAATATACATAGCAAGAGATATACCAATTCAATTTCTACATATGCAATTCAGTGACATTTATTACCCTGTTTCCCCGAAAATAAGACAGTGTCTTTTATTAATTTTTGCTCCCAAAGATGCACTAGGTCTTATTTTCAAGGGATGTCTTATTTTTCCATGAAGAAGAATGTGGTACGCATTTATTGTTTATTGTTTCCCCCGACTTTTCTGCAAACAAATTGATGTCAGCGCTTTGTCCTCTTATTTCCACTGGTCATGTCTTTCATTGGTGGCCTTGGTGACTTAGGAGTTGGCTGCTAGTCACAGGGTCAGCATTTTCACATATCTGTGAAGAGTCACATCCTCTGAAACCCAAAAGGGCAGTTCTGCTCTGCCCTAACGGGTCTCTATGAGTTAGAATCGCTTTGATCACATTACATTTGTTTTCGTGTTGAGTCTTCCATTGATTTAATTCGTCTCCTATATCTTTCTACTGAGCTGTTTCTGAAATTTTATAGTCAATCTTTTAGTCTTCTAAATGCTACTTTTGTATGGTTTTTAATGGTTTATTTTGTTATTTTGATTCTGTATTGTCTTTCTGAATTTTTCTGTTACTTTGTCTGTGTTTCCCTGACCTTTTGGAGAACACCATATGCTAGTCTTTGAACTCATTATCAGTAGTTCCATTACTGTTTCTTCCTCCACAAGGCATTGCAGTTCTTTATTTTGTTCACTTGCTTGAGTCCTCCAGTCATCCTTTTTTTTACGTGATTTGATATTGTCTCTAAAGCATTGAAGTGTTATCTTATTGCTATGTCCTGGTTTGTTTTGTTTTGATATACCCAGTTAAGTGGAGCATGTGTTGTATTCTGGTTGCTCGAGTATAACTGCAGGGGAGCTCTCACCACTTGTCTCTGAGTGGGTGGGACACTGGCTGGGTGTTAGTGCAGGTCTTTGTCATGAGTCTTTGGGATGGCTGATGATGTAGTTTGTGCTGCTGGTGGGGTGATGTGTCTATTGGTCACCTAGGGTTTGGTGCAGGAGCATCCTCTCATTCTCACTAGTCTCACTGGGTTGGTGTTGTGTGTTTTGCTGGCTTCTGGGTGGTTGGG
>NW_022107387.1:0-2127 GCF_000313985.2 Echinops telfairi
TAGCCACATGCCTTTCTTACAACATGGCATCTTGCAGCTTGAACACCAGCAGGGAATCTCTTTTGCTTCAAATGTTTCCTTCCAATCTGATAAAATGAATTTTCATACAATACAACCTAATTAAGGGATTTCATATCCCAAGATACTCAAGACTGTACCTATAACAACTCTACAATTTTTTTTAATGTGTCTTGGTTTTTAGGCCTCTTCCTGTGGTTACTGGGGACACTAACTCAGAAAATTGCTTTGGATCTTAGACCCACCAGCTCTAGTGTCTTAGGTATAGTGTTTCATTTTCAGACATTAGGTTTTACTAATTTATTAATTTATCTTTGTACTTTTAAAAATGACAGTAACTCAGACCCACAATTTAAAAAATAACACCAAACAAAAGTAAGAAATATTTGAAAAATAATTAGGTGTAAAGGGACCCCCATGGATAGCTGTATATGGGCACATGGTGGTTAGTCGATTATTCATTGAGCTGGCAACCATAAATCCAATGGTTCGAACCCTCCAGTCGCTCTGTAGCCTGCAAAATATTTAAAGGTTCGGAAACCAAAGGGGTTGTCCTTCTCTGTGCCATTGGTTCCCTGTGAGTTAGCATTGAGTAGATAGCAGCAATTTTGTGTTTCTTTTTGGTATAGGTGGCTGTGCAATGTATCCAGAGACTACAAGCTGGATATTGCCTCATGAGAACACAGCTTAAGAAGAGTGGAAAATACAAAGAACATTGAAATAGCACATATGTGGATGGTATGAGGGAAATTTAGAGTGTAGGAAGTATAAGATTTCATAGAAATTTTCATAAATATTTTGAAAATCTAAATTGTCCTTCAAATCATGCAGTCAACATTGCAGAACCCTTTTCAAGGTGTAGAAGTCAATGGGTAATCCATGTTAAATGTTTCAGATATGAGGTTGACTTCAAACTTCTTTATAAGAAAAAAAGCCTAAGAGTTCCCATGCACAGGTGGAGAAGTTGTGCCATTTTGTAACAAGACTGGAAGCTCTTAATTTTAATAAAGGAGTTATTTTAATGAAGCCTCTGTTGAATCCTCTCTGACGATAGTTCAGGGATATGAATGGGATTCGTTTTAGAGAGAGATCATTGTAAAGTCACTTATGTCAGATGTACTTAGGTTAAAATGTAACATCTGAGTATTTTATCTTTTCGGTACTGTTTAACATTGTTTTCATTTTCAATACTTTGTACTTTCTTTTCATTTTAGATATTCTCTGTTTTCTTTTGTCATGGTTGTTATTTTTGTTTGTTCATTTACTTCCTGTTTAGGCTTTATATTATTCCCTGTATCTGGAATCCAGGATTAGTAGATCGATAGAGACATTATCTAGATTTCAAGCTACCTAGGAGCATGGCAGCAGAGAGAAACTAGTCAACATTCCACCATCTTGGGAGGTAGAATATGAGTAAGAACCAATGGTGTTGAAGGAAGAAGTTCAAACCTCACTGAAAGCAGTAGCTGAAGAACAAGGCTCTAGAAATAGATGGACTACCCACTGAAAGGTTTCAGAATTCTGAAGAAGCAATGGAAGAAATCACTGGGATGTGCCAGGAAATTTGGAAGAGGGCTATTTGGCCACCTGACTGGAAAGGTCCGTATTTGTGCCCATTCAAAAGAATGGTGACCTAAGCGAATTCTCAAATTATAGAATGATATCATCAATATAGTACAAAACTAAAATTTTGCTTAAGATGATTCAACAACGATTGCAACTGTACATTGACAGGGAACTGCCAGAGGTCCCAGCCAGATTCAGAAGCGGAAGTAGAACAAGGGATCTCATTGCTGATGTCAGATGGACCTTGGCTCAAAGCAGAGAATCCCAAAAAGATGTTTACTAGAGTTTCATTGACTATGTAAAAGCATTAGACTGTTTGGACCATATAAATTGTGGACAGTCTTTTAAAAAAAATAGGAATTCCAGAACACTTCATTGTGCTCATTCGGGATTGTACAAGAGGCAGTTGTGCTAACAGAACTATGAATACTGCATAGTTAAAAATCAGGAAAGGTGTGCCTCGGGTTCTGTCCTCCTCTGACCATAGTTGTTCAAACGGTACATTGGGCAAATTATCAGAGATGCTGGAGTATAAGAAGAACA
>NW_022107388.1:0-2125 GCF_000313985.2 Echinops telfairi
ATGTAGCAATGATGAAACATACAACTTTCTTCTACTTCCTAAATGCTTCATCCTCCGCCCCGGCCCCCCACCCCCACTATCATAATCCCAATTCTACCTTACAAATCTGGCTAGACCAGAGGATGTAAACTGATACAGATAAGAACTGGAAACACGGGGAATCCAGGGTGGATGTTCCCTTCAGGACCAGTGGTGTGAGTGGCGATACTGGGAGGGTGGAGGGAGGGTGGGTTCGAAAAGGGGAACCGCTTACAAGGATCTACATGTGACCTCCTCCTTGGGGGACGGACAACAGAAAAGTGGGTGAAGGGGATGTCGGACAGGGCAAGATATGACAAATTATAATTTATAAATTATCAAGGGCTCATGAGGGAGGGAGGGGGAAAATGAGCAGCTTATGCCAGGGGCTTAAGTGGAGAGCAAATGTTTTGCGAATGGTGAGGGCAATGAATGCACAAATATGCTTAAAAAAAAAAGCCACAGAGTGGCAGAATAGATTTTTTTAAAAAGACGCATCGTCTTGGAGAGCAAATGTGTTGAGAATGATAAGGGTAAAGAATTCATAAACGTGCTTTACACAATTGATGTATGTATGGATTGTGATAAGAGTTGTATGAGCCCGCACAAATATGATTTTAAAAAAAAGCCACAGAGTGGCAGAATAGATTTTTTTAAAAAGATGCATCGTCTTGGAGAGCAAATGTGTTGAGAATGATGAGAGTAAAGAATTCATAAACATGCTTTATACAATTGATGTATGTATGGATTGTGATAAGAGTTGTATGAGCCCCCAATAAAATGATTTTAAAAAACAAACAAAAACTTTCAATTCCATAAAAAAAGAGAAAATTTCGCGCTTTTTATGAAATGTCTTTATCTTGTAAATGTAGTTTTTATGTGGGTGCCAGACAACACACACACACACGATGCAAAATATGTGTTGTTTATATTACTGCAAAAAAGTGTTAGTAAAGCTTCCAGTCAATGAATAGCTGTCAGCAATTAAGTATTGGGGAGAGTCAAATATATGTGGACTTTAGACTTCCTTCAAAAATTTAATAAATGTTCTGGTTTAGATATTCTTAATCTTCATGTTTTTACAGAATCGATCAGAATTTTGGAGGAACATTTTTCTGTACATGAAATCCAGGATAGGAAAATCTATAGACAGTAACCAGATCATTGGTTTTTTAGGGATGTGTCCAGAGAGGTTGGCAGAAATGGAGAGTTAATAACAATAAGTACAATAAAGAAGAACATGTTTTAAAATTGACTGTGGTGATGATTGTACAACTCTTCTTAATATTATTGAATTATGTTATGTGAATTATATGCCAATAAACTGTTTTAAGGGTTTATGGCTTGGGAAAGTATTTTGAAAAGAAAGAATAAATGTTTCTACTGACAAAGGAGAACCAGTGATACGTTCTGTATAATATAAAAATACATGAGGCAAATTATGGGTGAATAATATGTTTTGAAAATGTGTGGCAAAAAACACTTCTCCCATAAAACTATGAATCATCTTGAAAAACAGTTCTAATCTTAATCATGTTCCTCTCTTTCAATTTCAAATTAAAATCTACTTTCTTTATAAATTTTTAATAATTGCTCAATTCTTTCTTAATCTTTCTCAAAAATGTTTTTGCCTGAATTGGCTGGACAGTTCTGTTATTAGGTTTACATCATCTTGTTTTGTCATGTAAGTGCTTTGGGAGTACATGTACCTTATCACTACTAAAACTCATGATGCTCAATAAATACTTGTTAAATTCAACAAAGATTATGAAGTTTGTACACAAATTGCTGTTAGGTGCTGTTGAGTTGTGTTTTGATTCACAGCAACCCTATGTACAACAATACAAAACACTGCCCGGTCCAGTGCCATTCTCACAATTGTTGGTATGTTGGAGCCCATTGTGGTAGCCATTGTGTCCATGCATCTGGTCAAAGGTCTTCCTCTTTTTTACTGCCCCTCCACTTCACCAAGCATGACGTCCTTCTCCCGGAAGTAGTTTGACCTGAGAAGTATGTCCTAAGTACATGTAGAAAACTGGGAGGTCATAAATGTGCCTATGTTCTGAAAGAGATACTCATTTTCAATGAGTAATAAGAAAGAATTATA
>NW_022107389.1:0-2122 GCF_000313985.2 Echinops telfairi
ACCAGAAGAGCCCCCTGGCTGGCGAGAGCTGGTGCCCCCGGCCACCCTGCACAGCCTGCCCAAGAGCCAGGTGAAGCGGCAGGAGGTCATCAGCGGTGAGTGCCCTGCCCTGGTGGCTCCACCCTCATGGTGGCCAGGACACCACCCAGCTCTGGGGAAGGCAGGGCCGCAGACACCTGTGTACCACCACGTGCATCCCCACAGAGAGTGCCAAGGCAGTCTCTTTCCAACAGAGGGCAGTGTGTGACAGCCACTCGGTGTGGACGTTACGTAGCCCCCTCCAAGGGACTGCTCCAAAGGCTCTTTAGTGGTATGGGCTGTGCTGGGAGAGTGGCATGTGAAATTGTCTGTGATCCAATAAGCCTCTGCCCTTTGCATGGAAGTGAGGGTAGCAATAGTTCCTACCCCGAGAGCAGCCCTGGAGATACGATGAGGTTTGGATGAGGCGAGGGGAGAAGCATTTTATGGGGAGCTGTGGGATCCCTGAGAGTCAGAATCAGCTCAATGGTGTGTGTGTGTGTGTGTGTGTGTGTGTGTGTGTGTGTGTGTGTGTGTGTGTGAGATTATGAAGAAGGGTTTCCTTAGGGGGTGGAAAGATTCCTGGCGGGAAAGCTTGGGAAGGGATGCAGAAATGTTCGTGCTTTGTGTTGGATGCCTGTCACCTTGATCTTAATTCTTCTCTGTGCTTAGTGATTTGGGGGCAGGGGATGGGGGGTGAGCAGCGGGCTAAAGAAGCTTCCTTAGCCGCCCGTCATCAGCAAGGCACTCATTCTGTTTATCGGACCCTCCCGGACTGCCATCGAGTGGATTCTGAGTCAGAGTGACCCTGGGTGGGGACTCGAAGGCTGTCCATCTCTATGGGAGCAGACAGCCTCATCTTGCTTCCGCGGAACCACTGGGGATTGAACTGCTGACCCTGCATAACCACTGCACCACCAGGGCTCCAGGGCCAGTTTTTAGAGCAGGAGGTGAACTCCCTTTGGGTGGCAGTTATGGAAACCTCAGCAGTGTTTTCCCGGAGAACTTTCTAGGCCATGGAAACGTGCCCTGTCTGTACCGCCCAGCAGCAGCGCGGTGGCCACTGGCCACACCAGGCTGTTGAGCGCTTGGAATGCAGCCAGTTGGGCAGACAACACGCTTCCTCTGGTCGCACTGTCATGAACTTGGGTCTAAAGACCCCCACGTGGCTGGCCACTGCCACAGTGGATGGCATCCCAGGCACTTCCTCTAACCAGAACAGCGCACAGAGGACACACAGGGGTGCGCTGTTCCTGCATGGACCCTGAAATTCCTGCATGGACCCTTGGACGGTGGCCACTGAACCTAGGAAAGTTCCGGGTTTGGGTGGGTGCCAAACACCAGCTGCAGGTTTGCTGGAGGGTGAATGACCCAAGACCTGGTTGGCCCCGGGCTTTTAAAATTATGGCGCCCAGGTCCTGGATCCACCAGGCAAGCCAGGGCCAGGAGTCCCCCTAGCTGACTGTCACGGCAGAAAGAGAGGCAAGTTGCCCAAGAAATCCTGAGGGACAAGGATCTGGGCCGTGCATTGGGTTATGAGCTGGACTGCTAACCCCAAGGTTGGTGGTTCAAACCCACCAGCTGCCCCGGGGGGGAAAAGATGAGGCCGTCTGCTCCCCTAAAGAGTTATAGCCTCAGAAACCCAACGGGGCTGTCGTACTCTGCCCCATAGGATCGCTGTGAGTGGGAATTGGCTCAACCACAAAGGGGTTATGTGAGGGTCAAGGGGCGCTGGTGGCGCAGTGGTTAAGCAGTCGGCTGTTGGCTGAGGTCAGAGTGTCTTGAACCCAGCAGCCAGTCGGGAGAGAAAGATGAGGCCCTTGGATTCCGAAAGATTGACAGTTCTCGGAAACACCGCGGGGCAGAGTGACTGCCCCTGGGGCAGATGCCAATCTTGAGGCCGTGGGAGGAGTCGGCCACCTGCCCAGCCCTGGCCTCTGAGATTGCCGGCCAGCCGCGCTCCGTCCCCTCCCTGGCCCGCAGAGCTGCTGGTGACGGAGGCGGCGCACGTGCGCATGCTCCGGGTGCTGCACGACCTCTTCTACCAGCCCATGGCCGACGCCGGCTTCTTCCCACTGGAGGAGCTGCAGAACATCTTTCCCAG
>NW_022107390.1:0-2112 GCF_000313985.2 Echinops telfairi
TGCCTTGCATTTGCACATGGTGTTGTAATAATTTTCATTATTGAACCATCATCATGGAAAATAATGATTTATGTAAGTTAGCATTGTGAGTGGATGGATTGAAAAGGTAAAATGTGAGATGCGATGGAGAGTGAGAGTGTGTGATAGATGTAGACAGATAAGATTCTCAAGGTTATGTCCTGTTTACAAGCCCCAGTGGCACAGTGGTTACACATTGGGCTGCTAATTGAAAGGTCAGCAGTTCACAACCTCCAGTCATTCTGCAGGAGAAAGATGAGATTTTCTATTCCTATGAAGAATTACCATCTCAGAAACTCACAAGGGCACTTCTACCCTGTTCTATAGGATCGCTATAAGTAGGCAGGCACTCGATGGCAGAGATTTCAATTTGATCTTTTCTGTGGGGGGATGAGCTTTGGGAATTTATTACATTATTAATAAACATCTAAATATCAAGCTAACTAAAACAATAACCAGGTATGGATCAATGTTGAAAATGTGTCATGATTTATGGATTATGATCGATCTAATTTAATACAGTTAATTTTACTTTCTGAAAAGGTTAAACTAATAAAAGTGATCAAGGTGCTCACATTTGTTACAATCTGGTATTGCTTAGAGGTGAAGCTGAATTAATTTGGCAATTAAAAAGACTGCTATGAGGTTTGCATGTGAAAGGCATTGGCATAGAATAGATGCTCAATGTGCCATAAGTGTATTGTTAACATTTCTGTGATTTCTAGCTTAATTATATTTCAGCTAATCAAGGTAAATAATTTACCTTGGAGTTCATGTTCTTTGCACTGTTATATTCTTTAGGATGTGTGTGATAAATGCTTTCGTTAGCATGCAGTTAAATGTAGAAATGAACAACAAAATTTTGAAGTGACAACTCTCTCATGTAATTGCTGCATTCCAGTTCATTTTGTATAATTCATAGCATCATAGTGCATATTCTTCTTTAAAAAACGAATAAGTTATGGATGGAGGATGGTTGTGTTTGAAGGAGGAGGAGTTGAGTTGTGCTTGCATCAAGTAATAATGATGTTGGACAATGAGGGATTGTTGTTAATAAGGAACATACTTTTTAATACTTATAATAAATATAGGGCTATAGATTTGCTAGCTAGCTAGCAAGAGACTTCTAGATATAGCTATATGAAAAAGAAAGAATAATTGCTATCAATTCCATTCTGTCTCAATGGTGACTCTGCAGAACAGGGTAGAAGTGCCCCACCCCCACCCCCTGTGAGTTTCTGAGACTGTATTTCTTCATAGGAATAGAAAGTCTCATCTTTCTCCTGCAGAATGGCTGATGATTTTGAACTGCTGACCTTGCAGTTAGCAGCCCAATGCATAACCACTGTGCAACCAGGGCTCGTAAATAAGACATAACCTTGAGAATCTTATCTGTCTACATCTATCACACACCATCTCACTCTCCATCGCATCTCACATTTTCCCTTCTCACACCATACACTCACCATGCTAACTTACATAAATCATTATTTTTCATGATGATGGTTCAATAATGAAAATTATTACAACACCATGTGCAAATGCAGGGCACGTGGTGTTAATTCTTCTGAGGGATCAATCATAATCTTGCATTATTTTAGAGCATTTTCATTACACATGGATCTGATCGAGAGTACTGTAAAAGACTAATTTTTGATCATAACAACATAATCAATGACCATAAACAACATCAAGAAAACTTTTCTTTGCAAAAGAAAAAAAATTAAAGGGCATTGCAAAACAACATACAAGAATTAATGGCTACCTGAAAAATTCAATCAGAAATAATCCTCCGAATTACATACATTCGGTTAGGGGAAGATAAATAGAGACCAACAAACATCTTAGAAATTCCATATACCCATTTAATCATCACAAGTAAGCCACGGAGATGGTTCCCAGAGGAGTTCTCTGGGGAAAATATGTGCCTCATATGGATCCATTGATCTTCAAGAGCTTTTCTGGGCTAAAATATTTGGTGTAAAGCTGACTAGTGGAGCCATAACTTCATTGCTACACAACAGGAGACTATTCAGACAATATCCATTCGTCCTTCCTGCGACATTCCTTAAATAAAATTATATCTCTGCTTAT
>NW_022107391.1:0-2111 GCF_000313985.2 Echinops telfairi
CCCAGGACACAGGGTGAGAAGCGTGAACACTGTGCCCAGGCTCCTCTCTGGCCACTGGACATGACACCAGCCGTCTTCCTTCCTAGTGGTCTTTCCCCCTCCATCCAGCTGGTCCTGGGGCAGGAATGAACAGTGAGAAATGTGATGTGCTCTCCGAGGTGGTGCCCGGGGCCCAGCCTCAGAGCCCGGAAGGGGCGCTACAAGTCCAGCCCAGTTTCCCTCTCTAAGATACTGCGGGGCTTCCGGGACGGACAGTTTGTGAATCCGACAGACCGAAACGTCTGGGGGTGTCGAGGGTTAGGGAAGAAACAAAGGCGGACAGACGGACGGGCACAGGCCACCACGGGGAAGGAGTGGATGAGTGTCGGTGCACTGAAGGGACGGTTCCCTGTGGGCAGACACCAAACCACTGAAGGCCAGACTGGCGGCCTCTCGGTGCACCCTCACCTCATCCACACTAAAGGATGGAGAGTCAGAAGGGACCGTCAGTGGTCTGAGAGAGAGTTTGACAGGACCGTCTCCGAAACTGAAGGCGCTTGCAGCGTACGCCCCGAAGAAGCAGGACGAATCCATCCAGGTTGACAGGTAAAGAGTAATTACACACAGATGAAAACACATCTAAGACACCTGACCCTAGCTGCATTCCAGACAGTTCCCTTATACACCCACTGCTCCCTTGTCAACATGGCTGGGTTCCAAAGACCAGGTCATTATGCGAAAATGGGTATTACACAAAACACACACACACACACACACACACTAAGATGACCGCATGGGATTACGGAATGGAAGATCATTCATCATCAACACACTGCTGCAATGTGGTGAGTTGTTCACTAAGGCTGTTGTAGTGAAAGCCTTTGTTACTTCCACCAAATGTTCTTTTGCTTGATAATCTGGCCAGGGGAGTGTGGAGTGTGTGAGATGCTAACTGGACTATGGGGTTCTTCTGACTGTGATTTAACGGGGTACTGTGATTGCCATCCCACTGGGTACCCCATGAGCCATCCCAGATGCAGGAATCCCACTACCAGCAAGGGAAAAGAGGCAGAGTGGAGTGAGTCCTTGGGAGCCTGTGACCCCTGCATATTGAACCCCCTTGATCCAGGAAGCAGCTGTGACACCAGAGAGGCAGAGGAGCAGAAACAGTAGCAGAACCAGGAACCAGGGCAATGGGCTTCCCCGCCCACCGAGCAAATAAAGCTGAGTGCCTTTGGACAGGAGACGGGCTTGTGGATAGGGTCTCTCTGGGCACTTAATTGGGGAACCCTTATTTATAGTGGAATGGCATGCTCTCTGGGCATTTATTGGCAGCCACAGAATTCTCTGTAACATTGCCAGAGCAGGGCAGTGGCTAAGGGCCAGAGAAGAAAACTATCCTGACTGAACAACGGTGTCTTGAGCATTTCTACGTTTGTAGACCTTAATGGGACAGACGGCCCCATCTTTCTCCTGCCAAACTGCTTCGCCCAGTGGTTAGCACCCAACACCTGCTCAACAACACCGTGGGGCTCGCTTAAAGTGTCCCGAATTCCAAAAAACCTTGAAGGGCTCGGAATTTAAGAAAAAACAAGAACCTCACAGGAGCCTGGAGAATGAAGGTGAGCAACATGAAGTCATCCTCTGACAGGTAGAGATGCCATGTGGCAGACAGGACAGCAAACGGGGTGGGAGGTGATAGGTCTTGGGTTCCTGGGCCCCCAACCCCCGCGGCTGCTAATTAGTTTGTGGCCTCCGGCAAGTCTCTGAAATTCTTCTGTGTTCTCCTTTTATAAAGAGGGCAGATAGACTTGGCTCACAAAGGAAGTATGAAGGGTCACTGAGATAACGCGTGTTCAGTCAGCATGTACACCACCAAGTCCCCATGCCTAACACATGGACATTCTAGGGGTTGCTACCTCCAGGGGCCCACATACCATGTGGGCTGGTGCTCCCTGAGGGGGCCTGTCCTCAGGGTGTGGTGACAGCACCCCTCTTCCTTCTCAAAGTGGCCTGGATTGGACAACACATGGCACCGCCACCCTGGCTGTAGAGCGCTGCTCCTGAGAGCTGCTGCCCGTGAGCCTCAGAGGGACAGCCAAGCTGTCTAGTTTCTCCTGGAGCTAAACAGA
>NW_022107392.1:0-2109 GCF_000313985.2 Echinops telfairi
CTTACAAGGATCTACATATAACCTCCTCCCTGGGGGACAGACAACAAAAGTGGGTGAAGGGGGATGTCGGACAGTGTTAGATGTGCAAAATAACAATTTATAAATTGTCAAGGGTTGGGGAAGGAGGGGGAAAATGAGCTGATACCAAGGGCTCCAGTAGAAAGGAAATGTTTTGAGAATGATGAGGGCAACAGATGTACAACAGTGCTCGACACACTATGGGTTGTGAAAAGATTTGTATGCACCCCCAGTACAATGATTTATAAAAGAAACCCGACTCACAATAGTACAGCGCAGGGAGATTATTTTCAGTAGAAGAAAAGTAACCACCCAGATCTTGGATTGTGCTTTCTTACAGCCGTTTCCCCTTGATGCATGTGATGCAGACCAGCTTCCAGAGAAGCCCCCGGACTGGTTCACAAGCTACCTGGAGACGGTGAGTACCCTCTCTGGCCTGGGCTTTAGAAGCAGTGTTGCCACAGGTGGAATGTGGTAGAATAGGAGCCGAGCGGAGGAATGAAGGGTGGCAGCTAATCCCCCATTTGTCCTAACAAACCTTAATATCCTTGCAGTTTTGGGGAGTTGAGGGTGCTGGCATCCAGGGAACGCCTTTTCTCTTTTGGCTCTGGAGAAAGGTCCTTGTCCAGGTCCTTTTGGACTTCTGCTCCTGCTTGATCTTGTGGTTTGGCACATCTCCTCCTCTTGTCATATATCCTTGAGTATAAACCGCCCCAAATATCAGCCAGGCACCAAATTTTACCACAAAAATGGCATTAAAAATGTGCTGGGAAATCTCAGCTTGTAAATGAATATTTAGGGTATATCGTTTTATTTTTCAAAACTTTTTGTTGTGAATTAGGTGGAGGTTTACATAGCAGATCATTGTCTATGCATTCAACAACTTAAGCACTTGTCAAACCTCCCAATGACTTGCCACTAACAGTTGTTAAACTGGACTAGTTCTAACCAGGAAAGCTCATAACTAACACTGGGGTACCCAGGAAAGGAGCAGGCTGAGACTGAGGATGTAGGGGGAAAGTTCCATACTTGAGGACAATGACATTTCTCAAGGAAAAGAATTCCTAGTAGTGTCTTTGAACCAGTTTAACTGTGAAAGGAACAGGTCTGCTGCTTGGTTTTGTCTATTCACCAAGGCTGTAGGCCTCAGTGATAGCACACCTTTTCCCAATATCGGAACTGAATTCTTTCTCCACCTTCTTCTGCCTTCTGTCTAGTTCAGAGAGCAAGTGGTTAAAGAAACAGTTGAGAAGCATGGTGTTGATTCTTCGAGAAAATTAAGATTGCAGTCCCTATAGATGGAGTTTTGTATAAAACCAGTTACACAGAAAAATGGTAATCTAGCTATTTCAGGTGATATATGTCACCCAATTTCAACACTGTGAGCCTACATTTGTGTTGGTTGTCAGTAAAAAACCATTCCCAATTAAAATTCTCAGCCAAGCAACGTTGTGTGTGTTGTTTGATACAATAAACATAAACCCTGACATCGCACTCTTTCAAGTGGGAAAGGAAACTTACCCTTTCTGCTTCGTGATGTGTGCTCTCAGATGGCAGTGACGCATGGAAACCAGCTGCAGATGCAGGTCCTGGAAGGCTGCTACTTCAGGGATGAGGCCCGAATCCCAGTTGCATCAAAAAGGCAGCCAGCCACCTGGCCAGGGAAGAAACCATTTGCGCATTATCCCTCACTGGTGAGGGTCTTGGGATCCGATACGAAGCCCCCAGAGGCATCTGCCCCACAGGTATGAAGGGAATGGGCTTAATTACAGTATTGCTAACCCAGTGTTACCTTGTCTGTGGTGTGCAGTTTGAGATCTCCATTGGAGATCTAGGAGATATTGTGGCCCCCTAATTGAAAAGGATAGCAGTCATTGCTTGAATAGAGGGTAAGTAGGATAGGTATGTATTCCATACTCCCTCAGGCTATTTGGGGTGAGGGTGGGGATATTCGACCGTATGCTTGTGTTATTTTACTTTTAAAAAAAAACAACCCCCCTTGCAGAGGGGTCTCAGGGAGGAGATGAGCCAGTCAGGGTGCGATGTAACAATGATGAGAAATACAACTTTCCTCTAGTTCCTAAATGTTTC
>NW_022107393.1:0-2109 GCF_000313985.2 Echinops telfairi
AATATTGTATTTCAAATTCCAATGATCTCAACAGAAATCCCTGGTACCAGTGTGGGTCTTTTCTTTTGAAGGGTTGTTCAAATGATTTCACAAATGTTCTGACGGACGGCTTCCCTAGCGCCCAGGTCCCCAGGAATTTCGTCTTGGGGTCCACGTCTTGGGGTGTCTTCTTTCTTTGAATCTCAGTCTGCCTCACACAGGGTGTCATGCTGTGCCAACACGGTGCGCCCAACTGCCCAGTGTGTCCCTGGGGCCTCCCCGGGGTCCGGCCCAATGCTTGCTGACCTGGGGCCAGTCAGAATTGTTGGGTCCATTCTCTGCCCTAACAACTCCTTAGGAGAGAGTCTCAGACTCTCCGATGCCCCCTGACTTGCGGCCTCTTTCAGTGAATCCCTGCAAGCCAGGCCTGACTCAGCCGCCCGAGGAGCACGGAGTGGAAAACCAAGTGTTTACAGCAGAACTCGCCTTGTTTTCCTTACGAAACTAGCTGTGTTTCACACTTAGGCATTGTTTTATGTAGGACTCTGGTATTATAATGATTTCCTGTACAATTTCTTTGAAAATTGCGAGGTTGGCGATGAAATCAGACTAATCCAATTTTTACAGGGTAGGAATTCTCGTCGTTCTCTTAGTTTTAAAACTAGTTGAGTAGAACCTTCTATCAAATTGACCATGAAGGCATGGCCATAGAGTAACAGAATTCCAGTGCTCACAGCTTCCTTAGAACATTGGGAAAGCATTGTGTCATTAAAAAGAATATTTTCTGTTTTAGTCCTACGAAATGATGCAATCCAGTTTTGGGAACCAACTTCCTGTTCTCAGAGCTCTGGATCAGTCACTGGAATGTCCGAAGGTCCCGTTTCCCAGTTTGCAAGCAAGCAGGCGCTCAGAGATGCTCTTACACAGGCGTGTCTCTCATTCTGTCGCCGCTGCTTGTCCTGATTCTCATTAGGACGGGCTTATGCTGCACCCTGACAGCTTAGTCTTCTGGCTGCTAGAAGTCAGAGTAACTTGTAGACATGGCACAATGCTCAGAATATACTCAAAGCCATCTTTTAGAGAGATCAACTACCGGTGAGGTCAGAGTTCTTTTGCGAGAGTAACAGGGCGTGTTGTTGGATTGCATGTGTCCTGTTCCTTGCTACCCATTAAAGGCAATCTCTCCCTAGCTGTTTTTCTGGAGGGCAGAAACTCTGATCCTAAAGGACTTTTGTTTTCTTTTTTATAAAATTTTGGCTTCTTATTTTTAGCTAGTGGAAATAAATAAAAAAAAAAATAGTTTCAAATGTGAAAAGCTGTGAACTCTAGAGAAGTTGTAATTATACTGGCCGTGATCTCTAACTCACGGGTGCTGTTTGACCTTCAAACTTTTATGGGCACTGATGCAGCATTTGAGTTATCTGACTAAGCCAAGGGGCCTCCTCATGATTGGCTATCTCCTTTGACTTATCAACTTAATAATTTAATTATAACGCCTACTACGGCCCCACAAAGCTAGTCATTTTGCCTCTTTTCACACTCTGTTCTGGGCTTGTGAAGCCATAAGCCTGCGCATTCTAAGCCTCTGTAGACATGTTTTGGAAACAGCTTCTCTACCTCCGATGCTGAAGTAATATTTAAGATTGATGTCAGCCTATAAAGGACTGTTATGTTACTCCAGTAATTGGTGTACATTGGCCATTTATTTTTTGTGCATCGCTGAGCAGCTAACACAGAGCCGGAACAGGATCCTTTCCCAGGGTCATTGAGGCAAGATTTGGCTGGGTGTGCGCGTGGTGGCCTTTACAATGCTAATTCATGACCCAGCTGAGTGGGCACTGGGGTGCATGTGGGGAGGGTAAGGGGAACCATGACTGATGGTTGCCATGTTTGGATATTGACCTGCGACCTGCACCTTATTTATTTTCATTAATTTTGTTTAAAGTGGTATCAGTAGGCCTTTCCTCTCAGCCCCACCCCCACCCCCTCCAAGGGCAAGACACAAACATGTCAGAACAGATGATTAATCAGCCCAAATATTGTATTTCAAATTCCAATGATCTCAACAGAAATCCCTGGTACCAGTGTGGGTCTTTTCTTTTGAAGGGTTGTTCAAATGATTTCACAAAT
>NW_022107394.1:0-2109 GCF_000313985.2 Echinops telfairi
GAAGGTTATAAAATCAGATGCTTCGTGCCGCACACACCCTCCAACCAGGGAAGGTGAGATCCAGTGACGGCTACAACTTCCACACTCATTCCTCACCACCTCCGAGGGTAAAGAGATGTACCTCAAGTTCCAGGAAAGTGGTGGCGATTGCCCTCCCAGAGCTAGGACCAGCTCACCCAGCGTTCCGACCCGCGGTCACCATAGCGACTTCTCCCAGCCGCGCTCCCTCCCGCTTCCCGCGATACTTCCCCCTCCCCACCCCACCCCCACCCTCCCGCGCGTCACTGGGGCGGGCCCGAGGCCCCGCCCCGCGGCGAGCGCGCCCTCTGCTCCAGGGGCCTCATTGGGCCGCCGATCCTCACCCTCAGTTGTGGGCGGGCCCTGACGCGTTCTTTTCTTTTTTCAAAAACCACCACTTTTTTCCATTGTGAATATCTTTTTAATAACAGTGGCGCTGCTGTAGGCCACAGGGTGGGCCTTTCCTCGCTCTTCCTGGGCGCTTCGTAGAAACGGCCCCTACCGCCCAGTGCCGCCAGCAGCTCGCGCATGCGCAGGAGCGACCTGAAGATGGCGGTGGTAATCGCCGCACTTTTTTTCAAATGAGCGGCTCCCAGAAAGCATTGCGCGCATTTGTAACGAATTTCCGTTCGAGTTTGTATTTTAGGCGCCATTTTCGAGTGAAGGACCCGGAGCTGAAACACCGGTAGGAGCCGCGGGGGTTACACAACCGTTTCCCACCTTGATCGGAGCGGACCTCCCTGCAGGTAAAGTATTTCTTTTCTCGGTCAGGCTGTCAAACTGTCCTTCCTGACCCGCGCGCGCGCTCCGGGTAAGTAGAGGCCTTCAGCCGGAGCGGCTCAAGTCTCGGAGCTGCCGCCCGGCGAGTTCGCCCGCTGTCACCCCTCCCCCAATGATGATAGGAACAGATGTACAGATGTGCTTGACACAATGGATGTCTGTATGGATTGTGATAAGCATTGTACGAGCCCCCAATAAAATTATTTTAAAATGTTTATTCATTAAAAAAAAAAAAGTCAATGTCATAGCATAGCAACAACAAATGCTTCTAGGTTCCACACTAGATACTTTCTGATAAGCTAGACTTTGGGGTACATATTAGATACTGGTTGTATATGTATGCTGGGAGATTGACACATTGAATAAGCTGTCAAAGCATATAGCTAAAAAAGTGATGGGATTTGAGATTCTAGCAGTTATCTGTATTATATTTTTATACTACATTGTGCTGTCACTCACATATACCACTAAATCTGGTCCAGTCTGCACTTTTTTCCTGCTTGATCTCTGTTCAACTCAGGTTTTACCAACCAACCAGTTGCCATTGAGTTGATAACCCACGTGTCAAGAGTCAAACTGTGCCCCACTTGGCTTTCCATAGCTGAATGTTCAGAAGCAGATTCCCATGCCTTCTTTCAAAGTGCTCGGTTAGCAGCCAAGAGCATTAGCTGTTGACATCCATTTTACACATCTCAAAAATCCACAAAATTCTAAAGCCTTCACCGAGAACCATTAGATCTTCTTGATCCAAAATTTTTCATTGATTTATTTTCTGTAGTTTGTTATGAAACAGCAATTATTTCTTTCAATCTCAAGCATAAAGGCATACTCTCAAGTTATGTCTTATTCAAACCATAACTTCAGTAAGTTTTTAGACTTAGAGGGGATGCTCCCTCCTCCATTGAACCTGATTATATGCTCCTTCAGGGCAGGAGTCATTAAATACTTAGAATAAAATATAAATTCATTTATAAAGCACATTCATTGCTTTTAATGTTCTAGGCTCTAAGTATGCAAAAGAAAAGCAGGTCAGGAGGCAGGCAGTATGAGAGTCCCAGTTCTCAATATCAAGTACATTGAAGGTCAACTTAACCAGTGTTAGTTTTGTTTTGTTTTTAAAAAAAAAACAAAACTGTGGGGAGTGAGGGCCACATTTGAGATTTTTATGAAAGTTCTGAGAAAAATAACTTCCCAGAAGAAAAAGCACACACACAAATTTAATATACAATTCCAGGGAAGGGATGTATAAATCATTAATTACGGGGTCTAAAGACACAGAACAAACACCCAAAAGCAAAATTCAGTTCTCTG
>NW_022107395.1:0-2106 GCF_000313985.2 Echinops telfairi
TCATTTTGTACATCCAGGAATTGCTAAGGAAAATAACTCAATAGGATCTTCTTATTTTATGTTCTTAAATGACTCTATATTATTCATGCTTGAAAAATCATATACAAGGCTTCATTTTAGTTAATGATAACAGAGAGAGGGAAGAAAAAATAGAGGATGATTTATTTTCGCTCTGTTGCAAAGATCACAAAATTTCTAATATAATGGGCCCTCTGTGTATTCATTTCAAAAGAACAGATGGGAAAAAAGTAAATTACTTTCCAAATCCAAATGGACCGGTCACTGACCACGGTTTCTCTATAGTTAGGAACAACTTGGACCATGAGGGATTCTTAACAAGTCTTCTGCTTTAGAAGACTGTACAACACCAGCCCAGAGTCTTCAAGCAAATCTACTAACTAGGTACTGAAACAAATCTGCTACTACCTCAGGTCAGAGGGTGCAGTATACACATTATTCTATCCCACTCCATCTGTCATAGCTTTATGTCCACTCAGGTAATACAGTATGTTCCCATTGTATGATCAAGCACAATGTGGCCAACTTCATAAGGGGATTTTTTTGCTATGAAAACAAGCAATTGTGGGGAGAACAGATCTCCTTAATCTGGTCACAACCTTGATGCAATTGAGGGAGGTTTCATTCATTATATTCTTAATACAAATTGTCAGGTGTGGAAGCTAGCTTATTCTTGCTGCTGGATTTATGTCCTGCTTGAAAACAGACCTCCTGCTGGTCCCAGGAGTCATCAGTGGACCGCTGATCTCGGCTGTTTTCTGCTCAGCAGGCATCCCCCAGCCAGTGACTTTTCCAAGTTCACCTTCCTGCTTCTCGTTCCTTAGTTCCCTGCATCGAGAAGAGTTAGGACAAATCTTTAATGTGCATATGACAAACAGGCTTGAAATGGACTGGTTTCGCCCACTTCAACAATGATAAGACACATTTCTTGATATAAATTCCTCTCTATATACAAATAAGCATTGATGCTTTGCTAGAAAACCCAGGCTAATAACACACCATTTAACATTTAGATCTCTTGTTAGATTTTCTACAATCAGTAACTCTCACAAGAACTAACTGCATACAGCTCCCAGGAGGTGGAAATGGCTTGCACAGAACCTAAAAGTTGGAAATTCAAATCCATCCAGTAGCACCTCAGTGGGAAAAAAAGTTTAGGGAGCCTTGGCAATCTCCTTATGTAATATAGACACTCAAAATGTTGTTGTTGTTGTTGCTCCTTTGCCAGAGATGCTGCTTGGAAAGTAGAAGCAGAATAATAAGGCTCTATCCAACAATGGAGTTCATGGGTTTGGGGGAGGCTTTTGGAACCTCTTTTAAGAGGAAGATTTGCTTATACTAATTTGAGAGACACGCAGGTGAGTCCTTCTTCAAGCTGCAGATC
The DNA here is from genome assembly GCF_000313985.2 of Echinops telfairi. NCBI lineage: Eukaryota > Metazoa > Chordata > Mammalia > Afrosoricida > Tenrecidae > Echinops > Echinops telfairi. Next base: position 1,403 of record NW_022107395.1, read on the forward strand.
ATGATGTAACAGGAGTCCTTTGTTTTTAGGTATATGTTATTTTTTTATCGCAACAATCTCTTCGTGAACACCTGCCTGTCTTATTTCACATTACCCCTTGTCTCAAAAGAAAGAAAGAAAGAAGAGTTGGGAAGCTTGTGGCTGTTCAGGAAAGCGTTTAGTCTGATACCTCAACCACCTCCTTAGAACTAAGTTTTCAACAACCTAAGGTAAAGAAATTGTGTATTCTCTCAGTCACAAATATTATTATCCTTATAGTTCTATGCAAGAGACTGCTTACTATAATTATCTTTTGGTTGACAACAGGTACAGACACTGCATATGTTGAATGAAAAAAGAAAGAAGTAAGGGAGGCTTTGGGGAAGTCACACATCAGTACTCTTCAAGTCAGAACAGCTGCCAGTTGATAGTTAATGAGACGGTCAAGTCAATATTTTTAAGTTGGCTTCTCCAGTGGTTTGGATACTGTCCTACAAAATATTTTTTAGTTTTCCCGAGAACCTTTTTCCCCCCCTCCTGTATTTATGAAGGATATTATAGCATTTAATTTGGATATGTTAGGCCTTTGGCAAAAATTTGAAATATTTTATCGAAATTAACTTTTGTTTTCAAGAGATGGCCATTAACAAAGGAAAAGCATCCAGGATAAATGTGAGTGTGCCTTAGGGGCTTCCCTATATGGCTGCTGAAAAATACAGTGACTA
>NW_022107396.1:0-2055 GCF_000313985.2 Echinops telfairi
CCAGACACAGACTCTCTTTGCTTGTCTCCCTGTGAGACATTCCTGTTGACACACCACATGAAGACTCACTGATAGCAGCCAGGGCCTTGGAGCTGGAGGAGCCACGTGGAGACCCACGCCAGCGCTGAGATGCTTCCTCCGCCACTGGATCCACAAGACTTTTCACCCACTGGCCTGTGATCTTCCTGCATTCGAAGTCATTGCATGTGTTGCGTGAGTCTGAAGAGGAATTTATAGATTGGTATTAGACCTATGGACTAATATAGGACTTACAGACTTGATCTGGACTGTGCCGGGATGCTTTCTTAATATACAATTACTCTTTGATTTAAAGTTCTCCCTTACACCCATACCACTGTCTATGAATTTGTTTCTCTAGTCAACCCGGACTAACACACACACACACCTTAGTGCTTGATGTGCTATCTCTGCTCTTTAACACTTTAAAGAGGTCTTTCACAGCATATTTGTCCATACAAATAATACAATATTTGATTTCCTGACTTCTTTCAGGGACATTGGTGGTGAATCCGAGAGAGATGAAATCCTTGACAACGTCCATCTTTCCTCATTTTTCAAGTCATTCATTGCTCCAGTTGTGAGGATTTTTGGTTTCTTTACATTGAGGTGTAATCCATACTGAAGGCTGTAATCTTTTATCCTCGTCAGTAAACGCCCCATGTTCTCTTCTGAATCCGGCTTGTTTCTGGCAGTTCCTTGTTGGGGTACTGCTGCAACCGATTTAGAATGATTTTCTGCAAAATTGTATTTGATGTAATATTCGTGATATTGTTTGATAATTTCTGCATTCTGTTGGGTCATCTTTTTATTTTTAATCATTGGGGGCTCGTACAACTCTGATGACAATCCACATGTACATCCATTGTGCCAAGCACATTTGTACCTATGTTGCCATCATCGTTCTCAAAAGTTTCTACTTGAGCCCTTGATATCAGCTCATTTTGTCCTCTCCTTCTCCCACGCTCCCTCCATCATGAACCCTTGGTAATTTATAAATTGTTTTTTCATTTTTTTCATGTCTTATCCTGTCCAGTGTCTCCCTTCACCCACTTTTCTGTTGTCTGTCCCCCAGAGAGGGTGTTATATGTGGATCACTGTGATCTTTCCCCCACTCTCCCCCACCTTCCACCTACCCTCCCGGTATCCCTACCCTCATCATTGGTTCTGAGGAGCCCATCAGTCCTGGACTCCCTATGTTTCCAACTCTGATCCGTGCCAGGGTACATCCTCTGGCCCAGTTGGATTTGTAAGGCAGAATTGGGATCATGAGTGTGGTTGGGAGGAAGCACCAAAGAACTAGACGAAGGTTGCATGTTTCATCAGTGCTACACTGTACCCTAACTGGCCCGTCTCCTCCCCATGACCCCTTTGTACAGGGGTGTCCAGTTGCCCACAGATGGGTCTCCACTCTGCACTCTCCCTCACACACAATGATACGATTTTTTTTTCTTTGATGCCTGATACCCGATCCCATCAACACCCTGTGATCACAGAGGCTGGCATGCTTCTTCCACGTGGGCTCTGTTGCCTCTTAGATGGCCGCCCATCCATCCTCAAGCCTTCAAGACCCCAGATGCCACATCCCCTGATAGCCAGGCACCACCATCCCTCCTCACCACATCTGTCTATGCACTAGCCCTGTCTCCAGAGATGATATCGGGAAGGTGAGCATCATGGAATGCCAGTTTAATATAACAAAGTGTTCTTGCATTGAGAGAGCACCTGAGCGGAGGCCCAATGTCCATCTACCATGCCAATACTAAACCTATATACACATAGATCCACTTCTCCATCGTCATACATTAATATATTTGCATATGTACATGCCTGCACTCAGACCTCCATAAATGCCCTTTGCCCCTTGTTCTTTCCTCTATTTCCTTCTACTTTCCTCCCATCACACCATCATGTTCAGCCTTTATCTGGGTTTCAGTAATTCATCTCCGTTACATTGCCCTTGATCAAGTCCCACCAGACCTCCTACACCCTTCTTGCCATCGATTTTGGATCACTTGTTGTTCTCTTGTCCCTGGG
>NW_022107397.1:0-2105 GCF_000313985.2 Echinops telfairi
AACCATCAGAAAGCAAGAGACCGGAGAACTAGAAAGGCAAGGCTCACTGAGCCATTTATCCCTCCGCCTTTCAATTAACCCCACATGCGTTTACTGGCCAGGCTGGCACAATAAATTAACTACCTCACCAGTGTAGCAACAGTGAAACATACAACTTTCCTCCCCGACCCCCACTATCATGATCCCAATTCTACCTTACAAATCCAGCTAGACCAGAGGATGTACACTAGTACAGATCAGAGCTGGAAACACAGGAAATCCAGGACAGATAAACCTTTCCGGACCAATAATAAGAGTAGCAATACCAGGAGGGGAAGGGGAAGGGGGGGAGACAGGGAGAATTGATCACAGTCATCTACATATAACCACCTCCCTGGGGGATGGACAACAGAAAGTGGGTGAAGGGAGACATCAGAGAGGGTAAGCCACAAAAAAATAATAACAATTTATAAATTATCAAGGATTTGTGAGGGAGAGAGGGAGGAAGAGGGAGAGGGGAAAATGAGGAGCTGATGTCAAGGGCTCAAGTAGAAAGCAAATGTTTTGAGAATGGCAATGGCAACACATGTACAAATGTGCTTACACAATGGATGTATGTATGGATTGTGGTGAGTCATATGAGCCCCCAATAAAATGATTTTAAAAAGTTTATGACCAAATAAATTAAAAGTTTATTACCATTTAACTAAGACAAATAAAAGACTGCATTTTCTGACTACCAACGCTTTGCTTCTAAACATTGCATTTCAGGGCATCTTGGTTGCACGTTTAATCATTTCCTTTATGCTTAGCTTTAGTGGTTAATGAATAAACTTGAATAACAGTTTTATTAACTGGTCTTCTTTGTAGGTTTTTGATATATCTCATCAATGATAGGATTATGCCTCCAGATAGTTCTTGAAATACTAATTTTGATGATATATGTGATTACTCTAACGTTCAATTTTTCTTTCTTAGCACATTAGACCATATGTTTGTCCTATTAAAAATGGCCAGTGATTTTTTTTCATTTGACTAATGGATAGCATTGAGACATTTATATATTTCACTCTACTGTTGATCAGTTCCAGTTTTCCTAGATTCCTGTTTGCACAGTCCACACAATCAACTGATGTTCACAGCTTTTGATCTTTGAGCCATGCCACTCCTTCAGCCAAAGAACGGCCTGAACACTTTGCTCCATCTGTGTCATTACAGTTTTTGACACGGCTTTGAGTAGTTAACTCGTCCCCGGTCATAATTTGAGTTCCTTCAAGGATGAGAGGCTTACCTGTTGGCATTATATCAATGATCTACTCCTATTTATAAAGTTTTCACTAGCCATTTTTTTTCAGAAACAGATGTCAGATCCCCCTTCCTTGTCTACTTTGTTCTGAACGCTCCATTGAAACCTATACACTTACTGATATTTGACATGTCAATGATGCATTAACCATTACAAGACCATTACAATAAAATGAGAGCCATCTTGGCACAAGACATTGATACCCCAATGGTAGGAACAATGACCTAAAAGTGTAAAATTAAATATACTCCTAGTTACCAAAATTTATGAGGACAGGAAGTAAGGAAAGTTAATTTTAGCTCTGATAGAAGTAAAGTGAAATCATGATTTTTTAAAAAATAGTTTGACTTAATATATGAAAATTGTACATATGTAATTTAAAGTTCAAGCGTGTTCTATTCTAGAATATTCCCCCAAACTGTCTGCATAGCTATCAGGATATATACCAGAAATTATTACTAATAATGAAGCAAAATTGAAAAAAAATCCAAAATGTCCACCAGTACTGATGTGTATCTAGCACTTAGGATACAGTAATAGAATGGAATAATACACAACAAAAGAAAACAACACCTATTACATATTTATGATACTATTTTTACATTTCATAAACATAGTATTAATCAATTTAAGCCAGCTATGAAATAATTTATGTTGCATCAAGCAAACAAACAAAAATAGGCTAAACAGCAGTGTTCAGAGGTGCATGTTTAAGTGGTTAAAATGTAGTAAAAATATTTTAGAATAGTTGTTTAAAAGCTTAGAGATGGTTTTCCTCAACTTGGACCAACTTGAGTTTATGAAAACAATAAAAAAAAAA
>NW_022107398.1:0-2046 GCF_000313985.2 Echinops telfairi
CTGTCCCTAAAAGCAGAAAGGTTTCATCAATCAAGTTTGTGAGTGTTGGTCTACTCTAAGAAACACTCCAGGGAAGCAGTTTGCAACCACATGCATCGTTCCATATTAACGCTGAGCATCCACATGACTGACGAGTCCGTAGGGCGCGCCACGGGAGGCGGTGACTCAGGAAGGTGCCATCATGAGTGACCACATGGGGGTGGCACCAACCCTGGTGAGGCCGCTGCCCTGCAGCGTCACCCACCGCCTTCTTTCCGGACCTTCTGGAGAGACAGGTCTTGGGCAACCTCCCCCCACCCACCCCCAGGGCCCTCTGCACTGCAGGCAAGCCGGGTCAAGACAGACAGGTCGGCAGGTCCTAGCTCCTGCATGGACGACCGGCCTCCCTTTCCTTTTAGAGCACAAGAAATCAGGATCGCCGATTAGGCTTGAGAGCGCGGGCTCCGGAGGGAAAACATTCCTGGGTTCAAATCCCAGCCCTTCAACTCTATACCCTGAGACCCTGAGCAGCGAGCTCCCGTCATATCTTTGGCCTTTCGCTCTTTGTGGCGAGCATAATGGACACTCCCAGGGGGCGGAGAGGTTTCAATGACACCGCGCCCGTAAAGCACTTAGTACCGGGACTGCACACGGGTAAGTGCTCGGTGAATGGGGGCTGCGGCTGATGACAATGGTGATAAGGAAGATATTGGGTTCTGCGACCGCAGGCTCCCTCCTCTCACCAAGCTCTCTAACCATCGATGGGAACAAAACCAGCCCCGCTGTCACCTCACAGCCTGAAGCTTAATCCCGGCAGCTCTGTTGCGCTCCAGAGTTTAGGGCTTATAAAAAGGACTAAGAGAGAAAAGGAGTTGTGTAACTGCATAGTGTTGCTAGAACCTAGCCTGGGCTTGAAGGCACACAACAGCTACAGCATAGGTTTAGATGTTCAACCGGGAGGGCTGGAGGCAACGGGGCCTCCTTATGACTGGCAAGGTCCCCATATACCTTTATAAGGAAGCGTCACCCTCTGAAGAGCTCCGTGACCATGACCCGGTCTGCCCTGAGTCTACGTGGACATCTCCCTGCAGGACTTTGAACTCATCGTCAGGTGCCCTCTCCACACATCCCAGAAGGCCGCAGTCAGCCCCTCCCTCCCTCAGTCCTCTCAGCACACTCTCTCATTCCCGGAGGGAAGCCTGTGGAGCACCAGGCTTCCTCTGCTCCCTCCCAAGACGCACTTCCTTGTCATGTCTCTTCCTGAAGCGTGCTGTGTTGGACAGCTAGGCTCCCCATGGAATCTTGGGTCTAGGAACCTTCCTGGGTTTGGGGGTGCTGCAGGGGCGGGTGGGGGAGCCCTGGAAGGCATTGCAAGAAGCCCAGCAATCGTCTCAGGGGCTCCAGGCAGACACTTCAGGAAAGGCGGGTCCGCACGCGGATGAGTAGAAGCTTTGGGAACACAGGAGACTCCCTCAGCCCTGCCTGTTCGCAGCAGCTCAAGCATCCCGTTTTCAGCACATTAAATAGCTCCAGTGAGAGCCCCAGGCAGACCGGGTTTACCTGCCAACCCTTGGCCCCAGGCAGGCCCTTGGGCCTGTTTGCCTGCCAGATACTCGCATTCATTATCCCCATGGAGATTTGATATCGCTGGCTTCTACTCACTGCATTTCAACAGTTGCGTGTGTTTAGAATGCAGAGAGAGGGCACCCCTCCGCCCCCAGGACTATTGTCAAGATAACCTGGATGCCCTCCTGTTGATAATTTTGCTAGAAATGCCAGGTAAAATATGATACACATCTTTTGGACGCAGAGCTGAGCTTGCAAAGGCATCATGGAAATTTCCAGGGACCCCCAAATGGAATAACCTGCCCTAAAACAGTCATGGAGGTGAGCTCATGCTGTGGCTGCCCAGAGGCTGGCGCGCAGATGCTGGCATTGATCGCAAGGGGCTTCACACAGACGCCCAGATGAGGGGATGGAGCTCTTTGGTACCGAGTGTGCAAGAGGAGGAGCCGAAAGTTTTGCCAAAAAGCCTTAGTCCTTGCTATCACCTCACTGGCTACAGCG
>NW_022107399.1:0-2102 GCF_000313985.2 Echinops telfairi
GTGGATCACATTTTTACCACTTAATATGATTGAATGTCAATCAATTATTTTTGATACATTGACTGTATATCCTCTCCATATTATTTTGATGCTTCCTACATTATTCAATATTTTACGTATGGAATCTTACTATTGTTGTAATGTGAGGCCTGGATTTTTCAACTTGAGTTATGCTGAGTGTTTGGACAGTGTATTATAATACTTTGGTTTCTGGAGATGTCCTTTGGAAGATGTTTTTTTTTTTACTCTTTTCATTATTTCTTCCATTCACTTTGCCTACTTTACATTCAAGGTTTAGAGTGTCTTCTGACATCCAGTTTGGACTTAGAATTCTCTCTTTCCTTTTTCAAAATGAAATTTAGCTTTAGGTATATTTGATGTAATCTCATAACTCTTCTGGTTCTTTCATTAGTGATCAATGTGTCAAATCTATTACTTTTTAAATTATTATTAATTAAATACATATATTAAATACAGGTTAATTAATATAATTGTATTAATTAATTAATAATGTAATATAATTAGATACAAGTTAATACATATATCAAGCAGAATTGTAGAATTGCTACTACAATCGGTTTCTAAACATTCTTTTTCTTCCTGAACTCTTTGACACCGTCTCCCTTTTACTCTCCTCCCCTCCCTCCCCCACACACCACTACCACTTTACCCTCCCCACTCCCCAAACTCTTATTCTACTTTCTGTCCCTATAGGTTCACCAGTCCTGAGTTTCATATACAAAAAAAAAAATCCCCAGAAACACATATAGCACAACTTCAAAAGGGTGACCTCCAATGACAAAACACCTTTGAGACCCACCCTAATATGAATAAACAAAAACAAAAATACAGAAAATGCTGAAAACTAGATCAGGTCCAGCAAGCATCAGTGAGGGTCAACAGGTAGTTTTAACTGTTCAATCAGATAAAATGCCTTTGATCTTCCATACTCATCTCTCCAACGCCCTCTGGTTAGCAACCCCTTTCCTCCCATCCCTCAATTGTGGATAGAGGTTTTTCACCAGAGGCTAGTTTCCTATGTAGTTCCCACAAATGAATCTTGGACTCCTACTAACATCCGTCATCTTCTGCAAACCATAGTCTTACAAGTTAGGCTCTGATACTAATCCCTCCTTCAATTTCAAATTATATGTCAAATCTATTCTATTCTTGAGATGGTTTGTAAATGCAGGTAAGTCAAGGTGGTACTTCTATTCTGTTGAGTTGCTTTAATTTGCTTCAGCTTCAAGGAACTTGTATATGAGAAACTAATGGTCATTTTCCACAGCCAGCTCTTGGCCTTGTTGTGACTGATGATATTGAATTTGCCTATCATCAATTTAGGAGTTGTGGTGGAGTACTGGGCTACAAGGTAAGCAGTTTGACCTCACCAACTTCGTACAGGAGAAAGATGAGGCTTTCTACTCTTATAAGATTTACAGCTTTGGAAACCCAAAGGGGCAATTCTATTTGTAATATAGGGTGACTATGAGTCAGAACTGATTAGATAGCAATTAGTTTTTTGGTGTTTGTTTGTTTTATAATCTCCACAAATGCAATCAATTTTATTTCTGTGTGTTTCATCCAGCAAGGTCCACATGTATAGACACCACTAATGTTGTTAAGAAAGGATATTATCAATGATTAAGTATCTGTTCTTACAAAATTCAATCATACTGTCTCCAGGGTAATTTTTGTCACCAAGGTAATATTTTCCAACTACCAGCCCTTCCTTGTTTCCAACTTTTCAGCCAATCACTAGTAATACATCTTTACCTCTTGTTTGGTCAAATTCAGACTGCAGACTTTTATAAAAATCTTCATTTCTTCATCTTTAGTATTAGTAGTTGATGCATCAAGTTGAAAAAAAGTTATATTAATTGGTCTCCCTAGTAGGCATACTGACAGAGTTTACTTCAGGATAGATCTTGAACTATAATTGTTGATAAGGAATGCCATTCCTCTTCAATTTATTATTCCTGGTTGGTAGACCAAATAATTATATTCAAAATGGCCAGAAATAGTCTATTTTGGTTTATTTATGCCTAGGGTTATCAATCTATGTGCATTCCATTTCAATTTTGATAACTTTCAATTTTCCT
>NW_022107400.1:0-2087 GCF_000313985.2 Echinops telfairi
GGGCTTGCCCTTTGTCAGAGAAACCTAGCCTTGCAGGTAACAGGGACAGCTCCTTTGTTCCACCCTCCAGTCTGTGCCCCTCTGGGCCTGGGGGCCTTCCTGTAGCCCACCTGCTCCTTTCTCCATTTCCTACCGACTCTGATCTTTAGACCTCTAGGGATCTCCCCAATGGTTCAGTTTTCGGCGCCCTCGGCTTCGGCCCGACTCTGCTGAGCAATCCCTCTTGCCCACCAGCTTCTGGGACTTCCCACATCTGGTGTCCCCCTCGGTCTCTAAGAGGGTCTGCTCAGCCCCAGAATTGTTGGTTGGCCCGGACGTCCAGAAGCTCCTGGTCTCCTCCCTGTCTTCGCTTGGGAGACCCCCGCTGTTCCCCCCTGGCACAGCTGCAGTCCCTGGGTTTCCATCTCTAGCTGTGCCCACTCCCTAGGGCACCCCCTGCCCTCAGAGCTCATCTCACCACCCCACACCTCTCCCCCTGGGTCCCATGGGGGGGGGGGCATCCCCTGTCGCCTCAGGGAGGAAACTGGGGCTACCACATGCTCCTTGTCCCTGCCACGTCTAGCATGGACACCATCCGGTCAGCCTGGTCCTCTGAAGAGCTTTCCAGCCTCTGCTGCCCCCCACCCCTCCCATACCGCCCTCCTGCTCACACAGCTGCCCTTTCCAGACCCAGACCCCCTCCTGCCCCCCGGGGCTGCTCTGCCCGCCCCCCCACCTCGTTGAACTCTGGGTTCAGGGTTTTCTTCTTTACCGCCGTCTTATGTTTGGATTTCTTGTCCACGTCTGGCTTCAGGTAGCTGGAATGACAACCGGGGGACAGGTGGATGGCGGGAAGGCCACAGGGGCATAGATGGAGCCTGTAGGGCCGAGGAAAGCTGTCTGCCCTGGAGAAGCAGCCTCAGGCCTCTCCTTACCCCAGCCGCGGCTTTTCCCAGCACTGCCCGGGGTACTTGGGGGTGGTTGTGCTGGGAGGGCCAAGAGGCACCCCAATCAAGGGAGCTTTTTGTCTGCAGCAGCAGGTACGACCTTGTGTTGCTGTGAGCCTGAGCCTGGTGCTGGCATGGGTGGGCAGCAGGTGGGGTGATTTCTAAGTGGGCAGTGAGCAGGAGCCCCTCCTCTGTGAGCTCAGCACCTTCCCCACCTGGGGTGAGGGGCCATGGAGTCTGGTTCCTGCTGGGCTAGGGCTGGATGACCTTGGGCTATTGTCCCTCCATGTGTCTGTTTCCCCATGAGTGCAGTAGTGGGGTGAGCTCAGGGGTGGGGTGGCCTCTAGAGCTATGACATCCCCTGGTTCTGCACATAGTCACCCAGCATTCCTGAGGCCCCCTGGCTGCCATCTGCTGCCTGGAAACCAACCCCCTGCCTCAGGGGCCAGGCAGGCCCACCAGGCAGACACCTACCCGCTGCCCTCTCCCAGCTCCTGCAGGGCAGAACCCGCCTCATGCTTCCCAGAAAGGAGCCCTGAGGGGCGAGATGGGGGTCATCAAGTGCTCCTGAGAGAGGCAGGCCCAGGATGCAGTGCGCAACTTCCCGTATCCCCTCACAGTATCTATTTTGTTCACTGGTGAATCCAGCCCAGGTGCCTGGTCTTACTGTGCTGAATGAGTGGACAGTAGAACAGCCATATTGATTCTGGTGTGGTAAGCCCATGGGAGGGTGAAAGCAGAATCCATTGCCGTGCAGTGGACATAGAGAACAGAACTCCCCCACGGGGCTTCCAAGACTGTCATCTGTACGGAAGGAGACTGCTCCATCTCGTGCCCATCAAAGAGCTAGGTGGGTTCCAAGTGTCAACCTTTGGGTTAAGAGCTGAGCTCTCTAACCATTGCACCACCAGGGGCTTCACCTGGGAAGCCAGGAAAAGGGGAGGGTGGGGGAGTGGCTAACTTGCATCCTGGTTTGGTCATTTAGCAGCAGTCTCTCATGACACAGATGGAAATCTTGTATTGAGGAGCCTGGTGGTGTCGTGGTTACCAGCTGAGCTGACAACTGAAGGTCAGCAGTTTGAAACTACACGCTGCCCCAGGGGACAAAGATGAGGCTTTTTACTCCTGTAAAGATTTACAGCCTCAGAAACCCACAAGGGG
>NW_022107401.1:0-2100 GCF_000313985.2 Echinops telfairi
AAATCAAAACAAAACAAAAACCTGCCTCCTCAAGTAGCAAGTTAAAAGGATTTGCATAGGGCTCTTGTCAATCAAGAGAGAGGGACTTCAGAAACCATCAACAATTTGGTATGCTCATACCTAAGAGAGACTCTGGTTCTCGTGTTGTTTTCTCTGCTTGGAGAGGCTTGCCATTATCTCAGTTTCAGATATTGCTAGTGAGTTCTGTTTTAACAGAATCCTTCAAAAGGAGGTAAATTACTCTCTAACCTGAAAAACTAACAGCAAAGATATGTTAATTTATCATGAATTCCAACAGAATTACAAGATTGAGAACAATAGTGAGTAAAGTATATGAAACCTGAACAGTTCACCGAGGCCTGCTGAGAAATCAAAGATAAAGCACAGAATGAAAGGTGACTACTACAAACATCCATTAATGATCCCTTAATATGGAATATATGAAGTATGAACATGGGAAAATTGGACTTTTTTCCAACCTGGAATGAATTCATACAGATCAATATCTAAGTATTAGTGAGCTGAAATGGACTATTATTACTGGCCATTTTGAATCAAATAATCATGGAGTACTATGCCAGGCAGAAATATGGCCAGAGTGCTCCTTAGAGACAGGGATGGCAAAACTTTATCTTCCATACTTTGGACATGTTGTCAGGTGAGATCAGTCCCTGGAGAAGGAAATCTGCTTGGTAAAGTGGAGGGGCAGTGAAAAAGAGGAGGGGCCTCAAGAAGATGGATTGAGACAGTGGCTGAATTATGGGCTCTGGCATAGGAACATGGTGAGGATGGTGCAGAACCTGGCAGTGTTTCAGTCTGTTGTGCAAAGGGTTGCTATGGGTCAGACTTTCTCAATGGCACCTAACAACTATGCCGGGGATGATAAATTCAAGAGAAATGCATCACATGCATCATCAAAAAGAACGTTTCAAAATCTGTCTTAAAGTACAACGCTATTGTCTTAGACTATACCCCTAGAAGGAAGACCAGTTTATTTGATGTGATGGTTAGTTTTTTTGTGTCAGCATGGCACCTATAACAAGATCTGGGTGGAGTCGAGCCCATCAGAGAGCAACCTGGTGGCATCCCCTTGGAGATGGAGCCTCCACATAGAAGGGCATGTGGAGGACTGGCCACCTTTTTTCCTCCTCCCTTCTTGCTCCCATAAGCTACACCACCTTATATCACCACCTCACATCACAACCTTGTGCCAAAAGGTCTTGCTGCCCCTTGCTGCCTTGCATCATCAAGCTGCACTGCCTGATTCATCTGCCTTGCATTATTACATCACCATCTGTCCTGGCAGCCTCACACTGCCATGCTATCAAGTCCCACTGTGCCTTGCATCACCACACGATGCTATCAGGCCACCACTACACTTCACTATGTGCTGCCCTTTACCCTCTGCTTCTTTGAGTCTTGGACCCAGTAGCCATGTGAGTTGGAAGGAGCTTGAGTATATCAATTGACCCACAAAACTAAGTCAGGCTGGGCTCTGTCTGCAACTATGTGGATTGTTTACCTATTACAAATTACTTTTTCAATATAAATTTCTCTACTTATATACCTTTATAAGTGTTCTGGTTTTGCTTCACTAGAGAACACAGTTGAATACATATGACTATTAATTAACTTTACTCACAAACCACTAAAGCTGCAATCTCAAACCAAACTCACTGCTATCAGGCAGTGCTGACTCATGGTGACTCTCTGCGGGTTTTTGAGATTGTAACTATTTAGGAAGTATAAAGCCCAATCTTTCTTCTGCAGACCTGCTGGTGACTTTGAACTACGCACCATATGGATCACTGCCCAACTCATAATCACTACACCATCAGGGCATCACTAACGTTAGTGGTGAAGAAATGGAATTCTATCAACCTCTTTAGTCTGAAATTGATCAAACGTGCAATCAGATGCATTGGTGATTACTGGTGATTTGAATTCAAAAGTTGGAAACAAAGATAAAGGATCAAGAATTGGAAATATGACCAAGGTGATAGAAACAAAGATGGAGATCAAATGATATTATTTTTCAAGATGGAAGATTTCTTCATTTCAATGATATTTCATCAACATAAATGGTGAGTATGCATGTTG
>NW_022107402.1:0-2051 GCF_000313985.2 Echinops telfairi
CTCCTGACCTTATTCTTGGTAAGAACTTACAGATATTTTATATGTAATTCAAGGTTGCATAAAAAAATAAGCATACTACCAACAACCAAAAAATGATCTTTGTAATGTACTGACTTCACACATTATTTATCTTGTACGGAGTTTGACTGGTCTAATCATGTATAAACTAGTTTGTTAAGCAAAGATGGTGAGACATTGTCTCACGTGCTTTGGACACATTGTCAAGAGAGACCAGTCCCTGGAAGAGTACGTCATGCTTGATAAAGCAGAGGGGTAGTAAAAAAAAAAAATCCTTAACAAGATGGACTGGCACAGTGGCTACAATGGGCTCCAACTTAGGAACAATTGTGCGGATGGTGCAGCATAGGGAGCTGCTTTGTTAGGTTGCCATTGGGCTACTCTGAGGAGGAATCAGGACAGAAAGAGAGAAGCAGTAGAAATTGAAACCCACAGAACCCTATGCAATGCATTCTCGTGCACGTATTTGCTTTGAATACATTGGCAGCACAATTTTCCATATTGGAATTCATAAGATAATGTATACTAGCCTTCACTCTAAATTCTTTAAAAGTAATTGTTCTGAAACGTTGAACTGGTGTTTCTCCTTCCAAATAATGGCTCATTTTAATTCATTATACTAGCCATCTTAGTCTGAAGATAAGTATATTTTTGTAGAAATTTTATTTTACAAAATGTATATGATGCTAGTAGAAGCACACATCATTTACATAAATTTCTGGAATAACACCTGGCAATATGAAACCTTAAAAAAGCATTTAAATCTTTTAGTTTTATGAGTCTGAGTATGCTGCTACATTGTCACAAGCATAAATAATTACCTTGAAAAACATCTCCACTTTGGGTGGGTAAAACTTATAACCTTCCTTGACGCCAGGGTTTCTTTTGAGAAAAGAACCAGTTGCTATTCTTCTACAGACCCACTCAATGGGAATCATTTCACACTGGGGGGCAATGAAAGCCGTTTCCCCCCATGTCTTGGTGAAAGCAGTTTTGATACCTACATATCATAGGAAAAGTAGAAGAAATCACTACAATTTCATTTAAAAGGGTACATCTTAAGCCTAACCTTTATAAAAAATACAAATTCATGAAGCCAAATGTACCAACCCTAAGTGATGCTATCAAATATAAAGTTTGATTTTTAATACATGGAAGTAGAAAAACAAAATTCTTAACGTTTTATACTGCTATCAAAGTTACTAAAGAGTTTTTCAGTTTAACATTGCCTAGCAAAATATGATGGATACCACCCCCCAAAAATACCCCCAAACAAGACTTGCGATGAAATTTCCCCACAATTTTTGAAGCTCTTGTGTAATAAATACATTCTATATTACATTAGAATACTTTCTCAAAAACAAGCAAACCAACAAAAAACCCAAAGAAACCAGAATTGCTATGGGCGGAGCAGACCTTTTTAGTATGCTTTTTACCCACTAGGGGAGCATCCAGCAATTTGCTGAGTTAGTGCACTAAGTGGTGGCACCTAGTAAGGTTCTCTGGCCACAGTGAATTTTTTCCTGTAAGCAGTTTCAAACTTTTTGGCCTCTTTTGTGTGTGTGTGATAGCTAATTGAAGACAGCAGCGTGTGGCTGTGAAATTTTGTTTCCTACTAGGGAAAATTGCTGCAGAAACCATTGTGATGTTGAACACAGCTTACAAGGATAGTGCTATGAGAAAAACTCAAGTGTACGAATGGTTTTCTCATTTCAAAAAAGGTTAAATACACATCGATGACAAACCTCCTTCTGTATGTCCATCAACTTTCTGACCAAACGAACAAAAATGTCTATTCATAGTGCATCTGGAGTTCGTTCCAGCAGGTCAGACTGTTAATCAAGCTTTCTATTTAGTTTCTGGAAAAGTTGCATAACAGTGTGTGACAAAAAACACCTGAGTTGTGGCAGATGGTGGAATGGTTTTGCCACCACAACAATGCATCTGCTCATGCAGCCATCTCAGTGTGCCAGTTTTTGGCAAAAAACAGCATGCCTCTCTTGCTCCACGCAACTTACCTGACCTCGATTCCT
>NW_022107403.1:0-2099 GCF_000313985.2 Echinops telfairi
GGACAGAAGAAGAAGGAGCTATGACTGCTCCGGTGCTAAACAACGGTGTCCCGGTGGTGCCATGACTGGAGTTTCAAACCCACCAGTCACACTGAGAACGAGGAAGCTGCCTTCGCCCATAAAGATGTAAGGGCTTTGAAGGCGTAGGGAGCAGTTTTACTACATCCTATAGGGCCGCCATGAATCTGTTCAGAGTTCATGACAGTAGGTGGATGGGTGGGTACTAGACAAATGAAAGAAAGAGCATGAACCTGTCCCCTCCGCTCCAGATTCGGCTCCAGATTCTAAGAGTCTACGCTCTACACTCATCAGAGAAAAGATAGGCTGAAATACCTTCCTTCAAGATGTATGGGGATGCAAGGGGTGCCTGTAGAATTATAATTTGCACTTTGATTTCTTCCTTGATGCTTCGGTTATTTAGAAGTCTATGATTAAATTCAGAGGCACATAATGATTTTCTAGTTAGGCTTATTTTTATATCACCTTATGGATACTTTTAATATTTTATTAAACTTTTCCAATGTCACAGCAAGGAGCCCCAGTGGCATGCTGGTTACAAGTTGGGCTGTAACTGCAAGGTCAACAGCTTGAAACCACCAGTTGTTCGGAGGGAGAAAAGAGTTATCGTCTGGGAAACCCACAGGTTGAGTTCTACCCTGTGCTATAAGGTTGCTATGAGCTGGCATCAACTTGATGGCAGCAAGGTTTTGAGTACAATGTCACACACCTGGTTAATTTTAGTAAATATTCCTTGTCAATTCTGAGGTTGTTAGGTATTCTATACATGTCAATTAGGTCAAGTTGTTAATCGCATTATTCGCATCTTTATATTCATTCTTATTTTTGTCTCCTTTTCCTTTCAGTTACTGAAAGAGTGTTAAACTCTCCCACTCAAATATGATATTGTTTTACATTTCTCATTGTCTCTGTTAACTTTTTATCGATATGTATTTTGAGGAACCGTCTTGCGTATGTATTCATTTAGGATGGCTATCACCTTCTGTTGGATACCCAGTTTCCCTTCATGGCTCTCAGCGTTTATATGCCTCTTTCAGGAAGGAGGCTTGGGGGCCCAGTGGTTAAGTGCTTGTTTATTAACAAAAAGATCAGTGGTTGAGACGCACCAGGAGAAACATATGGAAGCCTTGGAAACCCTAGGGAATAGTTCCAGTCTATGTTTTAGAGCAGTGGTTCTCAATCTTCCTAATGCCATGACCCATCTAATATAGTTCCTCATGTTCTGGTGACCTCCAAGCATACAATTATTTTCATTGCTTCTCCATAACTGTAATTTTGCTAGTGTTGTGAATCATAATGTAAATATCTGATATGCAGGATATATTTTCATTGTTACAAATTGAACATAATTAAAGCACAGTGCTTAATCACAAAAGCAATATGTGATTATATATTGTGAAATATTTATTTCTAATGACAAATGAATGAAATTTTGTCTTGAAGCCTGGTGTAGCATGCGTAACAGTCTTAATATAACAACAGTAAACTACATTGCTACATTTTGCGACAGTATGCGTAAAAAGCCCATATCGGTTTGAGTGAGGGTTGAGATAGCTTCTTTCTCACCAGATCAGCTTATCTGCATGCGCGCGGACTCTCCTGGAGGGAGGAGTGGTGTCGCTGTTCCTAAGACCATCGGAAATGGTCATTTGATCCCCAAAGAGGTCACAACCCACAGGTTGAGAACTGCTGCTTTAGAGTAACTAGGAGTCAAAGACAACTCAATGACCAGGGGTTAAAGTGTATTGTATATGAAGCAGAAAGTTATTAGTGTTGCTTTTCATGCAGTATGCTAATCAAAATCTTTTACTTGGCATTTTAAAATAATCCACACTTTATGTGGTGGTTCAATATTAGTTCATATCTAGTACCCAAGGGTGTAGCCTGGGTAATGGGCATCTGAGTTACCTCTAAATTGCTCACCACTTACCCCAGTTGGAGTACCCAAATGCATGCAGTCTCTAGTTGTGCCCCAGGACTATTCAAGGTGAATGCATTGATAACAATCATGCATCAGTAGAAAGCCTCTCCCCTCCAGTCTGACTGACTCACTAGATTCCTTCCATATTTGTGGTACCTTG
>NW_022107404.1:0-2098 GCF_000313985.2 Echinops telfairi
GAGACCTTATGAATGTAAGGGATGTAGGAAAGCCTTTACTGATTCCTCAAACCTCATTCAACATATGAGAATTCACAGAGGAGAGAGGCCCTATGAATGTAGGAAATCTGAGAAAACGTTTACTCAGTCCTCAACCCTCACTAACCATATGAGAATTCACAGTGAAGAGAGGCCCTATGAATGTAAATTATGTGAGAGAACATTTACTCGACTCTCACACCTCAATCAACATATGAGAATTCACCATTGAGAGAGGACTTTTGAATGTAAGGTATGTGAGAATTAATTTCGTCACTCCTCACATCTCCCTAAACATACAATAAGTCACAGTGGAAGGAAGATTTATGAATGTAAGGGACGTGGTAACAAACTTCACTATGCATGAGATCCACAGTGTAGAGAAGCCTAAGGAATCATGAAAAAGCTATATCAATCATTCGTTTACTACATTCCTTAATTTCCATTCGATTTTCTGATCTGATGATTTCTATACATACAACATAAATTTAATTGTTTTCTTTCTTATATAGAAATGCCATTTTACTACTTCACTAATATATAGGAATTTTGTTATGATTTCTCTGATATTTTCTAACATTTTAATAAAGATGATATTGAAAACTCTGTACCACTTTTTGTGAACATATATTCGCTTATATGCATAAATCCTTGAGATATTGCTGTGATATGGTATGTATATTTATAACACAAGAAGGTGTCAACTTGTTTTTAAGGGCCTGTGACATTTTCTGATTCCCTCGGGAGTATTTTAATGTCTTTTCTGAGGGAAGAGCAGAGGCTCCTTTCAAGAGGAATGCGAAATACTTGTAAGTGATAGCAAGAGAGGGCATTTGGTAGGTGAGTCACTACACAGAGAACCCCATACATATAGAGGTGACAAAATTATCTACAGAAATCGTAACTAGAACTATGGTCAGTGTCCTGTGACTCATCAATGGCACTACTACCAGCCTGGTCAGAAACAATGACACATATGGTTTTCCATGAAAGGATGTGGCTAGTACTCCTAGAAATCAAAATTCCTGAGGACATTTATATTGGAGCCAGTGAATCTCATAGTACTTAGCCATGTAGATCTGTTTCTTACCATGTTTGAAGTAAGTTTTACTTTCTTGGACCCAGGGTAAGTCAATACATGTCCATAGAGCATTGGCATTTACCAATAGGGAATGATTAGGGTGAAAGTTGTGGGTCAAGAGTACGTACCCAGAAGTCTTGACCCCCAAGGTCCTGGTTTTATTTTGTTTGGTCTCAACTTGGTACAAAATGTTGTTATTAACTTTTGGATACATGAGGTAACTATGTAAATGAGAAGTGTGTCATTTCATCTCCTGGAGTCTCCCCCATATTAAACCTGCAAAATATTTGGGTCCTTTCTCCTGAAGGAAAAATCACCTATCCCCCCCCCAACTTTCCCTCTATCATATTTAACAAAACTTATTATTGATATTTTAAGTTTTTGTCTGCTAACTCCAGGATATGATCATCTGTGGATTTGTTTTTACAGTTTGATTCATTAAAAAAAAATTAACAGTATTATAGGCACTTAATCAACATATCACACAATTCAATAGGTCAATAATAGCAAGAATGGTTGTACACTCATTACCCCAATCAATTTTACAACACTTACTACCGCCCCCATTGTTAAATCACTTTTAAAATGAGTTGTGTAATCATCATCAGTTCTAGAGAGTGCTCCTTCCCCTGTCCCACATGCATTGTTTGCTCCCTCAACCCCCTTACCCTCCCTAACTCCAACCCCCACCCCTAATTCCCCTATAAACCCTTGCATTAGTTCTTATCTCTATGCCTCTACTCCTTCTGTGCTTAGCAAACTGTAAAACCAAATAGAAGCAGTATAAACAGAAAAAAATTAAATGTTAAGGATAAACTAATAATATTACAGTGATAAAAACACAAATAGTTGGCAAGAAAGAAAAGACCACTGTGAATATTTCAAAAGCCAGGAAAGAAATTTTTGTCATGGAACAAGCATTTAATATTCACACCTAGAATAATCTCATTGAGATCTGCCAGCAGTTTTATCAGGCTAGACCCCCACTGTCCTCCATAG
>NW_022107405.1:0-2043 GCF_000313985.2 Echinops telfairi
CACTGTCTGACGTCTCCCTTCACCCATCTATGCTCATATTTTAAGGAGTCTGGGAGACTGAGACTAATGGAGGGTGGCCTTTATGCTCACGAATTGGAGATGCCTCTCAGTCTCCTAAGTAAAAGTTATTCCTGCAATGCCCCCTGTAATAATGCCAATCTCAAGGTGCTGCTGGCAAGCACATGGTTGCTACTATACTCTTGAAGGCTATCTGCCTGAAGATTGTCTGCCACCCAGAGAAATCAGACCCTATTGTCTGTCCCTCTCCCTTCTGATAAGGATCATAGATTATTCCCCAGGAGACAAGCTCAGGGACACTTATGGTCAAATCAGCTCAGAGATGACCAGGGTTAGGCTGCCATTTTAACTATAGCACCCGCCCATCTTGTTATGTATGTACCTTCCTGTCACGTGTATACTCCTAGCAGCTATGTGTATGCCTCTAATACAACCCATCCTGTTATGTATGCGTATAACATGGCTTCGGGTGCCCAAGATCATATAAGCCTGTTCAGAGAATACATTATGGACCCTCTGGTTCCGGACTCCATCTCAAGAGGAGAGCCCTTGCATGCTTTGTCTGATGCTTCTTTAATTTATCCCTCAATTACACAACTGCCACCTCTAGGACCCATTGTGGAGGTTGGTCCCCCCACTCCTCTCTGTTAGAATATCAACCATTTAAGATGAAAAGGCAGCACTTACCCAAGAACAGAATTCAGAGGGTAGGACCAAAGGAGGAATGGAAACAGGAAACAGAGGAAGTAGGATAAGCCAGGGTACTTTGAGAGGACTGCAACGGATGAGGCAAATCAGAATGTGTATGAATTGTTGATTGTAAAACTCTGATCTATAAACTTTTCATCTAATTCACAATAAAAAGTTTTTTTAAATTAAATGAAGTTCTTGTAAGAAAATTTAGGATTAAATCTTTGTGACCTTGGATTAGCTAATAATTTCTTAGGTAACACACACACACACACACACACACACACTCAGCAAGCACAACAGCAATGTGGAATTTAATAAAAATTTCAAGACTTTTAAACTTCAAAAGGCATCATCAGGAAAGTAAAAAAATAACCCAAGGAATGGGGGAAAATATGGGAATCATATGTTTGTATCCAGACTCTATAGAAAACACATATAACTCAGCAATAAAAAGACAACTCAAAATATGGGCAAAGGCTATGACGGTGTTTCTCCAGAGCAAGCATACCAATGACCAATAAGTACATGAAAGGATGTTAAAAATCATTAGTCATTAGGAAAATATAAATCAAAACCACAAAGATATATAAATTCACACCCAGTGGGATGCCATCATGAAAAGACAGTAACTAATGTTGATGACAATGTAAAGAAATTGGAACCCTCATATATTGCTGATAGGAATGTAAAAGGCCTTGGTCATCTTGAAAAAACAGTTTGGCAGTTATTCCACATGTTAAGTTTAGAGATACCATCTGACCTAATAATGCCGCTTCTAGGGCCACAATGAGGAGACTTGCTAACCTGCTCTCTTAGTCTGGGTTCTCTCGAGAAGGAAACCCAGCGAAGCTCATACATGCACACAGAGAGATGTGCATCAAGAAAATGGCTCACACCGTTGTAGAGGCCAGAAAATTCCAAATCTGTGTGTCAGATGTCTGGCTGTATATGTCTTCTGACTTACGTAGATGCAGGGGCTGGTGTAGGTCTGATGTCAGACTTCTGGCTGCAGAGGCAAATGAATCCAAGGTCAGCAGGCAAAATGGTAGGCTGATTACGACGCCCAGGATCAGCCAGCAATATGACAGGTTGCTGGCTCCAGAGGTGAGATGCAGGTCCAGACCCAGAAACCAAAAAAAACAAGAAAGATTTTCTACAGCTTCATCTTATATTGGAAGGAGGCCATACCCTTGAAAAGATTGCATCATGCGGGATTACTCTGTCTTAATTGCTGACTCATTGAGAATCGTAGCCCAGCTAAGCTGACACAAAGGCATAACTATCACATATCCCCATCCCAAAACATATTCACAAATATCAGAGCAACAGTAC